>NC_137972.1:37745792-37925699 GCF_963924665.1 Micromys minutus
ATTTTTTTTCTGAAAAGAATAAAACCCAGCAGAATAGGTCTTGGAAGGGAGAGGGGTATATGTATCAGTTCCTCACTAGGATAATTTCTTACCACTAAAGTATCAATGAAAAAGAAATACAAAATACCACATACTTAAGAACCATTCCATCTCAAACTTACTTCACAATTAGTACAGAAAGGAGGGTTCGTCTTCCTGCTGAGTCTGCTCATGCATTCAGTAAACACAGGGCCAACAAATCAACTGAAAAATAGGCAAGATCAAAGGGCACCCTCAAAAAACAGTTCACAAAATTACTCCCATGTCCAACAAATGCCTCTCAGTGAGCAAGTCACTAACTCAGGTCATTGTAAGCGGAAGCCGTTTAGACAGTGTTGTGTCTGCTACATTCTAATCACATTTCCCAAGCTGTGGCAGAAGCCTTTGAAGTTAAGTGACATTTTCCAATTGGGAGTGCCAAGCAAACCTGGCATTACCTGTCTGCAAAAAGAATAAACATCGTCTATAGGAGATGAAGAACAACGAGGTACTGCTTTTCCATTTGAGATACCCAGATGTCTTCTCCAAATAGAAAACTTAAGATGACAGGCAGGGACCATGTTTTCTATCTTCTGCCAACTTTCCTGTGTCATAACAATCTTTCATACATCTTCTGGAACTGGACATGAAAGAAAGGACTTCTTTTCCAGCCTCTGATTTCAGCTGAGAATTCTAGATTTCCTTTACCTCTTTGCAAAGATTACTGTATTTGTAATGGCAGCCACCAATCAGCTGAAACAGCAAATCTACCCATTGCAGAAGACAAAAGGGGCTGCAGGTATCTGTCTACACTTGTGTAGTTAGATGCTGTATCCTGGCCTCCACACCTGAGGAGATGTCTGCGAAGACATCAGGTCCCCTATTAAAGAGCTCCTGAAGTAGCAAGGTTACATGACCAAGGGCAGCAGAGTCCCATCAAGAAAGAGTAGGAACAGAGTCACAGGGCCAAAGGCAGCATCCTCTTCCGAAGAGTTCTTGTCACAAATATGACAGAAATATTACAACTTTACAGCACTCAAAGCTGACTCCAGCTTCTAAACAGAGTGTGCAGGTTAGTCAAGAGTTACTTTTCAACTGATCTTAATAATTTTTTTGCTTGCAAATTGAGAGTCCTAGGCGACTTATAAATGACAAAACATATTTCAGTCTGCTGGCCTAAGCACCACCTTTCACCAACACAAAGAGAATGCCGACTACTGCTCTTGTCGTCATTGAGGGACCCACAGAGACAGGTTCTGCCTGTCTCTGCCACTCACTGCCTGATCAATCTTCTCCAGAATACTAAAATTTTCCGGCTCTTCACGTCTCACTTCATGGCACAGACCATCACTCAGATGGCTTTGCCATCTCTATTCTTATAAAAACTTCCAGTCAGTGTCCTGTAATTAACAGGGAATCCAGATCTATGCATCCTGCAGTGTTCAGGGTATAGTCTTCTCTCTAACACACATTTTTGTATAATTTTGGGAAAATTGTGTGTGTGTGTGTATGTGTGTGTGTGTGTGTGTTTCTTATCTACAGAGAGAATAGCCACAAGAGCTAAAACTTAAGTTAAACTTCAAGATAAAATTAGCTACTTCACTTGAAGCCCTCTGAACAGATCCTAAGTGATGAGTTAAACACCATTGCTATGTTACAGTGGGCAGACAAATGGCACAGTCATGGACAGAGATGCGGCTGCCCTAAAAAGCAAGCCAGTGCCACACAGAACAGCAGGAACGGATCTCACAAATGTTATTTTATTTTGAGCAAAAAGTCTCAAAGCAGTGATAACAAAAAGGAGTCTGTTGATACAGAATAGACCCATTTATATGAAGTTCCTGACAGTTATCAAAACAGGGGTCACCTTTCTTGGGGAGTGGGATGGTGGTGTTTGGAGAGATCAAATGCTTTTCAGGGAGCCAGTAATTTTGTGTATATTCACGCATGGGAATGAAATGAGTAAGTAAAATTTAATCGGTGATACATTTAACATCTGTGCACATATATGTATAGATAGATTGATGTATATAAACATACATATATTTTTAAAACCTCAAACATTGGATGTTTTTTATGGTTTCATGAAAAATAAGATCTTGCCAATAAGGGAAAGGAAAAAGATAAACAAAATTTCCCTTCGTGAAAAAGGTCAAAAGTGTCTGATTTCTATCGCTAGAAAAATAAGCTTTGTTTGGTCAGGGAAAGAGGAGAGGAAAGGGAGACAGGTGACATCACCAACTTCCCCTATGGCTTCAGTCATCTGTGTCACCAGCAGGACACTTGGACGGCCTGCAACAGAGCACAGGCAGGCTCTTCTGGGTTGCCTACTCTACCCAAACAGCTGGGCCACATTAAAAGCCTACAATTTGAAGATGTCCTCTCTAACCAAATAACACAAAGTCTGAAAATGACTTCAAATTAATCAGGGCACTGAAGGCGGTGCTACCTATCACTGTTGAAAGTAGGTGGAGACCCTACAATGACTGCTCTCCACACCCCCAGCTTTAGTCTTTGTTTAACATAAAGTCTTTTAGAAAATCACCTTTGAAATTTCCTTTTAAGCTTACACTTTTAACCAAACTATAAGAATTCACTCAGTTTGAGGAGGTTTTTGTTTGTTTGTTTGTTTGGTTGGTTGGTTGGTTGGTTGGTTTTAAGAATGTAATTCAACACAAAGGGGAAAGAAGAAAAAAAAATGAAAAGAAACATTAGATAGATTTATCCACTTTTAAAAAAAAATCTGACACATGGAGAGTCGGGGGTGGAGTGAGAAAAGTCAGATCTGTGATACAAACAACACTGTAGACTTCAGGGTGAAAACTCTTGCTGTATTGAACTCACTTCCTAAGCACCTCTCAGAGTCAAAAGCAAAGAAATCTCACTGCACAGTCTGGTGTTTTTAAAACTACAGCCCTAGCCATGACAGCTGATACCCACAAAAGGGAGTTTGGAAGGCTTAAGGCAGCTTGGAGTGAAAGGGGTTACATTAAGTTACCCAGCTGGTTATTCCCAGAGTCTCCTGGAAAAGTACATTTTTCACCAGAAAGTTCCACTACACAAAAGGAAAGGAGGCTGTTTCTGCTCCAGTGATGTGATGTGCCTTTCACGCAATATGGACTGAGCTCACTGTGAACTCAGCCAGTAAAGCCTGGTCGCAGGCATCATGGGAAGCCTTAGAGATGCCAAAGAAATCTTGAGAAAGCTTCTGAGGGGCTTTGCAGGTACAAGCCAGGGAAGGAAGATCAGTGTGTAACACATAAAAACTGAGAAGTTAGAGGAATCGGTTGCTCGTGAGGCAGGCCAGCAGCCCCACACCTCATTCCCTCGTCTGTGCAGGAGGCTACTGACTAGAAACAGGAACGGAACCAACCTTCCCTAACACCTGTGTCCACAGACTACCAGAGAGGTGAAGAGAACCTAACCCGGGACACCCACACTGTCCCAACCAGCTCCCGTCAGGCGGGTGTGGGGCCACATCCTCAACCATTTGGAACGTATCATTTTTAGTTAGCATTCAAACCCATCGGCTTCACTGTGATTCCTAAAGACAAACAGATCACTATGATTTGTTCATATAGATTTCATCATTCTTTTTATCTCACTGTTTTCTCCCAAGCAACCCCTTCCTACTTGCATGTCACGTGGATAGATTTAAATATGGATCCTACACACAAAAGAAAAATTGATTTTGCTTAATGCAACAACCTCCAGATCCACACGTTTTCCTGCAGATGAACTGCATTCTTACTGTATATGTACCACACTATCTATTCATTGATTGTTGAGCCTTTATGCTGGTTCCATATCTGATCCACTGTAACCAGCACATCAAAATCCATGTCCCCAAGCATCTCAGTAGTGTGCTGGCTTAGTTTCCTTTAGGTATGCACCCAGGAGTGGAACAGCTGAATCACCGGGTAGCCCTATTTTTAGCTCTTGAAGGAACCTTTAGACTGATTTCCATAGTGATTGCAGCAGACGCTACCTTCCCACCAGTGGTAAATAAGGGCTCCTTTCCCCCACATCCTCACCAACATTTGTTATTTGCTTTCTTGACAGACATTCTGACCAGGGTGAGGTGGAATATAGTTTCAATTTATTTTCCCCTTATGGCTATGAATGTTGAACTTTTTTAAAATACAGCTGTTAACTATTCACATGTCTTTCTTTGATGCCTATTCAATTCATGTGCCCATTTATTGACTGGATGATTTTTTCAGCTATTTAAATTTTTGCTTTGTTATATATTCTAGGTATTGACTGTACATATCACATGTACAGTGCACAAAGATCGTGGCCTTTCTGCTTGTCTCTAGATTCTATCGATTCTTCTACTGTGCCAAAGCTGTTGAGGTCCAGGCAATCCCACTTGTCAATACTTGTGATTATCTCCTGAGCTATTGGAGTCATTTGCAGAAATTTCTTGTATCTACTTATAACTTCAAGTGTTCCCTTTTATGGTTTTAGAGTTTCTGATGTTATATTAAGGTTGTTGATCAATTTTGAACTGAAGGGTAAGAGAAGGACCTAATTTCATTTCCCTACATGTAGATATACAGTTTGCACGGTACCACTTTTGACACTGGCACGTCAAAACCTACCCTCAGTGAAGCCCCTAACCCTAACTCTATGCCTAGCTAAACAGAAACTATTAAACTGGAGCTCTCTTTACAGATATCAAATGTCTGCCCTAAAGATGAAAACCGTTTTCTTAATATCTTTCCTAACCTATGTTTCATGTGCTTACACATTATTTTTAGCCTAGCAAACACAGCCCACTACTAAACTGCCTTTTAAAAATTCAAAATATCTTCCAAGAAGAATGACTGTCAAAATTTTCAAGAATTTACCACAAAGGTTTAGTACAGTCCTGCCTCAAATAATGGTGTATAATCACAGAGTCTCAAGAGGATACCACAAATTATTCTAACACATAAATGATATGCTTGAAAGAACAGGGTTCCTCAATGCTATATGTCTTTGGGGCACCATTCATAATTCCTTATAGAGAAGGACTCCTTTGTACTAAAGGAGGATAATATGCATTAGAGATGGTTATCTCCCAAAGAATCACAATCTAGAATCTTGGTTCCTGGTGTAAAGTTTGTGGAGAGGTCATGATAGTTAATCTTTACTGTCAAGTAGGTTCAGAATCACCATGGGAACACGCCCCTGGATGTGCCTATGAGGGTGTTTCCAGAAAGGTTTAATTGTGGAGGGAAAAGCCCTACCCTAAATGTGGGTGGCACCATCCTACAGGTTGAAATTCAGACTGAATAAAACAGAGGAAGTGAGCTAAGCAACAGCATGCATCTGTCTACTCCCTCGTTCTGCCCTGATGCCTTTTTATCCTGATGCCATGCCTTCACCAACATGATGGACTACAAACGTAAAACCATGAGCGAAAATAAACCTTTCCTTCAAATTCCTTTGTCAGGGATTTTGTCAGAGCAATGAGAAATGGAGCGAATCTAGAACTCCATTCACCAAATAATTGAGTGCTATCTTTTGGGAGTGGATCAAGTCTGGTAGATTCAATTAGTTCACTCAAGGCAAGCTGTTACAGAATGAATCTGGCTCTTCTCCAGTCTCCTGCTTTCTTGCCCCTCCAAGTGCCATTTCTGCACAGAATAATGAGCCCTTATAGAGACTAGAATCATCAGCCAGATAAACTGTTTACCTCCTGTGCTATACAATCTCAGGCACTTTTATGCAGCAATCCAGAAGACTGTAAGAGGTGCTAAGCATCATTCTCTAGCTTTCAACTGTAGTTGTCAGTTGCACTCTACTCTGCAGGAATTGGCCAAATGTCATCAAAGGGATGAATTCATTTCCCATGGGAGTTATAAAACTAAGCTTTCCTCCTCACCTTTTCTATGAACCAATGCTCTCCAACTATCAAAAAGAAAAGGTGACTGATTAAGACAAGACTGAAGACATAGAGTATGTTAGAACCTTTTGAACAATGTCTCAGAAGTATCGTGAAATCCAACTTAATGAATGTAATTCACTTTCTAAAATTGCCTCCCCTGTCCAAAACCCTATAGGGATGTGTTAGTCACTAGGGCAGCTTTCAAAACAATGCAATTCTCTGGCCCATCATTTGGGAAGCTGAATCATGAGGAATGTTTTCCAACCATCTTTCCTTGGTGGTTTCCATTGGGAGCAACTCTAGAGTTTACACCACATGTCCTATCGCATGGTAGATGGTACCAGGGTAGATGGAATAGGCCTAGGAACCTTCACTTCTCATAAGTTCTCCACATGACTCTGCTCCTAAAGGCCTCAGCACACTGAGAAACACTCAATTTACAGGTTAGTGGAGTTTTCAAAAAAACAGCACCTCTCAGACTGAACCATGAAGGCAGCTTGCCTGGGGCTCTTGTTAAAATGTGATCTTTGATGTAGGCTTAGGGGAGCCCAAGCACCAATATTCCTTACAAGACCCTGGCCTAAGACTCACTAGAGAGCAGAGCTGCCACAGACTGGAGTCATGAAGTCACTGCCAGCAATCAGGGTGGCTCTCCCAGCACAAGGACATCTAAAACAGCTTGTCAGTGCAAATGAGCAGGTGCCTTGAACACTACTATTACCCGCTGTAGAAAGAACTCCAGCCACATGTGTCAGGCCTCCATTTGGCCCATCTGCCTCTCCTATTCCATTTTTAAAATGTACCCACTCGGTAAATATACCGCTCTGACCCTCCCCTGTCATTACAACTCCCAAGTATGTGCCATGTGTCACCCTTCTGGGCCTTTACCAAGTAGGTCCTCTCTCTACTCTTGTAGAAACTGTATTCCATAACACCTTACCCACATGAGTACCACTACACATCAAAGACTACTTTCACCCACCAATAAATAGTCTGAGCTCACCTTAGAGACAAGTTCTCCAGGGTCCAGAGAAGGCTTTCCTGTCCTGTACTCTACCCTGGAGAGCTCATCACTCCAGCCTCCAAGACATCAATCTTTTACTCTAGAACTGCCTTATAATTGGAATATATGGATGTGTGTGTTAGCTGTTAAAAACATATCTGATAGAACCAGAGACTACCTTTGACTCTCATCTTGCACTGTTGTTTTAAACTTTACTGTGCCTCTGGTGACAGGAAGAGTTGTTAAGAGGCCAACTCAGACATTCAGTACCTGGTCCCATGAGCAATCAAAGCTCCCAGTAGTGTCTCAAACTGACACTTTACTACCTCCTTCCCTCACTCTTTCCTGTCTTATATTTTCCTTCATTATCCTGAGTTCATTCACATGTTCTGTCCTCTCTGATTCCATCTGTATCAGAAAGCAAACTGAGCCACAAGAACCAGAAGGCTGGTCTCACCCCTCTGGTCCTGAGGCCAGGAAATCAAGAAATAAAGGCTAACTTCTTCATTTGCAAACACACCTCCCTAGATTTTTATTCGGAAGGAGTTGAAAACTTATAGGAAACTTACAAGGCAAACAACATTAAAACCAGCATCAGCCTTTCAGCATTTTATTCTTAGTGTATGTGCATATGCATGTGTGTTGGGTTATAGTGGTAGAACATTGGCTGATCATAAATAAGGCCCCTGGCTTTGATCTCCAACATACTCAGATATATGCACATATATAGATATGTACATAGTAATCATGCATGCATGAAATTCTTTCCAGAACCTCACAGTGGGTTGTATACATCATGCCTTTATCACACCATCCATTAAATGTAAATTATTTTCCACCAAATTTAATGTTAATGGTATATGCTTATATTCCCATTTTGTCATGTAACTCAATAACTTTGACCTCCAGTTCAGGATCCAAGTGAAGATCAGTACTGCACTTAGATACAATCTTTCCACCGCTATTTTTTATCCAAGACTTAAAAATAATAAAAAAAAAAGAAAAGAAAAGAATATTTGTTATACGGGTTTATCTGATGTTTCCTTGTGGTGAGATCCCAGTTGGACTACGACATAAACAGTGTGGTGTCCTTCACAGGGCCACCCATCTGAAGACTCGGTGCTGTCTGCTCTTACTGGCACGTCCATGGGCATCAGGTGATCAGCCTGACATTGCTAGAGGTCCCTTCCCTGTATACCATATCTGAAGAACAGCATCTGTTCTTTAGAAGCAATCATCCCTTCTGAGTCTTCCTCCCATAGGCTCTACCGACTCTGAACGTTCTTTACAGCTATAGGATTCCTATACTGGTTTCTTCACAAGTAGCCCGTTTGTGGAGAAATCAGGATGTCTTACTTCGTCAAAATGCTGCCAACATGGAAGAGAAACACTTCTTCATTCCACTTGTCACGACTTTAGACAGCCCTTGTCAAATCCTAGACATCTGTTCTCATGGTCATACCCCTCGACTGCCAGGGGCTCACATCTAAAATGCCAGCATCAGAGAGCACACGCAAGATGCTCAGCCGTTCAAGGCCAACCTCAGTTACATAACCAGTCAGAGGCCTGCACAATTACGCAGGGCCATGTCTCAAAAGAAAAGAGGAAAATTACATACCCCTCTGTGCTCCCAAATGAAGAAAACATACAAGCAGCTCTCTGAAAAAAACACTTGTGGCTTTTTCTCTGCCAGTGCCTTCATAAACACTCTGGCCCTCTCAAGGATACATGAGTCCTGTTGTTTCAGCAAAGCCTCTAACCTCCATTCTGTGTACCTGACCTCTCTCCCACCTCCATAACTCTATAAGCTCCAAAGCACACACCCTGGGTCCATTTTGTTTCAAAGGGCCTCGCCAGCACATATGCCTGCAATGTATTTGCCTCCCACATGAAACATATATTCAGACACAATCAAAAACTCATTCCCGGAGCAGACTTCATCTTATTTCCTTCCCCCAAACCTCTCTTTTTCACTTTCTCGCCTCTTAGACAAAAGTGGATATTTTATTATTGTATGTGATATGTCTCTGATATGGCATGTGTTATAACCAGTAGGCTTAAACACCTTACTCATAGACATTTTTACTAAGATTCAACTCAAGCCTAACAAAATGCACAATATAGCTTAGCAGTTTTTACACAATTCAGAGTTTATGCCACCACCACTACAATCCAGTTATAGAGCATTTGTAGCCCTTGCCTATTAGTAGGCACTACCCATCCTGCCATTATCTCTGGCCTGACAACCATCAATCTGCTTTCTAAAAGTGTATGCATTCTGAACATGTCATATAAACAGAGACTTAACATCAAGCCATTTGTAACAAGGCTCATCCAATCATTAATACATTGTAAGGTCCATACTCCGAAGCACAGATGAGTACTTCTTTCCTTTCTATGCATGAGTGATATTCCATTGTGTTTTGTTTCTCCATTTATTAATCTATAAACCTCTCTTCTATCTTTGTACTCTACTTATTATTCATAAAACTACTATGAATGTCCATTCTTTTGGTTAGAAACCTGAGAGTGCGTCTGATGGGTCATATAGGTTGGCTATGTCTGACCTTTTGAGGAATTGCCTATGTATTTTTAAAAGCCACTGCACAATTTTAAACACCCTAACCACTGCCATATGATGATTACAATTGCTCCAAACTCTTGCCAACATTTCTTTCATGTTTTTCTGACATAGCTTTTTTTTTGTTTTGTTTTGTTTTAGATAGTTTTTAAGTGACCAATGATGGCCTCTACATCTCTGAGATGAAATGATTGGCACGCACCATAATGTCCAGTTCTGTACTGAGGAATGAATCTCAGGCCCTGGGCATACTACACAAACATTCTACTGCTGAACTGTATCCACAGCCTATAACAACATTTTTTATGGTCCATCTTTTTACAACATCTGACCTCTCATTATGGTTTAGATCTGCATCTTCCTAATGAGTTAATGATTCAGAACATCTTTCTAAATTCCCAGTATTTCAGGAATTTCTTTGGATAACTGTGTTTTCAAATTGCTTTACTTCTATTTTAACTGTTAGGTTGTGATCATTCTCTATGTATTCTGAATACTAGTTCCCAATCAAAAACTCATTTATATTTTCTCCCTTAGTTGTGTTTTGAATTTTGAGGATGCTCAGTTTTTCTGAACTTAGCTTTTCTTTTTCTTCTTCTTTTTCTTTCTTTCTTTTTTTTTTTTTTTTTTTTTTTTTTTTGTATTGTTTTGTTTTGTTTTGTCACTACCTGTCCCAAACCATGAAGAATTAAAGCTGTATTTTCAATATAAGTCTCATAGTTCTATGTTTTAAATGTTTGGTCCACTTTGCATTCACTTTAAAGAGTGCTAAACCAACATAATTCATAACTACAGTCTGAATCTTTATACCCACAGGTAAGGATAGTTCTCTACCCCAATCAAGTAAGCTTCTCTTTTCAACAGACAGAAACTACTATCACGACAACGACAATGCACAGTCATGGAGCCCAGTATATGACACAGCTACAACCCAACTCCTGCATCTAAGGCTCAGGGATCGCTGCAGAGGAGGGTCTGAGGAAACAGGAAGCTTTCTGTGACATTGTGTCTCCTGAGAATATCAGACAAGTTGCAATCATCAAGTCTCACCACCATGGCTACCTAAACAAGACCAGAACAAGAATGAGGAAAATTGACACGAGGCCAAAGACACAATGTAGAAGGAGAGAATTTCATGTGGCTCCAACCCTAAACAAAGATGGACAGGCAATTAAGGAATGCTGAGAACCAGAGAAATGGTCTTTTATATTCCTACATATGGAAATTCTATTCTGTTCATAGTGCTGTAGGGGAAAAAAATCTCCAATGTAACTCATCAATTTGGCATCTCTGCTAAAAATCAACTGGCCATGGATTTTAAGTTTCCTTGCCCTTAACTTCTAGAACACATGATTCAAATCAACCCAACCCACTCAACACCCAATACTGCCAATAAAAGATAAAGCAATTTCTCAATTATCAACTAAAAGATAAATTCTAGGTGTGAGGCAGGCAGCTCAGTCATAGTGCATGTATGGCTTGCATAAGCCATGCTGACTTTTGAGCACCAGAGGAAGAAAATGCTAGAAACTCACCAGGCACATCTAAAAATATAATCAGGAAGATTTGAAAAAAGATCATATAATTTCTCTAAAATTAGGCAAACATAGCATATATTAATACAAAAAAAAAATGCACCGAGTGTTTTTCATTATAAAGTGATATCCCTGGGTATGAAAATCTAGCTTTTCAGAGACAAGAAGAGGAAGATGGGCCCTCAGTCTGAGTCTTGTTGATACACAGGCAACAGGGCATTCCATGGCCACTTTTCTCTAAGAACTTCACAGGCAATGGATTCGATGCCATATTTGGTGAAGTACCTCTGGCCAAGTTGTCTTCCAGAAGTAAAAACAAACGCTAACACCAGATTCATTTTGCTGAGGGCCACACAATCACAGTGTGGTTTCATATGTTACAACAAACAGCCAAGAAATTAAGTGGTGCTTGTGTTTCTACCTCTCCGTTCCTGAGCTGTGAAGGCTACTGATGGGGCTGGCTTTGGGACGCACAGCCACACATGTGAGCTCTTATGACACAACCCTGAGATCCCTCCAAAGGCTGCATCCTCCATCACTGACTTCATACTCTCAGTATCCCACACTTCACCTCGCCCTCGCCACACCGCAATTCCTCAGCAGCCCACAGATTATCATCTTTATGTGGCAGATTCAAGCATTCACATATAATTAAGAAATGCCAGGAAAATGTTTCGAACTTTGAAACTAAAACTGAAACTGGTTTAAATCAAACCCTCAAATACAACAAAATAGGAATGTCCAAAATGATAAAGTGTTTTCTGGGCTCTAGCCTGTGGACCTTCAACGAGTCTGGCCACATTTTCCACAAAAGTTCTCTGTGATGGTTATAAGGTTTCTTCCAAAACTCATTTGGAGATTTAATTCCATTGTGATGATACTAAGAAGTGGAAACTTTTAAAGGGTTATTAGGTCCTCAGGAAATAAGACTCATGGCATTAACTCATGAGTAGGTTCCAAATAAAAGCAATGGTTGAGATCCACAATTTTCTCTGTCTTGTGTGCACTTTCTTGCTCTTCTGTTACATTATGATACAGTATAGAGGCTCTTGCCAAACGCTGGTACCAACCTCTTGACTTCCAGAAGAGTGAGATAGAAAGCACCTTGTAGAAGTTAGTGGTAAGCCATCACAGCAGCATACAACAGCCTGAGACAGTGTACTAGCCAGTGTTCCCTTACTGTAATAACTGAGATAGTCAAGTGATCAAAACAAAGATGTGGATGAAAAACCCATCATCTCATAGTCACCTCATGACTGGGATTGGAAATGTTGGAATAGAGGTGAGGGAGGGAAGGAGAAAAAAAAGACACACACACACCAAGGTCCCACAACCCCCTTCAAGCTCATAACCTCAGTGACTGGAATATGTCAAACTAAGCCCCACCTCTCAAAAGTTCACACTGCCTCCTTTGGTTATCACCAAGTTGACACATGGAGTTTTTGACACATGGGTCTTCTCAGATTGTTATAGGTTCAAATTACGGCCAGGCTGGTCATCAATGGTTTTCAGAACCCACGTTTGCTCTGAGTTCTACATCAAATCCTCAATGTCTAGAACAGCCCTCTTAGGTTTGGGGTCTTAAATGTCTTTTATAGGCATTTGTGTGGAGGCTTGGTCTCCAGGATAGTACTATTGGATTACTTGGCAATAGACCCATACACTAATAGAATCTGGCGAAAAGTCTTCAAATCATTTGCTACAGACCATAATAGGGTCCTCTTTTCTCTTTTCTCTGTGGATCATGATATAAAACAGTTTGATGATTTACCAGCCACCACAATTATGGATGGCTTCACTATTGACCCAAAGGCCAGCTGATTGTTGAATGTCTCTTTGTAAGTTGATTGTCTCTGGCGTTAAGTTAAAATGTTGGAAAGCTGCCTACCACAGGTCCCATTTGCCTGTCTCCTTCCCAACCATGCAAATGCCCCTTCCCTTGGTGATGACTGCCAGGAATTATCTCTCTAACTTCGGAACACCCATAATACTGTCCTCCCTCTCAACAACAGTTCCTGTAAATGGCCCCTGTCCAATTCTACTATAGTATGCGTGATGTCTTCATTGCCCACCTTTCCTCCAGGCTCCACAAAACACCTTCCACGCTGCTCTGCACACATGAGCTAATAGATGTTTCTCTTAAGGGAACTATTTATTTTCAGTAAAATCTGACTGCTCTTAGACTTCAGTCTAAATCACCCACACAGGATTCTATCTGGCCTCTTCAATGTTTTAAACAGACTCATATTAATTGCTACTATTTGGAAACTCAGTGATTTCACATTAAAACCCAGTTCTCTAGCTTTTCAGAAACAAGCAAAGAAGCCAAACAAACCAGTGTTTGGCAACACTCTGGCAGCAAGCAGCTGGAAGCGAGAGGAGCTCTCGAGTCTGGCCATAGAGCTCATTTGCTCTGTCCTTACTAAGTTTATTTACTCGCTTGCTGTTCTATCCACAGTCCTAACTCAAGCTCGTTGAATATGCATTAGCCACAAAGCCCCAATGACACATCAGCACAGAGATAATCAGACTCTAAATGGCAGCATACTTCTACTCACCCAGAGAAACAATAAAACTCAGTGTGTTTCAGTGTGAATTACATTTGGCCCAAGGAGTGGCTTGTGTCCTGCTCAACATAATCAGTATAGAGAAGCTGAAGACTTTAATGATGGACAAGACAAACAGCTGCCAAGGAAAATTTCTGATCGCAAGACAGTGCCTAAGATTTTATAGCGGGCATACAGAAGTGCACCCTAGCAAAGATTCGAGCAACCCCTAACTAGAAATTTTAATAATCTTTATGGTAACAACCTGGTTTGGAAAACTGAGAACCCATCTGTGACCAGTTGCTCAGCCCTCTGGAACATAAATAAACCCTGAGTTCCAGTCTAGGCCCTTATAAACAGGGGATTGACAATCCATAAATATCACTTTGCAGGGCTAACAGGCTACTTTACTCTACTAATGAGTCTGAGTTTTGGAATCAAAAATGACAAACATTATTAGAAACTAATACTTTAAAAGTGGAAAAGGAATGACTCATAGCAAGGGGGTATCTGTTTGTATGTGGACTCAGCTTTCAACTGTAATGGCAGACCCTCTGCAACAATCCCTCGGGAACTCTTTCTCTTGGCTCACAGTGCTGTTTTACTGCAAACACTTGCCTGAGTAGACAGCAGCACTGGGAGACAGAGAGAGGAGGATCCCGGAGGCTTACCAGTCTAACCAGCTAATGAGATCCAAGTTGTCATGAGACTCTGTCTGCAAAACTAAGATGGAGAGGAACGGAGAAAGACACCAACTGCCAACTGCACATGTACATTGCTTATTCTATTCTTCACGTGTAAACTGTTCAATAGTGACTGCAGTTAATTAGACATTCATTAACAGAGTCTCTTCATTACCTGACACTCATCTGTAATCAGTGTCAGGATTAGGTGAACAAAGTCATGCTTATCTCCTGCTGTAAGGTATACACCACGGGAATAGCAAGAATAGGGAAGGGTTTGGTGCAGACCAAATTTATTACTATTATGGATACCCTCAAGCACTTGGCAAGCCTCCCACCCTCTACTCCCCTGCCCGATAGCATCTCAGTTTCTCCTTAAACACTGGAAGCAGACAGTTCGGACAGTTCGCAGCTTGCTTGTGTCCATCCTCCCTCTTTTTCCTTGCTACCCAACCACTTTATCACCAAGACAATGAAGCTGATTTAAAACAAAGAAGTCCCAGTGAGAAGGCCCAGTGGGTAAAGAACAAACTACAGGAACACACTAGGGGTAGAAAAACCAAAAGTCAAGAAGCTCTTGTTAACTATGAACGAGACCCGGCTTTCACTGACCTGGAGACAAATCAACCTCTAGATTGGGTTATGGTCCCTACAGGGGTCCTGGAACAAAGATGTACATCTAACTGATTTACTGATTTAAGAGCATGTCCTTCCAACAAACCTGGAAAGGGGTGAGGGAAACAAGAGTGGTGGCGACTGTAAGCTCCGAGCGTGGAATTCAGTGAGGATCTACAGGAAATCACTTCAGCATGCTTCGTAACAACTCACAATACGACTTCTGCCTCCTGAAGCTCAGGCTGTCTTATTCAATCTCCTGTACCAATAGTCCCAGTGAGAGATGAAAGGGAAAAGTCTCCAGCACTCTAGGTTTGGTGAATCTCAGGAAGAGGTAGTTCACCAACCCAAAGGTGGTTCTTTAATGGTAAGGTTGGCCTCAAGAACCACAGAGCCAGGCAGGACTACATGGGATGATCCCAGGCCAGGCACCCACAGCATCAACTGTAACATCTATGCTGTGATGTATATCTCTGACATAATTGCCACTTCTGAACCAGAGATATTTGTTCTACAGCTCTAACCTCCATCCTAGACTCCAGACTGGAGCTTCATGTCCTTATAACTCAAGGCTGCTCAGACTCAGCTGGGTCCTTCTAGAATCTGGATGACTGACATGCATGTCTCATAGACTTATCTATATTAACGAGGGTCAAATAATTTCCTGTTCCTGCCTTAATGTAGTATCCAATCATTCTGAAAACCATCTGCCTTAACCCATTTTTAATTCCACTATTTTTTTAGAATCAGAGAAGGCTGCTTATATTATTTTTAATTTTTCTTTCCTCCTTAAATCTAGTGAACAAGCCCTGGAAATACTGCCTCCTGCTTAAGGCCACCCCCAGCTGTCCTGCTGCCTCACTGAGAACTTTGAACCCCTACTTGTTGACTACTTCAGGGACTCTTCCAGGATCCTCCCTGGTTCCAACCTCTCAGGTGACTGCCAAGGTTTGCTTTTTGAAGCACCTGTTGATTGAACACATTCCTCCCTACCCAAAAATTCTCAAAGGTTCTTTCTGCTAAGCAGCAGATCCTGAGCCATACAATTATTCTTCAAGGTAATCGAGCCTTTCCTCCCACTTTTTCAGCTTCACCTCTTCCTTCAACTTGGTATTTTTATTACATATCTTGTGTTCTCTTTTACACTAGGTATACCTGGTAAAGCTATATAAATCTACTAAGCGTTGTCATGTCTTACATGACAATGGAATCCAGGGATACATCCATGCTGTGTAAGTACTCTACCACTGATACATCAACCTGCCCTCACACCGCTGCAATCCCATGTTTTCAATAAGATGAAAAATGCAACCCAGACTTTGCTCTGACATCTCTGGTCACTTGCTCACTCTTGGGTCAAACATTCTGTTTCTAAAAATGGATGAAGTGAGCTGAATAACAATGTCAAGTTTTAGGGCTCAAAATGACTACGTCTAAACTCTGTTTGTAAGCAGAACAGCTACTCAGAGTAAGGAAACAGTAAGTATAAGTTCACAAGCCATGTGAATAAATATCACATGTAGATCTAATATGTGTTAGTAGGCAGACCACCAAGGGCCAAGACAACAATTGGAAGAGCTGAAATCAACCCAACATTTTATGAGTCAAAGAAGCAAACAGGGTGGGGGTGTTTCTCTTGACATATTCTCTTCTGGCAGACAGGACACCCTCAGTTATCAAACTACAGGTGCCTGTCCAATGATCATGCCAAGAAGCTAAGTATTCAGTGTTTGCCAAGAGAAGACCAATGTCCAGGTCTTCCAATGTCACCAACCCCATTTCCTCAGTAACTAGTCTCCCTCTTGTTACTCAGAGACTGAGTGAAGACACTGCACCACTCTTCTCTAAAGGAATTCTACGACCCAGCACTAGTCAGAGACAGAGCACACCCACGACCTCAGTGTTAAAAGTCTTTGACCCCATAGTTAGTAGACTGGACAAGCAGAGGAACTAAGCAGAGACTTTCTCCTTCTTCCAGCCTACATACAGAGCTACCAACCAGGCTTTGGACATCATAAAGAGGGGACTGGACTCAGAACTGACTCACTCATAGAGAAACAGATGAAATATGGAGAAGGGGCAGAATTCAGGCCCAAGGGATAAGGTACCATCACTATAGCCTCTCTCTACCCCAGACAGTTATATAAGCCAACAGATATGAGTTGTTTGTACCTTCAAGGTCCATGATTAATAAAAAGGCCATGAGGATAAAGCAACAGGAACCTCTCTTTGCTTAAACGGAAGCACCATTCTCCAGCAGATCAATGACTGTGCATCTTATATATAATGAGCAAATTTTGGCAAACTTTTTGATGTGCTTGAATACCACCACCCATGCATTAGTACTCAGAGACATGCTCAAAACAGACACAGAGTGTGAGCAAGGGTACTGGACTGACTTTCATACCTAAACTGCTCAGAGGCTAGTCAAACCACCTCCCAGACTTCCCAGGTATAGCCAGACGGCTGTAGCAGTACATCTTAAAAAGAAAGAGAGAAAGGAAGGAAGGAAGGAAGGAAGGAAGGAAGAAAGAAAGAAAGAAAGAAAGAAAGAAAGAAAGAAAGAAAGAAAGGAAGGAAGGAAGAAAGAAAGAAGATTGATGTGGTTTTCTGAATTTGCCCAAATTTTGTTATTACACATAGATAAGATTCTCACCATCCTCTTTCAAAAACCCACAAATCCTTCAGAACCCCAGCTCTGAGTTAACCTCCTAAAAAGGCTGTAGCTGTATCAAGGGTAAAGGATCAGAAGCCCAAGCCTCAAAGCAGGCACAGGAAAAGGAGTTCTAAAACCTAGCTGCAAAAGCTTTCCAATTTGCATCCCTGAAAAGTCTGATTATATAAGATGGTTATGTCAGATCTGACTGTTCAGCTGTCATTGCTCCAGATGAAGACTCTGGGGAAAAAAAATTTCAACCAAGCCTAAGTAAGCCATTAAACATATCCCCTCCAAACCCACGCCAGAACAACCTCTGACAGATGTGGTCATGTGACAGTGCAAATGCTGTGTGTGACTGGGAAAGAAAAATGGCCAGGTGAAACAAAAATGTCTCCCAGGGCATACTGTTAAGCAAAAACAATGCAGGGCAAAGACCTAGTAATCCAAAAACAGACTCGATGATTAAGGAGGGTAATAACACTGTCTAGTTTTTGTTTGTTTTGTTTCTCTTTCTTAAATTCTTCCCTAAGAGAGAAAAGAAAAATGCCAACTTGAATCAAAATATATGACCCAGTGTAACAACTAAGAACAAAGCATCTGTCCTTCCTTGTCCAACCAGAGCAAGAAAAGCCTTTCTTCAGTCAACCTTTTATGCTACTCCCAGGTGTTGAGTTTGCAGGGCTGGAGATGGAAGCCAGGGCCTCCGGCATGCTAGCATGCTCTCTACCGTACAGCTTACCCAGCAGCCTGCTACTCCTGTTCACTGGTAATATAAATCAGACACCGTTCTAGGTACTAAAGACATAGTCTCTCACACTCAGCTTAAATTCCATAGGGAGAAAGAAAACCAGAAATGAAGCAACATAAAATACAGCACTCCAAGTGGAGTGGGGTTTAAAAACACCATGAAGCAGCTACAGGAGTACAGGTGACAGGGCAGGAAGGGCAGGGGGACTCTGTGAGGTGACAGTATCTGCAGAGAGTCATGAAGTCATGACAGAAGAGAATTCCACAGAGACCCTACAGTGAATGAAAAGGCCTGTGGGTAGAAAGCAGCCGGCTGGCTGTAAGGTCCAGTAAGGTGAATCATGGGAGTAGAGCCTAGCGGTCCAGGAGTGCCACAGAGAGGTCCACTGTGGGAGGGAGGCAGGAACCAGACACTGTAAGCTGTTTATCTATCCTGGCTATATCCAGGGATTCTCATTCTCCAAGTCTAGGGCAATAGTTTTGTTTATTGTTTATGTATTTTTAATTCCTCCAAATGATCTTAACATGCAGCCATCTCCAGAAATGACCCTAGTTAGCTAAAGAGGTCTGATCATGAGATAGTGTGTCATTACTGTGCAGTCACAGCATAACCTGGGTGGTTCTACTGTGACCACTACAACTCTATCCCAGTAGAGAGGATGGCAGGCAGGTCAGCAGAGTAAAAAGACCACCATGGTCATTCCACAGCAAAAGTAGGACCTGTCACAGAGCAAGCTGTTTCCATACGCCTATAGGGAACTGACAGTCATACTCCTAAAAGGTTTCCAGTTAAGACCAATGCTACTTACTTCTGCTCTTCTAACTACCATATACAATTGAAACCAAGTCCCCACCCCCCCCAACCGACATACACACACACACACACACACACACATACCAATAAAAAATCACAGCAGTGCACTACAAAAACTAAAGGTAAAGTACTGTTTTCTGGACTATGTCTCCTGGGTTGCAACAGGATTCATGCTCCTTAAACAAGGGTCAAAGAAGTGTGACACAGTGCTCTAGGAGACAGGCAGTGATGGCTCACAAGAACCTGGCGTGGTCCATTAGACACAGGGATTTGAGTCAGTTGGCAATACCATCAAGAGTCAGAAGGCAGGCCTCAGATGGCTAGAATGCAGGGGGTGATGGAGGAAGACAATCAGATGCTATAAGATCAGAGCAAAGGTCAGATAGGAAAGAAGAGCAAGAGTGGGTGAGGGCACAGGGAGACTACCAATTTGAGACAGGATATCACTGTGAGGCTCCATTATCACTGAGGTCCGCTCCTGGGGTATACAGATTTAGCTCCTGGGAGAACAGATGCTGATAGGAGATGCTAGCCATCTGCCTATTTAACCTCTAAGACTAGGTAAGATCAGAAGGAGAAGGAAGCAGGGGCCAGGCCAACAGTTAGAGGTGAGAAAGTGAGGCACACATATATACCTGCAGGGAGGTGCGTGCGGGGCTCGGAATTCAGAGAGTGACCTCGGGTGTTGGTTGTCACCTTCCACCTTGTCTTAGCATCTCTTTTCTGTTGCTTACCACTGTGAATTCCTAGCTGGCACACAGGTTCTGGGGCGTTCCCTGCCTTCATCTCAGATGCATGATACCAAATCTTGCTTTATTTGGGGTCCTGGAGATTCAAAGTCATGTCCTGACACTTGCAAGGCAAGCACCTTACTCACCAAACCATCTCCCAAGACTTCCATTTGGGGAGTTTTGTCTGCCAATTTCATACCAGGGCGTGGGGGAGCAACACAGCTTTACCACAGCAGTCTTGGCAGCTGAGATCTGCTTAAGGGTAATCTCCCTACACAGCTTCTATTTTGGACTCCAGCAGGCTATTTAACAAAAAGTCAGATGAAAGGTGTTAAGAACCTCTGCAGTTAGAAGCTGTCTTCAAGAAGACTCCAGGCTGTGTGATTTACAGCCTTCAGTGACAACCATTAGCTGCTAAGCTACCAATTAGGGATGCCTGCCTGTTTAGCAAGTCCTGCCCAAATGGCAACAGCTTCTTCTTCAATACCCTGTACATTTTTCCTCCCTATTCTCACTTCACACTGGTGACGGCAAAGCTTCCAGATGGTTACTGAAGTCACAAATCCCAGCCACCACCAAAGACAGCTCCATAATGAATTGAAAAGGGTAATCGATCAATCAATAAGGAATAGTCAGAAGGCAGAGCTAGTGAGCTCAGGCCCCCTACTTGAGGGAAATGAGAGCTCATAGCAGCCACATCCCTGTCAAGTTCTTAGCAGGCAAAACGTTCTCCCTTTTGCCCCAATGCAAGTCAAACAGAAAAGAGGCCAGTGCACAACCTGCATTTGGATGACGTCACCACACGTTGTACATACAACTTATAAAGTATCCACGTGAGGCAAGGCCAGCTGGTCATCATGATCTCCAGGGAATGGTTCTTTAAAATTATGCCCAGCCAACCACAACCGTACACACAGAACACCAGGAAACCGTGGTAATCTCCAAGGCAATTCCTAGCAACCAACACCTGAGAGGCCCTGAAAATCTGACAGTTCCAAGTAACAGATGAACGTGGGTCAGAAAAAACAACACAGTAATGTAAAAAATAAATAAACAAGCTCAAAAGTGATCGTGGCAGGGTGGGATGATAGATCAAAACTTGTAGTAGGAGCGTGAGGACCTAAGCTTGGTCCCCAGACACCCACGTATAAAGGCTGCATGGGTAGTATGTGCTTATAATGCCAACACTGAGGGAGAAGGGACAGGCAGGTCCCTTGGGCTTGCTGATCAGCCTCTCCAGAAAACCTACTTCCTAAGCCCCAGAAAATGTGAGAGATTTTTCCTCTTGAAAAGAAGAATGTATACAGTCATGTATGGTTCCTGGGGGTTGACATTGCAGCCTGAGGGTTGGCATTTACAAGCATTATATACATGCGTCTACACAACTGTGCATACACAAACACATATGTGCATGCACAAAGCATACAAAGCATGAGTGCAGAGAACCTGGAGCTAAAGAAAGGTAAACAGTGATTTTATGGAAGAATCATCCATCACCAAAAGAACAGGTGCAACTCATATAGGCAGCCCTTGCACCAGAAGATCACGTTAACCCAGAGAAAGTATCAAGGGGCCAGGCAGGGGATTCAGAGGTGAGAAGGCCCTTAGTGCAGGCAGCTAGAAGGCTACTTCCCAAGTCTGACAGTCGGGTTTCATATTTCTAACTGTGGGCCTGAGTGTGTTAACTCTCGAGACCTGTGTTTCTAGAAAAATAAAACAAAGACGTGACCAGCACTAGCCTCATGAGAGAGTGCTTTTGCAAATTTACATATGGGTGAACTTCAGTGCAGCCAGGTACCATGTAGTTGTCAATACCTGTCAGCATAGCAAAAATTATCATTATTCTTGGAGAGAAAGTCATGTGCAGCAGAATAGAGAATGTGTGCGATGAGCAAAGACACTTCACTCCACCCAAGGGATGTCCATCTGTGGTGCAGGATGACTTTGGGTGATCTGTGGAGACAGGGTTCACGTGCTTCCCTCGGTATCGGGCTGCCGTCTTCCTGACACACCCAGCATGCTGCTTTCAGTCCCCATCGGGAAACAGAAATACGTGAGCCAGATTGGAGCACGTGGAGTCTCCAGCTGCCCAAACACCTGCCAGAGCAGGAAGGCAGGCGGCAGCACACGGTCCTGCACGTGGGTCACCCCGGTGAGCCTCCCCGGCTTCGGTGAGTGGGTGGTACATTCGACATGGACAGACTTCCCTTCTATCTCTCTCTTCACCCTAGCAAGCTGCCACATGTTACTCCTTTGCCCGCAGTGAACTGCAGGGGACTCAAGGAAAGCAGGAAATCGTTCTGAGACAGGCAGAGCTGGAAGAGAGAAACGTAGCCAAGCTTAAAAGGGTGGGAGGGGTAAGAGGGGGGCTTCATCAACAAGTTCTAGAAAACGAAAGGAGTTCAGAGCTTGCCCAATCCTCACCACCATGGAGAGGCAGTCCGTGAAAGACAGGAGGGGAAAACATGTAGATAGGCACCCCCTCAAACCATTACCAAATTCAACTTCCTTTTTTAAAAATAAATAATTTTTTAAAAGAAATGTTCCTGTCTGAGCCAGGAGCTCAGACTAATCCCACTAATTCCCCTCCCCTCCTCCATCTTCCACCTTGCATCGAGAAACATCTAACTTTTATTCAACACACTACAAACTTCCTTTTTAGGCTAAAACACAAACTAACCATAGTCTCAAAGATAAGCCACGCCTTCTCATCTCTCTTGTACTCAGTCTAATTATTTTTAAAGAGATGCTGCTCGGCTTGCTCAGGAAGAGGTCAGGCGTCTGGATCGCACCAGGTGAAGGAGCAGGAAGGGGAGGGGCAGCAGTCTGAGTGGACCCACTAAGATTACTGGTTTCTATGACACCCGGAAGCCCGTAGTTAAGAAGATAACAAGCTGTGAGCTAGTTACAACCAAGGACATGAATCTTTACTGCAATTGTGTTATCTGTCCCATCGGTAACAGATAAAGCCTCCAGAGAGGCAGAGAGAATAAAGAAAGGCAATCCAGGCAGCGGGGAACCCCTTGGAGAAAGGAAAAACAAATAAACAAACAAAACAAACGAAAGACCCCAGCATACTCTACAGTCCCTGGTTTCAAAAGGAGGTTTGTACTAAACTACGTGCATTATAGGTAAACATCTCATTAGCCCCACCCCCAACATCACCTGCCCTGGAGCCAGTGGGAATCCATTAGGATCCCCATTAGAACCAGTAACCCCAAGCTTCAAGCAAGCTCTACTTCTCCTCAGGAGATGGCCGAGGGAAATAGTGCCTGAACTATTGTTATAAGGGTGAAAAGGCCCTTTCCAGGAATAACGAACTCCACAGCTGACCATATAAGGCAAATGAAAGCAAAAGGCCAGGGAGGCCCTTCCTCGGAGCAGCCGGATACAGGACAAGGACACACACCCCAACTCTAGCCTGGACCGTAGTCTGGATTGTGTACAGGAAGAGAAAATGCTAAGAGCTACAAAAGCGAAAACCCGGAGCTGAAGGAGAAGCCTGGGGTGTGCTGCTCTAGCCGGGGGCAGGCTTGGCCTGGGAACCTTCAGCCTCTCCATGCTGCTGTGCACAAACGCCATGAAACAGTGCAAACTGCCACATACAGACTCACAGTCTGCAGCTTAAACAGGACCTAACCTCGTCTTACGTATGAACCTGCATAATCAACTTCCATTTCTCTAAATGAAAACATTTACAAGACTGATTTAATGTGTTTACGTCACTGGTTTTTTTTTTTTTTTTTTGGCTTCCAAATGAAGTCCAAAGTTCATGTTTTAGGAACTCGCCTTATCCAAGAAATGACTCGGTTCTTTAAAATATATTTTCCTCCTCCCAGGTGCAAGAGTCCTTTATCCTGAGAAGATGTAAAATCACTGGCGGAGGGGAGGACCGCTGTACTAAAGGCTGGCCCTGGGAGAGGAGAACAAACTCTCCATACAAGAGTTCAGTCTTACATCTCGCCACTGTCTCCCGTGGGTTTTTAGAAATGTCACCAAGCCGGAGTGTGGGCATGTGACAGGAGAAGACAGGCACACACAGACAGCTGGGAGAAGGAGAACACATTCTGTGGACTTCTCCAGAAAACCTCGGACTGCCTTCCCTGTCCTGGAGCCATGTCAGTTTCTAAAAGCAAACCAGCTCACTGGGAAATGTGACAGATGCTAAGAAACCATCACAGCCAGGAAGAGAGGTCTGCAAAGGGTTAAGTGCTCTGAAAACAGTATGTTACCTAGTTAAGGCTGCCTATCCCAGGGATCAGAGTCCTGCCTATCCACTCCCCTGTGTGCCACGCTGTCTCTCACTCACCCTCCAGCAGTACTCCAGTTTCGGGAGGGAGTTGGGAGCAAAGCTTGCAAACCTCAGCAGAGAGAAAGGTGCTCAAGGCTATATGCATCTGACCATGACCTAAGGAAGAAGCTGAGATGCATGAGCTGGTGGGAGAGGAGGAAGTGACCATCTATCTCCTAAATACACTCAAAATTGGGTCAGCTGGCTCACCCTGGACACACTGAGAGAAGCTGGCGGTGTCTCACACTCAGCAGAAATCCAGCCCTGGGGCTGCAAACTACCCAGCTATTTCTCTGGTGCGTTCCCACATTTCCACATCTGAAAGCTTGTATGGGGGTGGAAGAGGTACTTGATAAAAGCAAGAGGTGTCCAATCTCTAGGTTCAGAGGTTGGTATCTAAGGCTAGTTGTGTGACTGTGTGGAGCACACTTGATCTGACTTGACAGTTCAGTACTTGTCAATGCACTCAGGCCAAGATTGAATCTTTTGAGGCCTGACACACGGCACAAGTTTAAGGGGCACTGTGAGAAGCAGGAACTGAGCTGAGCCTTTAAACGCTCTAATGATTCTGTAGTTCAGTGACTCTAACCTGTGCTCTATTTGTTCCCATCTAGTTCCTACCTACTTAAAAAAAAAAGAAAGAACACAACAACAACAACAACAAGCCTTTAAAACCCAACACTCAAGTAGATTTCTTTTAGGTAACAAAAAACTAAGAGGGGAAAAGAATCTGATAGCAGCTTAGGTTGGCAGGATGACATTTCACGTCCACAGGGAGCAGTATGGGTCCCTCCGACCCAGGAAAGCCTTGAAATGACCTAGCACTGTAGTTGTAGGGCACAGTTTCTGCCCTGTAAGATTTACTTATATTCAGGGCAGTAAACAACATCGCCCCCCCCACCCCTACAGTCATTTTTGCATCGCATTGCAAATGATCTCTGAGCATTTGCTTATTTTTAGCACTGCATACAGTGGAGTCTGCACAAAGCAAAAATAGATGTTTGCTTCATATAAAGCTTGTAATGGGGTGGGCGTCGCTTGTTGTCCCAGACTTATTTAACACTGAGTTGAGATGGTCCCGATATAGATCACCACTGTCATCTCACATCTTTCTAAACGAGGCCTCTGTAGAGCATGGCGAGCAATCTGAACACAGCATAAGACCGGTACACACCATGCTTGTCTGGGAGCTGCGAGCGCCGGTGCCTGGAGTTATGAATCCTAAAGAGTCATGGCTCAGGAATGAGTAACCAGCATCACAGGGGATGGGCTTCGTCCAGACAAGGGGTCTGCCTCGGCCTGGACCTCGCAGCCTCTTGTTACTGCAGTTGCTGCCTTTAGCACTGGCCTGACTAACCTGACTCTAGTTGCAACCACAAAAGCAGTCTCCAAGGTAGCCTGGCTGTCAGGGCTGCCTGGGCCTCTTCCAAAGTTTCTCCTAAGAACTACTTGGAAATTTTATCTAGGTGGTTATTTTCTCTTTCTGGAACTTTGAGTGGTTCCACCCCAGGGTCCTCACAGTTAAATCCGATGAATTACATAATCCAGAGGAAGAGAGTTAAATTCGAGCTGCTCTGGCAACTAACAGAATGCTTGCTGTTCATAGGAAATGGAGTTTGCTGGCTGGAAGTGAAAACCTTCATTCCTTTTTCCTGATGATTCCCATAGTGCGGAGGATCTACCTTCAAGGCCACCATTCCTGGTTTCTCTATGTCTACTCAATTCTTCTCTGTCCAGTGACTGCCAGGGCTGTGCATGCTCAGTTCAGTCTCTGCAACCTGCCTGATGAGACAGTCTTTTGTGATGAGTGGCCACCCAACCCCACCCCCTACCTGTCAAGAATCATCCCATAGGCAAAGGGAAGGAGAACAAGGGCGGTAAGACACTTGTGGGGCAGCAACACAGACACAAGCTGAAACAGTGAGGGTGATCACTCCCAGGAACTGCCTGTAACCTCCCTAGAACCTCCCAGTAATTTTCCATAAAGTAGCTCTGGGCCATTACATAATCTGTATGATCCTTCCTCTAATCTATTATCCTTCACTCTAGTGCACTCTAGTACAACACATATGCTATACATATATATTATATACATTAAGCTAATGGAAATAACAAGTGCAGACAGCCCTTTGTATCCAGGGATTCCAGATGCACAAATCAAACGCTGTCAGAAACAACCGTTGGGAAAAGAAAGTTGTGCTTATGATGAACATGTAGAAATAGTTTTCCTACTGTTATCTTAATTGTATCATGAATACATGGCATTGATAGGTCTTACATAAAAATTCAGTGTGACTGAAGTGAACTAGGATACTATACCTAGTTCATATGAAAATACTATGCCATTTTATACACAGCCTTGAACAGTGGCTGCTTTTCCTACTACTTCTAGTGGCCCTAGAATTAATTCCCTGTGGCTACTCTATTTATAGAGTTAGTGACATTAAAGAGGTATTATCTTTATATATCTAATAATTACTAAGCTGAAAGTACCCACTTGCACTTCAATTTATTTCCTGCAATGTATTATGAGCTATGTAAATAATTCACGGTATTGTCTCATTTAATTATCAAAACAAACATCCTTTAGCAAGATCTGAGGCTGCAAGAACTTAAGGAATTTCATAATATCGCATAGCCAGGAACTAACTCATGGCAATCTGACCTCATCATGCCTCCCAACACTCTCAAAGCTACTTCATTTGAGTCTGGACGTTCAAACATCAGCAGCCACAGAGCCACTCACAGTACTGACTACATGTAGCTAAACATAATGTTACAATACGCTAAAATCAGTAATACCACACCACGTAAGCCAATATTTTTTCCTTTGAGTCAAAACTACAGGTGTTGTTTTACTTTGACATTTTCAAGACACTATAAAAATAAAAGACCTCTTGTGTGGTCTTTTGATGGCTCTATACAAGTTCAGTTAGAAATGTCTTCCAGCACAAGTTTACAAAGACTAGGTAGTCTTACAACTAAAATCTAAGAGACACAGAAACCCTTCTGTAGGTTGATGTCTATATGCAGGTGAGGGCTTGCACTAGTTAGGTCAAGGCGATACATGATTGGATGCTAGAGAATGGGGCAGGAACAAAGTTTTGGTAAGGTGAGGAGAAGTGGGGAGAACCAAGATGGAGCGGAAGGAGGTGGTTCTAGACCCAGGTGGTCTTAATTGGTGATAGTTAGATATGATTATTCCTAAGGGTTTCTATGGGTCAATTTGTTTTATCTAGGTTTACATATTTGTCAAATGGTTATTGTATGGATGTATTGTGGATTGAAAATTTAACATATAAACCTAATTGCTAAATTACAAGTTTCTGGAACTTTGACTCTACCAGGCTAAAAAGAACAGTTTGTGAAAACAATGGCTGAAAGGCAGCCGGAACGTGCAGATCATGGGGCCCCACGAAGGAACAGGATGTGTGTATGCCAGGCATGGTAACTACCCATCAAGGGGAGCTCATGGAGAGGGTGGCTAAAAAAGAGTCAGCCAGGAGAGGGAGGCTTGCAGACTGTGTGGTAGAGTGACAGCGGGGCCCCTAACAGTGACAGAACTAGCGTGAGATAAAAGGTTACCACATTTTTATTTACCACAATCTTCAACACAGCAAACCTTCCAAGATCTAGTTATCTATAACAGGTGTTCTTGGGAACATCTTAGAGTTTCTCTTGTTGCTGGGATGAAACACCACAACCAAACAACTTGGGGAAGAGAGGGTTTATTTCAGCTCACTGATTTGCACCCATCACCTAGGAGGGCAGGTACTCAAGGCAGGAGCCTGGAATCGGACTGACACAGAAAACATGAAGGAACACTGCTATGGCTTACTCCTTGTGGCTAGTTTAGCCTGCTTTTCTATACCATCCAGGAGCACCTGGATAGACGAGAGACCGCACTGCCCTCCACATCAATCATGAATCAAGACAATACCCTACAGACTTTCCTCCAGATCAGTCATATTATTTCATGTCAATTCGGTCACATCACTCTTCCTGTAGATTTGTGTCAAGTCAACAAAATACTAACCAGGACAGGAACTCTTTCGTCATAGCAGTCACAGGAACATCTCAATGCTTGAGTCTCCTGTGCAAACGTCAAATGGAAGATCGAAGCACTCAAGGCTCCGTTAGCAACAGTCTTCAGGTGCACTGGGCACAGTAAGTCTGTGTATCTCCCCTAGCTCTGAGCAGATCTCAAACTCCCCATTTCTCAGTGGTGAGGCAATCTGGACTAGAAACTAAATTTGCCATCTTGTTATCTGATGGACTTGCTGTGACAAAAGTGCCTAACAAAAGCAGATTAAACAGAGAAGGGTCTAATTGGACTTATGGTTCAAGAGCTTGGGGCCAATCCTGTCAAGGATGGCATGTGGTTTGGGGAATCTGGTCACATTGCTTTCACAGTTTAGGACACAGGGCTGAGGGAAGGTTGGCAATCAGCTTGCTTTCCTGCTTTAATGTAGTTTGAGGTCTCTGCCTTGGGACAGTGCCACTCACAACTAGGAGGGTCTTTGTGCCATAGTTAACCTCATCTAGAAACCTCACAGATAGGTGACATTATTAACCATCACAGGGAGCATTCCACAAACTTAGGAAATTAATTGAAAGGGTTGAAACTAAACTGTTGGTTCCAACATTGCTGAATTCTCCAATACTGTCACTCAAAAAAAAAAAAAAAAATCAGTTTAGAAACCTTTTTAAAAAAGAGCTGTTTTCTATAAAATCTTATGTAATTAAAAATTAAAAACCCATATCAAATAATTTTTGTAAAAAGAAACACCCCTTTGTACTTTGCAACCTTTAAAAAGCCCAAGGGCTGTCAAGTAGTAGAGCAACGTGAAAATAATAATTTTTCTCATTCTACATGGCATAAACAAATTATGAGTCGGAAGGGCTAATATTTCAAGATGTTTGTAAAATGTATAATTTTGCTGTCACTGGTTATTGTATGAACTTCAGATAAGAAGGTTACCACCCTTCGAGTTTCTGAGCCAGCACAGAACGGTTTAATTACTACTGTAAGACTGGAGTGTGGCTGCGGAGAGGCTCATTGGGTAAGCACTTGCTAGAAAAGCATGAGGGATAGAATTCAGATTCCTAGCACTCACACACAGTCAGGGTGGGTGTGGCCACCTGAGATCCCATGCTTGGGAGCACAGACAGGGGATGCTTGGGTAAGTGAGTAAGTCCTCTGTTTGAACTAGCTGTACTGTCAAGCTCTGGATTCAAGTGGGTAATCTTGCCTTAATATATAGATTAAGAGCGATTAAGGTCACCCATGAACTCCACACATACATGTATGCATACATATGCACATACATACACACAAGTAAACATATGTGTGTACATACAATAACTCAACATACATAAACACACAGAGAAAAAAACTTAAACTCTGAGTCTTGATGCAGTCTGGGAATCTGAGATGGGGGCCACTCAAGTGTACTAAAGTCAGAGACTCAGCACAGACACCTCCAACACCTTCCTGTTTTCTTTATAGGAATACCTCAGCTGTAGCCTGCACTGCTGGAGTAGGACAGTTGAAGAACTCAAAAAAAAAAAGGCTTATATTATCCAAAATAGTATTACAATTGTTTTATTAGGTCCAACGGGGTTACAGGTTAGAAGAGGCAAGACTATCAGTCATGAAGCCATCTTTCTGGAAAGTTTTCATTATAATCTGGAAACGTTTAAGTAACATAAGCCAAACTAGTGAAAACGAAGCTACCGCCAAGCTCTTCACTGACCCACAGAGCCCTTGATGTGAGACCTCAGCTCGCGTTGTAGATCTGCAGAATCTACACTGTTAACAAGAAGCCTGAGAGACAGCCTTGTACAGCCAGCTTCAAAACCCAACAGTCTGCATCACCCAAACACCACCAGTGCAGATGGCGTGGCACGGAGGAACGCAAGGGCAGCTAGCAGCCTGCATCTCACATAGTTCGGCTGCATGGCTCTTTGTGTCCACAGGTCCCTGTTTCAGTAATACTAAGAACTCAGGAAGGATCTGTGGGACCCAAACCTTGTTTCCTAGTAAACCAAGCTGTTGTCACGGTTAGCCAGCAGCTTGTAAACGCCACTCACCACAGTGAAAAGCCCTGCGATCATCCCATTGCTCCATTTGATTTTAGACTCCGTGCGGCAGCCAAGAGTACATCTGACAGGGCGGGGATCATTAATGCAGCAGCTTTCGGGGCCTAGCCCAGAGCTAAGCTCGTAGAAGTGACATGCTTAAACAGTACTTGAAGAATAAACAAACAAATGAAATGTTTTCCCACCGAGAAGTTCTGACGGCGAGCATGGTGGCACACACCTACAGTCCCAGTACTGAGAAGCCGGCAGCAGAAGGATCCAGACTCAGACCACCCTGGGCTACAGAGCCAAACCCCAGCTCAAGAAACAAACTAGCAAGCAAAGCACTCTCTGGATTGTAGCCAACTCTCTGCTCTCCCTGGGCAAGACACCTCTTTGGCTCTAGCTATCTCACTGTCCTCTCCTAAGGGGCAGGTAGAAGTTGTCTATAAGGTTTGTTCCTGATCTTACGAATGAATGAAAATCCCTGCCGAGCGCTGAACCCACCTTCAGAGAAAAACATCAGCGAACAAGGAAGCAGCAGTGGGCAGCAAACTCCTGTCTTGCCAGCACCTGCCCTACGAGTCCTTCCGCAGTTGCTCCTTTCAGGTCCCTCTTTTGTCTCTAAAACGTATCTGCTTCCTCACAGGAACGATACCCTTTCTTCATGCCGAGTATGTGTTTTCCCCAACTGGTGCAGATTCTCCCCGCGGTTTCTACCTGACCCATTATCTATGAGACAGCTGCTTAGACTGGGGTGGAGCTCTAGAATCCAGCAGGGTTGACTTATGTGCCCTCGATTCACTTGCAGTCCTGCTTTGCTGATGCCAACGATCTCAATGTTCATCCACGATCCTCTATTTGTAAATACAACTGCCCCTTGCATCTCAGCAAAGAGCTTCAGTTTCTACGTGCTAGTTTCTGTCTAGCATAATTTTACTTGTTCACACACCAAGATAAAAAAATCAAGCGACTAAACTATTTTGCTACTCACAAGACGATAAACCCAACCAGCACTCTGGGTGTCTATGTGTTGTATACGCAAATACGTGCAGGTGTGCTCACCCGTGTAGGTGAATGCTGAGGTCAGAGGTAACATGGAGATGTCTTCTTCTTTTTCTATTACTACTACTACTACTACTACTACTACTACTACTACTACTACTACTACTACTACTACTACTACTACTACTACTTTGAGACTCTGGGAATAGATTTTATTTAATTTTTAGTAAAATATAATTACATTGTTTTTCCTTTCCTCCCTTCAACCCCTTCCATAGTCTTTCTTGAATTCAATGAGCTCAGACAATGATAAATCACCAAAAATATATCTACTGTATGTTCCAGCTATACCATTTCTTGTCATATGCCCAATGATCTAGACATTCTCCTCTGCGGGTACTTGTTCAGCCAAGTTCAGAGCTTCACGGTCCACAGTAGCTAAGAAATGGAATCAACCAAAATGTTCCTCAGCTGAAACTATGATACACATTCTTATATACCTTAATTTCTGAGACCATTCCTCACTGAACCAGGAAATCACCGTTTCAGCCCATGGCTGGTCCCTACGTCTGCAGTTCCAGGTAGAAATGAACACACCAAGTGCTTACTGGTGCTCGGGCTCTGAGCTCAAGTCTCCATGCTTGCCCAGCATGCACCTTATTCACAAGCCATCTCCCCAGACTATAACCAGTACTATTTTGAAAAAGAAATGCCAGGGGTTTTAGATATTCCCACTCTACCATTCTTGATACACACACATAAAGTCACTGCTCAATCTTTTGATTGTTTTTTTTAGATTTATTTTATAAGTACTTTCTTTAACCTATGTGGACCATGTGTGTCGCAGGGGCCCATGGAGTTCAGAAGAGGAACTGTATCCCCAGAACTGAACCACAACAGAAACCTATAGATCTGAGAATTGAACTCAGGTACTCTGGCAGACCCACAAACACACTTCTTCCTTGCTGAGCCATCTCAGCAGCCTACCACCCAATCTTAAATATGTATCAATAATCCACCAATAACAAAGCACAGCAATAGTCAAAACCCACTCTTGGTTTCTATTATGTACACATTCACTGAGCTGTCTATACTGAGTGACGTCTGGTTCGATGAGAAGCAACACACTCCCTAAGCAAGGATACCTTTCCATACCTTTCAGGTGACGGTACTTTATCTTCCAAGCTTACTGTCACAGCTCTCAAATCTAACCCCCTTAGTCTAGCACCATCATCCTAATCTTTCTGGTATAGAAGGAACCAAGAAAAGGTGATGAGCAGATAAATCCTATTTAAATCTCGGCTGACTTTTCTCAATTCTCCCTTAAAGGATGAGTTTGACCCATTTATATCTCCCTATGATATTTTGTCTTTAACTCTTACAGTAGCCTAAGCCTATGATCTCTCTTTGATTCTTTCCAGCAGAAGGAGACCTTGTAAGTATGTACTATGGTAGGTTTCTTTTCTCATGAAAACTTCTTTAACTGGGTGGTGCAGGCCTGAGATCTAAGCATTTTGGAGAATAAGCCAAGGGATTTAAGCTCAAGGATAGCCTGGGCTACACAGTAAGACTCCCATCTCAGAAAGAGGGGAAAAGAGGCCAGTGAGATAGCTCAGTGGGTAAAGGGACTTTCCAATCAAGCAAGCCTGACAACCCGTCTGATCCCCAGAAACCACATAAAGGAGGAAAGAAATAACCAACTCCACAAACGTGTATGCTTGTGTTCTAGCATCTAAGTATGCACTGTATCACACACATTCTCACAAATACCACTCACAGACACACAATGATCATACAGTTTTTTAAAGGGAAGAAGAGGTTTTTTTTTTTTAAACTGAGGCAAAACAAGTATGTAGAATGTATACACATTGTTAAGTATAGAACGTTGATTTTCAAAGAAAACTTACTATACAAATAGACCCCAGACCGAGTTAAATGACACTGGTACCCTGGGAGTATCCCTCCAACTCTATTGTCTAAACATTGGTGGTTCTTGCCATCAGTAGGCACCTGGTTACCTGTCAATACCCTAGCAACCTGCAGTTCTGTTTTAAACATCAGAACTAACAGACTAGTAAGACTGAAATAGGTCCATGCTGAGAGGAGGCAGGAACAGACAAAGACAATGCTCCAGTCCAATGATGCAATCACTGTGACTGAAGCATCAGCAGCATGTTGCCCCAGCATGGAAGACCATGTAAGGCAGAAGAGCTGTGCTCACAACAATGTAAAAGTCCTCATAATTAAATGGGTGTCCCCATCAGCATAACTCTGCCATGAGAAAACAATGCGATTATACACAGTTCTAATCCCACAGCCCCCCAGTGGTTCAGAAGAGCAGAAGGGAGAATGCCAGAAGTATCCCAAACAAAATGGGAAGAAAAGCCTATTGTTTATGGTTTTATATTTTAGTGTCATTAAAAGGGAGGGTAAGAGGAAATTCCATTGTATAATCCACAGACTTGTCAATGGATCATCCCCTGCAGGAGGAATTTCTGGCTTTGGTCTCTGATGCTCACTTCCAACAAGCAATCTGAATAGATGAGGCTCTGCTCTCACATTACAATAGGAAAGAGAATCACAGGTAATAACAAGCAGCCAAGATTCAGTTAGGAAAAGATGTTGGGGCCAAGAGGACCTAGACAAACAGTTTCCTCAATCCCTGGGTTGTTTTCAGTTAGATGAGGCATCTCTACTTTTCTGCTCAAAGCTCTTAACAATGGCCTAGAACTCATGGGCTGCAGAAATCATGAGAAGTGGAGTCCAGTGAAAGGCATTTTCCCTGAAAACCATCCCTACTGACATTCCTACAAGTGCCTGTGGTATCTCTGCCTCTGTGCCAAGTGCTGTTCTGATGTAAGAGCACAAATACTTTCTGAGAAGGCCATCTTTTAGATGCTGAGATGGAATTTCTGCATATTTTAAGGCTTATATTTGCTCAGAGGAGACAGCTAGAAAAGTCACAAACAAAACCAGTCTGATATCTTTGACGGGAGCAAGTGCTTACACCAAAGAAAGCAAAGACACTAGAAGTAGCTCACAGGCATTGTCTCTTCAGAGAAGGGGGTGAGAAACATCTGAAGAGGTTACACCTCAGCAGCACTTGAATTGTAGGAAGGTGTGAGGAACAGCCATGAACACAGCCCCTCATGTTGAGGGCACATCAAATACAAGCAGAAAAGATCTTACTTGCAAGCCCTTACATGCTCCAAACCAAGGAAAATTCTCAGGTCTTCTCTGCAGAATGATGGCTGTCAAGTTGGTTTTAAGTAGGCGTGGGGATGCCAGAATATTTGTTCAGTTTATCTCAGTGCAAGGGTGCAGACAGAAAGTCCTACATAGAAGACCAGGGTAATGGTCCAAAAAGAGTTGATGGAGACAGGGGAAGTGTGACAGTGATGTGCAGGATTAAAAGCAATCAGGTGACAAATATGATATGTATCCAAAGCAAGTGGGTTTGCTTATGGACTAGATTTAGGAAACGAGGAACAGGAGAGGACTAGGCACACATTTTGCACTACCTAGTATGTGGGAAGCACTCTGTGTGATGTTTGGCATTGACAGTTAAGAAAAAGGAGAAGAAAAGAACGTGAAAAAGAGCCTATTTCCATGTAAGATCCTGTCTAAAGACAGACAGACAGACAGACAATAGCTAAGATCTCAAGGTTTGGCTGAATGTGTGGATGTTAGCATCCTTGTACACTATTATTGGGATTATAAAGCAGTATGACAACTATGGAAAAAACTATGAAGATTACTTTGAAAACAAAAATTAAGAGTTAACATATGATCCAGCAAAGCCCACCTCTGGATAAATATTCAAATAACTGAAAGCAGGACTCAGATGCAGTGAGAGGTCCGTGCATGAAAAGGAAGAAATTGTTACGTGCGACAACACAGGTAAACTCCACAGGATCACTATGTGAAATTAACTAGTCACAGACCACAAACACCTTCTGGGCCTCTGCACATGTGGACCCTAAATTAGCTAGGTATTCTGTGACCCTACTACAGCTCCGGCCTGCAGAAGGCTGAGGCAAAAGTAGCCAGGTGAATTTAGAAGCCATTCTGGGCTACAGAGCAAAACCCTGCCTCTGAAAACAAAGGAGGTAAATTCACAGAAACAGAAGTAGAACTGCAGTTACTCAGGAAAAAAAAGAATTTTAAAAAATAGTTGTTAGATGTAGTTTAGGGTACGAACTGAAATTTTTCAACAGTGTGAACCCACTTAACACACTTTTTAAAAAATACCACAGATAAAAATAAGTTAATAATATGTATTCATTGTGCTTAGGAAGCTAGTATTTAAAAACACAAAACATGGTAAAGAACAGAAACTTAAAGCTCTACTTTATCTGCTTATATTTTGTTTTCCAATATGCTCTCCTTTGTAATATATACACCGTATATTAACACTATAATATATACATATTACAAAATGATTTAGCAATAAATGGAAAGAGAAGTTATTGACTTATTTTTCCTTTTTCATTCATTAAAACTGCCTTTTAGAAGTATTACAATGACCATTGTACATCCCATTAAATTGACAGTTACCTGTGATGTGTGAATTGTCCAAACTGGCAATAATCCTCTTGCCCACTCTGAAATGTCCTTTTGCTTAAGCTATAGCTGGCTGAAGGCTGAACAAAATTTGGAGCAGAGCCATGTTCCTATTAATGGACTTTGTTGTTCTTTCTATAATAATTTTGTATTTGCTATTAATAAAGACTGACTGGGAAAGACTCGAGAGCCACCCAGCACAAACAAACAAAGCAAAACAAGGAAACAAAACCATTCTAACAAAAAAAAAAAAATTAGCCAAGAATCTCAAGGCTTACACCAGTAAAACATTGACACCAACAACTGACAAATGCAGGTTTATGAGAAGGAATTCAAGTGATCCTGTGAGGGTACAAGTTTGAGATGTCTACAAGATATTCAGAAATGCACCTCTATAGAATGCTGAGTCTACGGTTGAAGGGATAAGTTCAGGCTAGAGGCAGAAACTTGTAAGTCTTTGTCATCGTGGTAACATAAAATCATGAGTCTCCAACTATAGGATGAATGACTAAAGTTAGAGAGATGACGTCAAAACTCTGCTCTACTCAAGAGTAGACTGGGGAGTAAAAAGCCCATGAGCTAGGAGTAGGGGGTATGAATTTAGACCCAGACAATGAGATAAATGTGAGGATTGAGTTCAAATTCTTGACAGAATTGAGAATGATGTGGCCACATTGAGTCCTGCATACAACAGAGATAGAAAGAGAAGAGACAACTGTTTGGAGTCTAACACATCCGTGTCCATCCTGGTATCTGCCTACTCTCTGGGACCACACAGTTGTTATCTTGACTCTCATGTGTACAGTAATCTTGAAGCTGACTTGAGTAGGATTCTGATCATCAAATAATTACTGATAAAGAGCTAAGGAAAAGCAACACTGTATGTATGATATCAAGATATGAAATCAGCTGTGCCAGTCTTACAAAGAAAACTGGGGTACAGTCCAATGATAAAGAACTTGTCTAACATGTTTGAGGCCTTGTGTTAAACCACAAAGACCACACCATTACATTTAAAAGGGAATCTTGTAAGATGAATTGCATCATTTGGTCCCAGGTCTCATTCTTTCCTGTGCCCATGCCCTTTGCCTTCTAACTTTTTAGTGCCAAACTACGGTGGGTGGAGTGGCCTTGACTGCCCTTGACTGTGTGCTCTGCCCAAAGGGACATGCTTTGGAGCAGTTGAATAGGTCACCTAGTCAAGCAGTCAACCAACCACAAGGCACATGGGCAGATTTGTACAAGAAAGAAAAGCCTCCTCTATCTGTGCCCAGAGCCACAGGCAGAGCTGGAATACAGCCATCAAGGCTAGCAGCCTGCCCACGGTTAGCTGAGCACCCAGAGGAGATCCTGAAGCACTCTCCCTCCCAAGCCCACAGGTAAACCCACACCCTTTCACCACTGCCTATCTGGGGAGATACCTCCTGTATCTCTCAAGGTGCAGGGATTGCAGTGTAGGTTGGGATCAAATTAGTCCCACCTCCATCTGTGCCCAGAGCAACAGGCAAAGCCTGCACACAGCTATCAGGACTAGCAGCCTGCCCAAAGTGAGCTGAGCACCCACAGGAGAGCCAAGAGAGTTTTCCCTCCTGAGCCCACAAGTGAGCCCAAGCTCTCTCTTCACTGCCTATCTGAGGAAGACCTCTGGGAACTCTCAGGGCACAGGTATCATGGTACCATTTGGGTCTGTGCCCTTGAGGTACCTAATAGAGGGCCTCAAGACGTACATAAATAACTCCCTTAAAGAAATACAAGAGAATCCCTAAAGAAATAGAAGCAGTCATTAAAAGCCTCCCAACCAAGAAAAGCCCAGGACCAGATGGATTTAGTGAAGAATTCTATCAGACATTAATAGAAGACCTAATACCAATACTCTGCAAACTATTTCACAAAACAGAAACAGACAGAATACTATCCAACCCATTTTTGACTCCACAATTACCCTAGTTCTTAAACTGCACAAAGACCCTAAAAATAAAAATAACTTTAGACCAATGTCCCTCATTAACATTGGTGCAAAAATACTCAATAAAATTCTTGCAAACTGAATCCAAGAACACCACATTAAAATGATCATTCAGCTTGATCAAGTAGGCTACATCCCAGGGATGACAGGATAGTTCAATATGAAAATCTATCAATGTAATACACTAAATTAAAAAAAAATCAAATACAAAACCATATGATCCTCTCTTTAGATCCTGAGAAAGCATTTGACAAAATTCAACACCCCTTCATGTTAAAAGTCTTGGAAAGATCAGGAATTCAAGGCCCATACCTAAACATAGAAAAGGCAATATACAACAAACCAGTAGGCAGCATCAAACTAAATGGTGATAAACTTGAAGCAATTCCACTAAAATCAGGGACTAAACAAGGCTGTCCACTCTCTCCTTACCTATTCAATATAGTACTGGAATTACTAGCCAGAGCAATCAGACAGCAAAAAGAGGCCAAAGGGGCACAAATTGAAAAGGAGGAAGTCAAAATATAACTATTTGCAGATGATATGATAGGATACTTAAGTGACCCCAAAAATTCCTCCAGAGAACTTCTACAACTGATAAACAACTTCAGCAAAGTAGCTGGATATAAAATTAACTCGAACAAATCAGTAGCCTTCCTCTACTCAAAGGATAAACATGCTGAGAAAGAAATTAGAGAATCAACACCCTTCACAACAGTCACAAAGAATATAAAATACCTTGGGGTGGCCCTAGCCAAGCAAGTGAAGGATCTGTATGACAAGAACTTCAAGACTCTGAAGAAGGAAACTGAAGAAGACCTCAGAAGGTGGAAAGATCTCCCTTGCTCATGGAGTGGATGGATTAACATAGGAAAAATGGCCATCTTGCCTAAAGCAATCTACAGATTCAATGCAATTCCCATCAAAATTCCAACCCAGTTCTTCAGAGTTAAAAAGAAAACTTTGCAAATTCATTTGGAATAATAAAAAATACAGAATAGCAAAAACTATTCTCAACAATAAAAGAAAACTTCTAGAGGAATCACCATCCCTGGGCTCAATATGTACTACAGATCAATTGTGATTTTAAAAAAAACTGCATGATATTGGTACAGAGACAGGCAGGTAGATCAATGGAATAGTATCAAAAACCCAGAAATAAGCACACACACCTATGGTCACTTGATCTTTGACAAAGCAACAAAAACATTCAATGGAAAAGGGACAGCATCTTCAACAAATGATGCTGGTTCAACTGTCAGTTTGCATGCAGAGGAATGCAAATCGATACCTTCTTATCTCCTTGTACAAAGCTCAAGTCCAAGTGAATCAAAGACCTCCACATAAAACTAGATACACTGAAACTAACAGAACAGAATGTGGAGAAAACCATAGAACACATAGGCACAGGAGAAATTTTCCTGAACAGAACACCAATGGCTTATGCTCTAAGATCAAGAATCGACAAATGGGACCTCATGAAATTGCAAAGCTTCTGTAAAGCAAAGAACAATGTCAATAGGACAAAATGGCAACCAACATATTTGGAAAAGATCTTTACCAATTCTACATTTGACAGAGGGCTAATATCCAATGGATACAAAGAACTCAAGAAGTTAGACTCTAGAGAACCAAAGAATTCTATTAAAAATAGATTTCAGAACTAAACAAAGAATTCTCAACTGAGGAATATCGAATCACTAAAGAAATGCTCAACATCCTTAGTCATCAGGGAAATGCAAAAATCAAAACAACCCTGAGATTCAACCTCATACTAGTCAGAATGGCTACAATCAAAAGTTAGGTGACAGCAGATGCTGGTAAGGATGTAGAGAAAGAAGAACGCTCCTCCGCTCCTGGTGGAACTGTAAACTGGTACAACCAACCACTCTGTAAATCAGTCTGGTGGTTCCTCAGAAAATTGGACATAGTACTACCTAAGGACCCAGCTATACCACTCTTGGGCATATACCCAAAAGAAACTCCAACAGAAACACATGTTCCACAATGTTCATAGCAGCCTTATTTATAATAGCCAGAAGCTATTCAGATGTCCTTCAACAGAGGAATGGATACAGAAATGGTGGTACATTTACACAATGGAGTATTACTCAGCTATTAAAAATAATGACTTCATGAAATTCTTAGGCAAGCTTGAAGCTATCATCCTGAGTGAGGTAACCCAGTCACAAAACAACACTCATGGTATGTATGCACTGATAAGCGGATACTAGCCCAAAAGGCCATGAAACAATTCACAAAAAATTATCATGCTCAAACAGAAGAAAGGCAGAAGGTAGATGCCTCAGTCCTTCTTAGATGGGAGAACAAAACACTCATGGGAGAAAATAATGGGACAAATAGAGGAGCAGAGATTGGAGAAAAGATTATCCAGAGACTGCCTTACCTGGGAATTTATCCCATATGCAGCCACTAAACCCACAAACTATTGCGGTTGCCAAGTAGTGCTTACTGGAAGGAATCTAATATGGATGCCTCCTCAGAGGTTCTGCCAGAGCCATACTGATACAGAGGAGGATGCTTAAAGTTAACCATTGGAGTAAACATGGGAACCCCAACCAAGGAGCTAGAGAAAGGACTGAAGGAGCTTGAAACGTTTGCAACCCCATGAGAAGAACAAAATTACCAACTAACCAAACCCACTATAGCTCCCAGGGACTATAACACCAACCAATGAGTTCTCGTGGAGAGACTCATGGCTCCAGTTGCATATGTAGCAGAGGCTAGCATTGTCTGGCATCAATGGGAGGAGAGGCCTTTGGTCCTTCGAAGACTTGTTTTCCCAGTGTAGGGGAATGCCAAGGCATTGGGGAGGGGGGTGGTGGTTTGGAGATAGAGCACCTTCATGAAGATAATGGGAGGGAGGGAGAGTGTGGGATGGGGGAGGGGATAACATCTGAAATGTAAATGCAGAGAATATCCAATAAAAATAGATATCAGTAACTGAAGATAAAGAAGAGCCTCTGCAACCCCAGACACCTTAGCAATGAGCATAATGCTACACACTACTAATGTTTCATAACTACTATGTATCAAAGATAATAATAATGAATGGGTGTCATTAACTTGTTTCCTATTCACAATTATCACCACTAGGCAAGCCCCTCTCCCCATATGGACTAAAAGTAATTTGCACCACAAAATATGAACATACATGCATGTCTAACCTGCAGGCAAGTATAAAACTATAAGGGTAACCCAACACGAAATTCCTAAAACGATATATAAGATTTTGAGTTTCATTTGTATTTCCCTTTGTTCTTACTGTTTTATAACTCAACTGGGCAGTTCTCAGTCCTGAACATTGTAGATGACAGTGTCATGTCACAATGTCAAAAGGTGGGGCAGAAGGGATAAATGGTACAGGATATGGTTGAGCTGTCAGTCACTGTACTAGGCAAACAACATGAAGCAGAACCCTATCAGGCATCCACACTCTGCTATTTAAGACTCGCTATCCAAGTGGCTAGAATGTTCAAAACCTTCTTTTCTTTCAAAAAAATCTTTTGCTCTTTCCTCTTAAACACATCATTCATCTTCGAAGAGTACTATAGCCCTGCTTGTCCCTTTAGGTGACGTGACTCCCTGACCATGCTTAAAGTGCTCTTGCTAGCACAGCTTTCCTGAACGCTGCTCACACACTGAGACAAGATTTGAAGCGCGTCACTGTCCTTCCAGAAGTGTTACCATTGTCGATAAGCTGCACCGATTGAGCTGGACCATTCATCTGCTGCCAGTACTATGCGGTGGCGCTTATGAAAGTCAAGTCACCCACGTAATAACCTCAGATTCACCTGTGACAGAGTTGGACATTTTGTCACTTTCTTCTACCAACTGTTATCTGCGTTGTACGGTGAAAAAGTAAGTAACCCTCTCAATGTGAGCACAAGGCTGGTGGGATGCTCTGTAGGTAGAGGAGCTTGCCACACAGACCTGGAGACCTGAGTTCAATCCTCAGGGTTCACACAAAGGTAAACAGAAGTGATTAACTGATTCCACAAAGCTGTCCCCTAGACTCCCACACACATCAGGCACGTACATTCAGAATTACAGGCACAAAACTTAGAGAGTTTCACTTTTGAAGTATGTAAAAATAACTGATGCTTCAAATTAAAGAGGAACTCAGATGTAGAGTTGAGACAAAAGAGGAAATGAACCATAATACAACCTTCAGCTGTTATGTTAGACCTATGAGCGCAAGAATGCCAGTAAATATCAGTTTGTGGTTTGCCAACAGTTTAAAAATATTAAATCCCCATAGGACATCGTTTCCTTGAACCTGAATATAGCTTTCCTCAGATCTCTAATAGCCATTCATAAAAATCCTCACTGAGTATGTATAAATGCATTCAACAGCTGGTCTTTGGAAACTCCCATGACAAGCTCCAAGACCTATTCTCAAATACCAAAATAGCTACGTATCCACTGAAAGATGCCTGTAAGGCAGCTGTGTAGGCTTCCCTCGTCTGGATAGCAGGTGGATTCACTGCTTCCCACTGGGGGTCAGAGAGTCCATGACTCCTACTGAGACACAAGGAAGTATGTCTTCAAAGGTACATTTAGAAGGGACCAGGGGACCATTACTGTCTACAGCTTCTGGAGGGGTCAGCATATAAGACAGGTAAGGCGTAACTTCTCACACACTGAGTTCTGTTTTGTGGCCATCAGTAGTCTTTTCCCAGACAAAGGCTGGACAATGAAGTAACTGTAGTTATAAGAATCTAAAAGGTGACATTTATAAAATCACTGTGATACTTTATTCAGCTGTACTGTTAGAAATATAGATACACTCAGATACTCTTATTAGAATTAAACAAAAGAATATTTAAAACAAAATTTGGATTCTGCATGAAAAACTGAAGGTAAGGAAACACATCTTTCACACCATCAGCAGAAGAACAAAGAGGCCCATATCATTTACACACAGAAGAAAAAAAAACTTTCTCTACAGAGTCTTCATCGACATTTCCAGTCTCATCTGGACCCTTTCCTGCCCAACCCTGAGGTCTCCCTTCACTCCAGCCACACACTGAGAAAATTCATCACTTCAGCTATGGCCTTTTCTATCTCCTGTTTGCAAGCTCCCTGTGTTTGCAAAAGTGACTTTGTCCAACAGGATAATACCAGTGCGTGTGTAAAACAAGACTTCACTCCCCACGGAGCTATGCCCATCTCTCAGCCAAAAGACCCATTTGAGCTCTCGTCCACACACTGATCTCTCCATGATGCCCACCCTGAACAACTTAGGTATTCACTCCAGGACCTCTCTGCCGAGAGAGAGGCAGAATAGCACCCTCACATGTGCTGGCATCTGCACAGGAGTGACAAGGAACAGCAGAGCTCTGTGGAACAGGAAGTGAAGAGGACAGGAATAGAAGCTGAAATTGAAAAAGAAGAAAGTGTGCACACACCCTAGCTGAACTAGAAAAAAAGTGTGTGCACACCCTGAGGGACAGTACGGATACCAGCAACAGAGGGTGACCACAGGTAGCGTACTGGCTTGTGCTCTGTAGTTACCCTAACAACAATCCCTTGCCATTCTATTGTAAAAGTCTCATCAGGATCCACTCTTCTTAGGCTCTGACTCATCCCACCCACTGCACTGACCTTCCAGATTTCCAGTGTCCATGTACCTGCTGTAACTAACAGCTTTCTTATTTCAAAAGAATTGACTTACTGGGGGCAATCGAGTCAAGAAAATGTTCTATTAGCTAGTCTTACCCCAAACTTAAGAATTCAGTTTGATAAACACACACCACACAAATAAAACAAACAAACAAACAAAAAAAGAGCTTGACTAACCTCCTTCCCTAAGCCCAATTGTATAGTGATTCATGATAAAAGAGAGATGATAGTCAACTTCCCAAACACACCAATTATGTCTGACATTATAATCAAGTCCCTCTATTTTAATGTTTGACAAGCAGTAACCTGGGTTAAATAATGCTGACCTCTAGTTATTATTTTTCTCTTATTCATACTTTTTAAAAGCCACTGCTCTGTTATTGATCAGTGAGACTCTATTTGCAGGAAGGAGGCTGCCCTTAATTCTGAATCAAAGATAAAAGCCTATCAGATCTAACAACTAACTTTGTTTTAATTTTGTCTTTTGACACACCTTTCATGGGCTCTCTCTCCAGTTCCATCTTCTCTTTTAAGGCTCCTATAATCAAGCTCATTCCATAGAACTAATTCATTCTTCTTGTCCTGGCTTGAGTCTTGATTTATTCATGATGCCTAACATTTTCTACACTCTACTGCAATCATTGTTGATTAATGGGCTTGTCTACAACAGTCTACGTTCCAAAGGACAGGACTTTATCTTAATATACCTTACTGTCTTTCTACCTCCAACCTGTAGCATCTCAGGAAATTCAATTAGGAACTATTCTGTTAGCAACCAGCTCTGTTATGTCTTTCCACTCTACCACAGAGTAACAATGAACAAAAATAATGATGGTGCGATGCTGACTCGTCTGTCACCCAGGTAAGAGCTGACAGGGTACCTCTCATCTTCATGCAATGCTTACGGGAGACATCAGCAAGTGTGGTTTACAAGTTCACCACGTGGTAACTCATTTTACATGGCAGAGTAATGAAATCTGTATTATTGGTATCAGTGCTTCATACCAACACACATGAGCAGTAAATGAAACGCCTTCCTGGTCATGACTGGCAGAGGCAGGATTCAAATATAGACATCTTAATCTACCTTGCCTTGCCTCTCAAAATGCACGTCCCAGAAGAAAGGAATGGGGAAGTGAGGAATCCCTAAACCGGGAGAAGATGTCACCCACTAAAGCTTGAGTCTCCTGACAATGGAGGAAATGGAGAGAAGAAAACCATCTCCACAGCTTCTGGTACAGAAAAGTACCTGGCACTGCTTATGGCCTAGAGCAAGGCTGTCCAGAGTCATACAGGCTTGAGAGATGGACCACCTCAGGACAGGGAATGGAGGGGGTAAATAATGTGCTTTATTTAGGGATAAGTAACTTAAGAAATGGCTCTGCCTCTTCGGTGTATTTAAAAGTGGAACATGTGTATCATGGACCAGGCAATATTATTTCTTTCCCTTTCCACCTTGAACTATGACAATATCTAGGCTCATTCTTACCTCAAATGGTCCACCTGTATCCCACCTTTCAGCTGTACTTATTTTGGAGCAGAGGTTCTAGAAGTAGAGTTAATGGACACAAGCCTGCTCCCATGGGAGGCAGGAATAATGGTCACTATATTCTGGAGAAAATAAATACAACATCACAACGAGCTGCTCACACACAAGACAGCGTCCCTTAACTGACAACTTGAAAAGCAATTGTTAACTGTCTTGTAATCAACTGGATAAAAGAACTTTAAAAGACTGAAGATCACTTTCCAATGTGGCTCATAATTCTTACAAGTTGTTGACTTTTTAACGTATTTGTGCTGTGTTTTTTTGGTATTCTCTCCTACCTCCAACACACTATCCCGGAGTTCATTTGATAGCATGCCGTGACCTGTTGTGCAGGGATTTGGCTACCAGAGCTAAGGCAAAAATGCAGTAAACCATTATGCAGTTTGGATTCATGATGGGCAACTCTGAACTTCCTGGTACAAGCCTTAAGACAAAATGGAAAGGAGGAGAAGAGTGAGGGAATTACCTCTCCATCCCCCTGACATTCCTGAACGCTGATACCAATTTCCAAGTTAAGATACCTAACACAATGTAAGAATTGCTTTTCAAATGACTTTGGCATTGATCACCAAATCTCATTACATTCAACTTAATTTCTTAAAAATTTGGATTTAAAACCTGTTTGAGATTCTATTTCCATTCTATAGTATTTACTGTTCAATGGCCTACAGAATTCTCCCTAGACAAGCAGGAACAACTGCTCAGAAGTGCCCCTACTCAGTATTAGGGAAGATGAGTAATGCAGTCTCTCATCTTGGGAGAATTCTGACCTGCATGCCAAGGGAGCCCCAAAAGGATGGAGAGAGGCTGTTTACTTCTTGGCAGTAGGATACAAAATTCAATTTAAATGATCACAAGTATTTCATCTTCAGAGTGCTTCAGAAATATTAATGTCATAACCTGAAGGTTAAGTCATATAGTGCTACTACATCACAAGAGGATCTTTCCCAGATAATAACCATGGGATTCCTTAAAGATTCCAGGGACAGAACAAGGAAGACAAGAAACTTCTTCTCTAACACTCAATTGATTGGTAACGATGGACTCTCCTGCTAGTATTTTTGGATACTTCATCCTCCTACCAATTAAAACTAAGCATGAAGAACAGAGTTGAAACTAGAGTCCTCAAATAAGTAAGGCTGGTTCCCTCAAGTACAAAGAGAAAGAAGTTATAATGCCACCCCCAGAAGACGCTTGGATGGTAAGAACACCCAAGGACCTTTGAGTCTAGTATGGCTCAATAAATATTAGTTGCTACTGATTATAAAGGAGACATATTTCCCAGATACCTAACCCCCAAAACAGGTTCAAGGGCTCCAAAGAATTGGCAGGTATTGTTACCAACTATTTCTAGTGAACAATACATTCTGCCAGAGTACACATACTTTTGTTGTAGGTGAAATCATACAACAAAACACCATAATCAGGATGGTTTATAACCAAGCGGGCAATTCTCACAGGCCTGCAAGTTCTAAGAAGTACACAATAAAAATTGCTGAGAAACTTAATTTACTGAGAGCCTAGTTACCTGTATACACAAAGTACCTTCTTTGCTAGAGGGGGGGGGGTCTCTCTCAGGCTTTATCTTACCTATCTTTCTTCCTTTCCTTTTCTCTTCTTTCTTTGTCTCTCTACATCTATCTGTTTCTCTTTCTCTCTGTAGAGGAGTTGGGGTGGCTGTGGACGTGTGCCTTGAACCCACAGAGGCCAGAAGTGGACCTCATATCCTCCAAAACTGGAGTTACAGGCAGTTATAAGCTGCCATATGGGTGCTGGCAATCTAACCCAAGTTTTCAAGAAGAGGAGCCAATGTTCTGAACTACTAAGCCACTACTCCAAGCCCATGGGTGTGTGAAGTTGAAATTTCTGGTTTCTTTGGAGACTCAGTTAGATCATAATGTTATTTTGCTGGGACAGACACATGAGAGGACATGTGATGTTCAGAAAGAATATAAATACGACCATAGACAGTGGGTCAAGGCTTACACTTTAGTCCACCTTGCACCACGATGCTAGTGTCCGCTGATGATGCTCTGGCACTGGTGGGTCTTGTACCCTGTTCCTGATATTCACTACCATGTCTCTGTAAAGAGTAACTTGCCAAAGAACTTCTTGTGATATTCTGGTGGCTTCTTGTTACTTCCACCAATCCAGAGGAAACTTGAAATTTATTCTGGATCCAGCTGCCATTGCTGATTCATGTGTGGTGTCTGCCAATGGACTGTACTGAACTGCTGGTTTGTGTTTGGTGGTTTACTAGTAGTCTGAACTGCTAATTATTTTGACAGCAAAGATTGGAATCTTCCCCCAAAGAACTATTTCTATACAGGTCCACTTCCCCCGTGTCCTAATAACCTTTCTTTTCTACTACCTTTGGTGGGTGGTAGGCTAGAAGGGAGGTTAAAGTGTTTAAGAACCATTATTAAAGTAGGTTTTTGAAAAGTCTAAGCCAACAAACCTCTTTGTATAATGAGGATCATTATGATATAAATATTAAATGTCCCCATAGGCTCATGTGCTTGAACTCGTGGTCCTCAAAGTATAGCTCTGTTTTAGAAGATTGAAGAAGCTCTGCCCATCTTGCCAATGAGAAGGAGTGATGTCCTGGGCCTATGTCTTAGGACTGATACCTGCTTCTTGTTCCTGCCCACACATTTTGCTTCCTAATTCACCAATATGTGGCACAAAGTAAGGGCTAGCTCCTACCACCACACTCTTTCTACTATAATGGGCCACCATACCTTGCCCACAAGAACAGACTCTATTTCTTGACACCAATAATCATAATAAACTCTTCCTCCCTTAAGTTGTAATACAATTTTAACTATAATCCTGTACTGAAAAGGGTGCTTTTAGAAAGTAACATGTCACATGAATATTAAGGAGACTAATGAACGGTACACAAGGGAACCAATGCCAATGCACAACCAAACAGATATTCTGTCACAGAAAGAAAACTGAGTACCAATCTTACCCATAACACAGAAGAACCCTCATGACCTAATCGCTTCCCAAGACATCATGTCTTGACACCACAGCTAGTAGATTCCATAGAAGGAATTATTTCATATAAAACTATACAGACTACATTAAAAATGTGACGTTACAGGGTCACTACAGATGCAGTTAGTTATGAGTAGGTCATACCAGCGCAGCGTATACCTCCTCCTTTCTCGGTGTTAATGTGTTGGTGACCTGACTTTTATGTTTGTAGTTCATGGGGCCTTGCACATCCTTCTGCAAGCTCACAGAGGCAGCTCCTAGGTGCTACCTCAGTTATCCCACTTTAGCCAATTTAGTGCTGGCCCAGCACATTCCCTCCAGCCCCTGCTGTATCCTATCTCCGTGCTCCACACTCAAGGCATTATCAGTGCTGGGTGATTATAAGTGACTGTTCACTTGCCTGGTGCCGTATCCCACCTGCCCAGAGAGCCCTAGAAGGGCAGAGACGGCACCACATGTCCCGTGCTTAGCTTACTGCACTGTGGGCACTTAATACTTTTTGAAAAGGAGAACCACTTACAAAGGTGAGCTATTTTCAGCTAAGTACAAAGTCCTACTGTCTATTAGAGTAGGAACAACGAACAGCTGTCACTGTAAGATTCTGGAAAATCTCAACATACAGGGTTGGCAAATGTAAAAGTTGAGATATTGGTAACGCACATTTAAATGATCCCTACTGTAAGCAATTTACTCTGTGTAAAGTAAACATGTCAGATATCTTTTCCTAAGTAATCTCAGTTTAAACAATTAGGCTAACTGCTTCACCCACTCAGTGTCTCCCCGCCCACTCCCACATACTATCAGTAAAATGAAAACTAAAAATCTATGGTTACCACAAGCCAAGATTTTAAGACAAATGGAGATTATCATCATTCAAAATCAACCCTACTTAATGCAACCTTTACAGTCTCATGATTTTTCTTACCGGAGACAAAACAGAATAGTTGTTTTTACGGACCCTGTGATATGTATTTAAGTTCCAGTCTTTTACAGAGTTCAGACAATGGTAGTTAACGACAAATTTGAATAAATGCCAAAGATGCTAGAGCTATTCAGTTCAACTTGTCTAAATCATCCCTCTAAGAAAAATGACCATTCTAAAAGTCAGGAGCACTGAATTTTGAATGTGACCTTTACAGCAAAACAAACAGTTATCTACTTAAATTTTAAAATATTTATCTGCAGGTCTACTGCTCATATTCTTTTAACCCATATTCATTTTTTAAAATCCTTTAAGTTATTCAGGCTAGACCATAAATATTATAATGTAATGCTGTGACAGAAAGGGGTGGCTGGAAAAGGGAAGGCAGGGGAGGACAGAAGAAAGGAAGGCAGGGGAGGGCAGAGGAAGGAAGGAAGGAAGGAAGGAAGGGGAAGGCAGAGGAAGAAAGGAAGGAAGGAAGGAAGGAAGGAAGGAAGGAAGGAAGGAAGGAAGGAAGGAAAGAAGGAAGGAAGGGGAGATCAGAGGAAGGAAGGAAGGGAGGGAGGTAGGGGAGGGCAGAGGAAGGAAGGAAAGGATAAGGGCAGTAGCAGCAATTACAGCTGCCATTACTAGGCAAATTTAACATTTTCCAAAATCTATTTCAGATTCAAAAATCAGAGATAAAAGTAGCTAATAAAAATTATTCCCTCCCCACCCCCAACCCCATTACAGTCAGTTTATCACACTAGGCTTCTCAAAACCAACACATTTAAACACAGGAACGTATTATAATGGCTTGTGGTTCACAAAAGTGCATAAATTCTAGTGAATTACTCATTTGCAAATATCAAGATTAAGAAGTAAAAACTTCTGCCCAGATTTCTTGAGCTACCATTATCATTATCCTTGCTAAGAGAACCTAGGAGGTTTGACACAGTCCTTTTCAACTAGGGAAGTCCTTTGCCAAGACAGAATTCCACTGGCATCCTTATCATTACAAGAAAAACCAAATACCCATCCATTCTCTCGAGACTCCTCAACCAAAACCAACAACACTACAGAATAATCAGCCAATCATGGCCAACCAGCTGGGGTGCAGAGAATGTTCTGGGAGACATTTGGAACACGTCCCCTTTATCCAGTGGACATTTCCAGGCACATCAATGAATACCACAGCTAAAACAATACCTTGAATCCTCAAAGCGGCCGAGTGTTCTCTACTCTACTGAACTTTAAACAACTACAGTATCAACAGTCAGACCAAAATAAGAAATTTAGGGCTATCACCTGCCACTTGGGCATATTACCGAAACCCCCAGTCTCAGCTCCTCTGCAGAGACAGTGGGACAGTTTACACAGGCCAAGGAATTTTACTGTTTGCCAACCTGTGCAGTGAAGCTACTCTGTCCACCCAGACTCTTGTAAGTTCTGAGGGCTGCTAGATAACCATTTCTGCTGCTCTGACGGAAAAGTCCAAATCCAGCTATAATTTCACAGGAAGTTTATCACGGTGACAGCCTTTTACGAGCCCTTGTAATTCATAGGGTTTTACCTGTGGTATAGAAACTCTCAGCCTTAGTGGCGCCTTCGCCTCTCCACATCCTTCTATGCAGGATTATCTCGAGTCTGTGTTTCCCTTTTTCATAGTCAAGGCTGATTTACTGCTTTCTAACCACAAGCTGATTGTTATTTTGTATAAATAACATCATGTAAGTATTGTCCCATGCATATCAAGCAACGTAGTGTGGCTGCCTTTCTATTTTTCAGAAACGGCATTTTCTTTATTGTTTATAGTAAGTTTGTGAACGTAAATCCACTGGACAAAATGGTGGTTTGTTATAGCATTTCCCTGTCCTGCCCCATACCCTCTTTTCAGATTTGCCATGATTACCCCCACACCCCTCTTCCTCTCACTGATCCCCTTCCTCCTCACATGGTTTTCTCTTTGACCTTCTGGGTTTTGTCTTTTGTTTTCTTTTCTTTTTTTTTTTCCTCCTCTGATTGTTTAAACTAGATTTCATATATAAGGAAAAAATGTGGCAGTTATTATTCTGAATCTGGCTATTTTCCCTCAATGTGTATAAAAAATATAACATGAGTACATTTCTTTTTCAAATTATAAGCTTGGAATCAATTCATATATACACATATTTTAATATAAAATGAATTCAGTAGTTAATTTCCTTTAACTCAGTCTTGACCACCCCTAGACCCTGAGCTTCCTGCTGCTTTTAGTTTTTCTTGCCCCATCTCCCTTAGTGTGTCTTCAGCTTTGCTGAAACTCTTCATCTGGTCTCCTATTCTATTACAATCACTTTACTTCAGTTACACCATCTTTATCATCTGCATAACTCTGCCTGCCAAATGAAAGAACAATTCTCATTCAGAACATCTACTCTGAAGCACCGTTTTTCCAGTTTTCAAGCTAAATTGAAAAGTCGGCCAATTTGCAGATAGTCCAATACTGCTCAGAACTTATTCAGGAGTGCAGAATATTCTTGTGGGAAAGAAAACAGAGACTGGAATAAGACACGGGCTTATGTGGTTACAATAAAGTGCACTGAGAAGTTTAGATGAGTTCACGCCATGAACATGTGACTGTTGCCGAGTTTACACTCAAGCCAAAATCACTACCTGAAAACCCAAATTCACAGTCACATTTAGAACTGGGACTGTCCCACCTACCCTGGGCTGTGGGTCACAATGCTGTACTGCTCCTCTGGCAGAGGAGTAGAGGACATCACAAGTAAAATTAGTGTAAAGGAAAAGGCAAATTCAAGCAGGATGACTTCAATTGTCAGACTCCACACACACATACACAAAGCACACACGCTCTCTCCTTTAAGCTGGAAATAAGCACATCGCTGTTTGCAGGTCTCGTCAAACCATCTGCTAACACAGTTTATCCAAACGGAAGAACCTGAACACAGTCAAAAAGAAACTAAAGGGTGATTTAAGAGTTGAGGCTCTGGGTTCGAGTCACCAACTGCCACTCATTGAATGAGTAAACTGGAACCAGAAAATTTTACTAAATTGTTGATGGTTTCTATCTGACAAGAGGCTGAAAGCACTAAGCAAGGAGTACACTGACAATTTCCAACAGTCGCCATCTTGTGTCGAATGCCTGGTTATTTTTATATTAAAAATAAGGTTATTTGATGTTTCTAAGTATTTACTCAAAGGTGTTGAAAACATGTCCACATAAAACCAGCTCATGGGTGTCCATAGCAGCTTTATTTATTACTGGCAAAACTTGCATGCAGCCTGTATGTCTTCAGACAGTGATAGAGATTTGGATGGAGATCTGGGTCTATCCAAATATTGCTCAGTGCTAAAAAGGAAATGATCCATCGAGCCATGAAAAGATACAGAGGAAATTTAAAAGTATATTAGTAACTGAGAAAAAAGTTATTCTAACTACAGGACATCCTGATGGGAAAAGAACAACATAGAAGCATTTTCTATGGGAGGCTAGACAGCTAGAGCAGAGGGATTGTCAAGACAGTTCAACTATTCTGTAAGATGCTGCAATAGTGGACACACGCCATTATTTATGTGCCTAACGCCCTTACTATACATCATGTCAAGGGTAAGACACAAACACTTTGAGCTCTGAGTGACAATGACGTCACTCATCTATCCTAACCCCACTCTGGTAGGCGGTGTCGGCACAAAGGGAAACCGCATGTGTGTAGGACACGGAGTCGATGAGAAATCGCTGTAAATTCTTCTCAACTCTTTTTCTAAGAACTTGAATTGACGAAGAGAACAGAGTTCATTTTATGAACTGTTGTTAGGCAAACAAAGCTTTGAGAATTCTGTGGCTGTGAAACTCATTACTGCTTATCAACACTTGGGCGTGTCAACAAAGAGCTATGACAAAGGTTGTGACTGCTGAAATGCTCAATGCTCAGAGTTCAGTGAAGGCGCTGAGATCAGCCTGGCCTGAAATCCTAACAACAACAAGCTTATGTGACATTAAATAATCAGTAAACTTCTTCCCTGACTCAACTTATTTGCATGTAACAACAACGAGATCATAATGCAATTACAAAAGAAGGGTTAATACTTATGCAACCTTTGGAAAAGCACACAAAGAGCTGTACATGTTTTTTTGCTTAGTAACTTGGCAGCACTGCTCACAATGGTAATAAATGAATGACTTAAATGTATGCCACATGGATAATACTGCTCTGGCATAGTTACTCTATAGAATGAACAATGTGCAACACTTAAAAAGAATGAGATAGTAAATGCACAGATACAGACACTAACTCCATAAGATGGGGGAATGTCGACAGTCTGTCGTACTGTCGAATAAAGAGCAAGGTGTGGAAGAGTCATTACAGGACAAGAAAACTAAAACTGTGCTCTTGAGCAGGAGATCTTTGAGAAAGATGTACAACAAACCGCTAAGTATGCTCATCAGAAGTCTCTCAAAGGCCGTAGTCCTGTCCCAGTGCTAATTAACTAGCTGTCTGTCTTGGATAAGTCACCTAACTTGGACCTACTTAAGGCAGCTCACACATTTCAGGGATAAAGAAGTCAGCAATTCCTGAAACTGCTACCATTCTCCTAAACAGAATCAGTGCATTCTGTAACTAAAAACACTGAAAAAATTGATGCCCCCATTCGGCTTAGAATTTATCAGACTCTATAAATCATGGAGCATTGTTTCAGAAGCACAGCCCAAGCCAGATGGTGGGTATACTCTGCGTGGGTATAGCTCCATCCCCGGATCATGCTCTCAGTAACAGACTCTTCCTTCCCTCACTCCCAACTCCCACAATGCTGCCATGTGCTGTAGAGAAGAGAGCTGCTTACCAGTTGAGCATGAGCAACAGTTCCTTGTTTTATTGCCATTTTGCTCCCTCTCTGGATTGTCATCAGAAACATATTTATACTGTCATTCATAAACACAGGCAACCCAAATCAGCAACCTACCAACTGGAACACAAGAAATTACTGTTTGAATCAGCAGTGCGTTCTCATTACCTATGCAGACATTACCTCCAGCTCTGCCCCTCCCCCAATCTACCACTGATCAAATCACTGTAGACCAGCACTTACCACACAGTGCTCAGCATTCAGCTGACATAAAAATTATTCATTGATTCAAACCTCACCAAGTTTATCAGTAGAGTTAATGCTCATCACACCAGGCTCATCTTCCTAAAGAGTTGCAATGACCAGACCTGTAAGTGGGCAAAGTTCATTTTCTCAAACCTTAGAGCACTTGTAATGTGGCAAACATGGTGCCCATTCATTTCTTTATGAAAAGCATTGCAGGGCTGAGGACACAGATGTATTACACATACATGAGGTCTGAACTTACAGATCCCCAGCACACATGATTGCCAGGTGGGCGTAACGACCCACCTGAAATCCAGAGATCAGAGGAAGAAAAAGGATCCCAGGGCCAGCTGGTTAGCTAGATTACCTTCATTTTCAAACTATAAGTTCAACTGAGAGAGCCGGCCTCAGTGAATAAATTAGTGATCGAGGAAGATTCCTGACGTCATCAGTCTCGAGCTTCCACATGCAGGACTGCACACATACTTGAAGACAGCCATGTACACACACACATGCAAACACACAAACACATTCCAGCCAACACCCCACAGCCATGCACACAACAGCAAAAAGGGGGATGCATCCCACTTCCACAGTCAGAGAGAAACCCCAGGCTCAGTGGACCTCTGTTCCTACCAAGATGAATAGAATTCACTGTTGATTATGAGATTGGACAGGTTTCTTACACTCGTCAAACTTTAAAACTAGGGCACGTTCACTGTAATAAAGACTGTCCTGTTGGATAAATAAAGTGATTGTATATAATTCATTCATCATAGCAACTTATTATGATAGGCCATATTTAAATTAACAGTAGTAATATTAAGAACAAAATCAAAGTATCTTTATCCATTAAGAGCCTCAGATCTGATACCCATCATTTGTTCCAACATCACAGAATTTACCCATCAGGATACAGAACATCTGTGACTATAGCCTAATAACAGACTGGGCATATAGCTCAGTGGCTGAATGCTTCCCTGGAAATTCCCAGTAACTATGGCAAATGAGAGGGAAAGAGGGAGGGGGGGGAGGGAGGGAGGGAGGGGGGAAGGTATGAAGAAGGAAGATGGAAAGTATTTCTGTATTAGAATGGTCCTTCTCTCATTCCAACCTCCGTGGTTCCATTCGTCTTTATCTCTTACTTATCTTTTATGGCCCAACTTAATCTTTGTTGTAAGTTTCTCTAACAATGATAACATCTGTCTCCAAGTAGACTTTAGGCATGTTCTATGGTAGTTCATACATGAATAAAATAATACTATTCTTTGCTTTTATAACACACTCATTCAACCAGATTTTGTTGACATCAAGTTTTCTGAAAGATGTCACATTTTTAGTGTAGATGCAGAGGTCAACAAGATAGAGTCTCTGCCCACAGTCTACCAGGAGAGGTAAGAAAGAACAAAGCATCATTCAAAAACTGCCTTTTTAAACATTACAATAAGCAACTTAAAGAAAACAGATTTTTAAAGATACAAAGAGGGCTGAGGACGTGACTTGGTGGATAAGAGCACTGGATGCTCTTGCACAAGGCCAGGTTTGATACCCGGCACCCACGTGGTGTGTGCAATCACTCCTTAACTCCAGTTCCAGGGTACCCTGCATGCATGTGGTATACATGAACATATATGAACAATTACACCCATACACATGAAAGAATTTTTTTAACTTTTTTCAAAAGAGATAGATGGGATTACTTCTGCGATGTGAGGACACCATGGCAAATCTATTTCAACACAGTATCTCCAAAATCTACACAATAAAGTTTCTGTTGGATCTACCAAGTTGTTTTTTCTATTAAAACTTGTTTGAGAGCACAATCCATGTGTCACACAGCAAAGAGGAAGTAAAAGGTGTAAGTAACAGCTCTTTAACCTAGGACTAACGCAACCCTGACCTGACCCTTCCCATTTCAGGGTTCACACTGAAATAAGAGAACATTTATAAACTGTCAAAATCACTATAAGTGATCTTTGTGTCTACTATACTACAAAGAGCACATTCTATAGAAACTGCAAACACTGGGGGTATTTTTGCTAAAGAAATGTTGTCACTGACCAAAACCAAGGCTAGCTTTGTTACGACCTCAGGCTAACCGAGACATCTACTAAACCATTTGTAACTAAAATGTAAACTATGCTCTCCAGAGAAGAAGCACGGGCATTTCTTGGCAAAACTATGCAACAAGATGCAGTCTGGTTTAAGAAGAGAAGGAAGGGGGAGTTTAAGAAGAGGAAGAAGTCATCCTATAATAAAAGCTATCATGAGACTGTGTTCATAAGACCTTTCTGAGTTCATTATTACTCAAACCTCAACGTCAGTCCCCCACACGAGAGGCAAGTAAGAGTCTACCCTACAAATACAGCAATGCTGGTGTGGCCCTGACAGCCTCTCTTCCCATTATTTTTCCTCTCAAGACACCAGATGGTTTTTGTGTGTGTGTTCTGACACATGTAGAACAAAATCAGGAGGAGACCAGTTAAACACTTGCATCACATAAGGTCCTTCCACGCAGCCTTAGCCTTGGCCTCCAGACATCCACTGTGAGAAGCCACAGCTGGGATCTTCCCCGTGCTGTGGTCCACCCCGTGCAGACCAGTGCATACCCCAAAGCCTGCTATGTGCAAAGGAGAGCAGCACCAGGGACCATGGGAACACAAAGTCTGGCAAGCTTTCTCTTCTTCAGCCACTTTTCATCTTTGTGGAGTCCTCTGACTCTTCCTGTTAACTCCTTCCATCTTGTATTGGCAAAACATGTAACTCGGAGCATGGGTGCATGATAAACTAAAAGTTAGTTGGTCTCCTTACACACTCACATGTTTTCAGGGATTTTTGTTTTGTTTCATTGTTTTTTTGGGGGGTTTTTTGTTTGTTTGTTTTTGTTTTCATGTAATGCTTTAGGAACATATATTATGTGCCAAAGCACAAAGTTGACCCTGGTTTGCAATTATGTATCAGGGACTACATAATTTACACAACCCCCCCATAAAATAGTTACCACAACGGTAGCACATAAGTGTCAACATGTCTATAAGTAGGGGAGTTATGCTGAGGTATATGCACATATGGTGTTTGTACTGCAAGGACCTAGTTTGCTGCAGTCTCTGGGTGTCTTTAAATAGCCCATATAAATATACAGTATGAAAAAATAATAATAAATAAATCAATTAAACTAAATGGCCCATGAGCTAGATATCTCCAGTGTCTTCTTAGAGGAACCACAGGCAACGAAGCCCACAAAGGCCAGCTGGTGCCCAGCTGCGGGTCAGGTGCCTGCTGCAACAATAAAGACACTGAGCACCGGAAATGCTTCAGCCTTGATTCCAGGAGGAGGAGCAGTCAGTCCTCCAGGGAAAAGCAGGGCACTGAACAATGGTGTCCACCTGCCCCCCCTTGACTTTCCAGTAATAAAAAGACCCAGGTTTCTTCCTTCTCTTGCACTTCCTTCTACCAAAGGCTAGTATGGCAGCAGACCCTTTCTGAATAAAAGTAACCCACTCCACGGGAAGAAACACAGACAATGGATGGAGAAGAATAAAGTGAGAGTTAAAAATATGTTGCCTCTCAGCACCTGAGGCTGTGGTGTGGGGGAAGTAAGTGCCAGAAGCCAAAGATGAAAAAACCTAGAAGAGAGATATAATGCTTTGACTCAATGAGACTTTCAAACCTCAACACTGAGAAGTGCACAAACCCTATTTTGTGGAGTAATGGTTTTTGAGATAGCTCCAGGTTCAGTGAGAGACCTATCTCAAAAACCAGAAGTAGAGAGCAACTGAGAAAGATACTCCCCATCCCCAAACATGTATATATACACAGGAACATGTTAACATACACAAAAAGCAAACTCCATTATTTTTTACATTTATTTGTTTACACACACACACACACACACACACACACACACACACACACGCGCGCGCGTCAGTAGACGACTTTGAATAGTCTGTTTCCTTCTTCCTCTATGTGGAGAATGGAGACGGAACCAGGGCTGTAAGGCTTGGCTGGAAGGACCTTTACCCAAGGCAGCCATCTTATCAGCCTCAAAGTATTTGTTTCAACTACTTATGCAACTGATATTTGGGATAAACTTATAAAATACTGACACACTATAATTCTTCCAATAGCCAAGAGCTTCTATAAAATAAATAAATAAATAAATGTTTAAATCAGCTCGATACCATGATATACATAGTTGAACCCAGCAGTCAAGAGGCAGAGGCAAGCAATCTCTGTGTCTGAGGCCAGAGATTGCTTGCATAGTGAGACCTGGTTTCAAACCAAACAAACAAGAAAACTAGCAACAACAAAAACCTCCCAGGAGCATGAAGATTGTATATGCTGACTTTCCAGCCCAGACAGATCAGCAGCCTTATCTGCAATCTAAGGAAAACCAGCCCCCTCTCCTAAAGCTGATTGCTGAGTAAAGGGGGGAGGGGCAGACATGAGCTTCTGCACTGAGAAGTCACTTTTGGCCAAGAGCGGAAAGAAACAACCCAAATGTTCCAAGGGCTGGTGAGGATTGGGCCAGCTGTCTGCCACTGTCAAGTGCAAATTTTGTAGCTGGGAACTGTTTCTCTGGTTTAGAGAGATAATGTGGGGTTCTAAACCCTAACCAGATCTGAAAGTCCACTTAGCTGTAGCCCTAAAATGAGATTCATATCCTAAGTGAGACTTCCCCCTCCAAGAAATGCCTTTCACATCACCTTGAGAGGACAGAGAATAGTCACTGGCACTTGCCCAATAAACAGGACAAAGAATCCATTCACAGTGGCCCGTGCATTTCGAGGAGAGGTAACGACTGCAGGAAAGGTGCTGAACTTTATTTTCTGCATGACGGAAATTAAACATCTGCAAAGCCAGATGGATGAAGTTAAACACCATCAGAGGATGAGAGATACGGGGCTGATTATTTACTAAAAAGATAAGAACATCCTACTTTCACGCACACACGCACAACTAGATACTCTTCTCGTTCTTAGATGACGTCGCTACAAAAATCTCTGGAAAAGTTAATCCAAATGTGTAACTAATCCAAACCGGGTGTTTGCCTGGCACCAAGGTGAAGAACTGAAGATGAACATGGACTGAGACGTAATTGTCAATTAATTAGACAAATTCAATTGCGATGGTTTTAATTCGACTTCAATTTAATCTTGGCAGTGTCTTTCCACTTAGAGTCAGATTAAAGTCTTATTAACTTTATCCACTACTGAAAACAAACCTGAGCTGAGCCAAGGAGAGACTCCATTCAGAAGCAGCTTTTAATGATAATTTCTGAAAACCTCCTTGCCTATACCTGTTCAGTCACCCTTCAAGGCTCTGACCTATGCTGGGAGTCGAGACACAGTCTGACTTTTGAATTCAAATGAAAAATAACTGAGCGGGTTTGGCTGAAGGTCAAAGAGTCATACTGAAGTTCTAGCATAGCTTTGCTGCATAGGTGGATTCTTGAAAAACAATCGAAAATAGCAGAGTGAAACAAAACCATATAAATGGTACTCCTGCCCCCATAGCTGGGCTGAGGAGTGGCTCCATGACAGGGTGCTTGCTGGGCGTATAAAAAGCCATGGGTTCAACACCCAGCATGGAAAAGAAAAAGAAGGCAAGAAATGTGCTGGCCACACATCTGCAAACACTCATGCAGACACATACATACATTTACATTTTCTGACTAGGCAGGAGGACTGGGGAGATGGCTCAGCAGTTAAGAATGCTTGCTACACAATCATGAGGACCAGAGTTCAGATGTGAGTACAAGCTTCCTGCAAATGTCTCTAACTCCATCTTGTAGGATCCAATGGCATCTTTTGGCTGCCACATGCGCACAGGTACACATACTTGCTCCTGTGCACACATTCCTGCAGAAATTTTAATTAACAAATTAATTAAAAACATGAATTTAGTTTTTTAAAATAAATGGGCTTGGACCTTTCCTTGGGCCCTATCCCAGTACTGCATCAACTCTGGGGAGATTAAAGCTAATGCTTGTGGCAGGTAAATGAATTATATCGCTAAGGGAATGAACGATTACTGTGTGCCTATAAGATACATAAAAGACCATCTGCTGGGAATGGTATTTTACAGTGTAAGTAAACTTCAGCTGCACTTGCTAATAGTAAATGGTGACTAGAATCTGACTGAGTCTTACTATGAAACTTTTGAGACCATTACTGTGCTGTTTTGCCTCCCTACATACAAAAGTCCTTTGAAGCCATGAATTGACATACAAGCAAGAAGAAAGTCCAATCCACGCCATTTAGAGGGAAATCAAAATAGGGCTTCTGAGAGCATTAACCAGTCTTTTCGTTGCTTATGTTAGAGCTTCCCATTGTGGGTAAGTATAGAAAACTGTTTTAACTTCTTGGCTAAGTAAGTGACTTTAAGAAATGCATACATATGTTGGTGACTCATATACAGAAATATGAAGGAAAGAAATGGGCTACTCCAATTTAAATTTTTGTGATTTTTTTTTTTTTTTTTTTTTTTTTTTTTTTTTTTTTTTTTTCTGAGACAGGGTTTTTCTGTGTAGCCTTGGCTGTTCTGGAACTCACAGTAGAGCAGGCTGGCCTTGAACTCAGAGAGCTGCCCCTGACTTCTGAGAGCTGGATTTAAAGGTGTGTGTCACCACTGTCTAGCCAACCATGTGATACTTAAAGAAGTGAAGCAAAAACAAAATGTCAGGTCTAATCTTTCCTAAGCCAGAGATTAAGATCTACCAGGTGATAAGAAGGACTACAAACACTATCACAATGTAAATTAGTCCTGGCCTATCTCGTGGCTGAGACTTGTAGGAAGTTGTGTAGCGATTTCTTATCAAGTGTAATATACTATCACATCGTGAATGAAGAACCAGGGGTCCAGACAAGACAATGGCATTGCAGGAGGTCAAGTTGGTAGTCGCAGACAAAGCAAAGTATGGACTCAAGTTGTCCAGCTCCAGAACACCGGAAGTCGGCTCTCTGGTTTCCTTGTCCTATCTGACATGCTCACACTTCCTCACATAACAGTTCCTCCAGGGTAGTCATGCAGGACTTACACCAGAATACAGCACAGAAATTCTAAGGCAACAAAAAGGCGTAGTCTTCTCCTGGCCTGGTTTATTTTATTGAGGTTTAAACACCATCCTATACAAGTACCGTTAAACTAATTTTCCATTCTTTAGAAAAGCTCACTCTTCTAGTATAGTGTATGATGCTTTAAGCAAGACAACAGCAGCAAAGCACAAAGATGCTTAGAGGCTTCTGCTGCTGAAGGCAGAGGGCACCTGCCACTGAGGGGCAGGGCGGTGGAACGTGGGTCAAATACTCAAGAGTCTGCTATAATTTGTAGCTAACTTGAGTTTCACAAACTGTTCTTCACTGTCATCCCTCACGTAGAAAGGGGGTAAATTCCACCAAGCTGAGATGAGGAAAAATGGAAGACAGAGAGCTAAGTGGAAGGTTCACCAGCATCATCTAACAGTGTTGAGAGAAGATAATCCTGCTGGCTACCTAAGTCCTTCAGAGAGTTCCTTCTTCCAACTCAGGAAGAGCATAGAGAGAGGAAGATTAACCTCATGATCATTTTGACTGCGGAGTGAGGACCACACATTTGAATGCACTGGGCATTGCTCTAAGGCTCTTGAACCAAGAGTCCCAAATCGAGTGCATTCTTTCAAGCTTTGCTATCCTGTTTAGTCACAGCAATAGAAAAATAACAAGGCAACACCATTTGGGGAAATACACAGTTGCCTGTATTCATTTACGATCCCTTTGCACAGACAGCTTCAACTAGATAGAGAACTGCTTGTTCCTAACTGATGCTGCTGATAAAAGCCATTGTTCTTCAACAGAATAAACAAACAAACAAACAAACAAACAAACAGTAAAACCTAATGTATAAAAACTCAGGTGGGCTTCTCGGTGTGCAATGGATATGTAATAAGATGTACACTGTTGTCTATGCTAAAAACTTCCAATGCCTTTCTGATTCATGACTTCTTAATCCTGAGAGGGAGGGGGAGAGAGGAGGGGGAGGGAGGAAAGAAGAGAGGAAGGGAGGGAGGGAGGGAGGATGGGGAAACACAGCTTTGACCTGTGGGGGTAGCTGGCTGGGAGGGAGGGGTGCCTTGGAATAGAGAGGAGGGAGCCCAGAGCTCAGGCTTCTGCCCTCACCTCTCACTCCTTACCAGAAAGAGAAACACAGCCTGGAGCCACCACAGCCTTCTGTAAGCCATGAAGTGACAAGGCTATGAGAAGAACTCATTCCTGGCCAATAAGAAGTTAAAAAGAATTTTGGGCCTATCTTTGTAGCTAATGCTTTCTGCCTGACAGTTAAGTCCTTATGCTTTAAACCTCCGTTAAATGGAGTTAGCTCTTCTTTGGCTGCAGTGAAAAGCACCCCCAACAGATAAAAGAAACCATAGCAGGGGGTGTCTTATCTGCACAGCACCTTTCCTAAGCCCAGTGACTCTTTTGTTTGCTTGTGTACTTCAGTTTGACGAGTGGTATTAGTGCAAATAGTTTCCATGTGAGCTTCCATATTAACACAGAACATCCTAATCCTTGTGACTGAAGTGACTAAATGGAGTAAATCTTACCCAAGACTAACTGGAGTCCCTTCCCTATAATTTGAATATTCAAAAGCAGAGATCAGGCTCTTTCTGATTCTCCCAGTATAAGACTGCACTGGAGGATCTCCTGGGAGCCCTGCTTCCCTTCACACAGATAATGAACTTGTTGTGAACAAAAGCCTTGACAGGTTTGCATTTCCTTTCCTTGGAGTGTAACAGATGGGGTATCCTGAATGAGCCTCTCAACTAAAACAAAAAGCTTGAGGAAATAGTAAAAGACATTTTGAAAGCATCCAGGGAACCTGTTTGGGGCTCAAGTCTATCCTTGGGCAAGCATTGCTTCTAAGGGATTCTAGAAACCCTAGGAATCAATGGCAGTCTGTAAAACATGAGACAAGGCTTTCAGCCCGCTCAAGGCCAAATTTGGGGACCAACCCTGGAGTATAGCTCAGTGTATGGTAAATACCAAACAAGCCTGTCCTACATAATGGTAACTTACTTTTTACATTCAGTGCGTCCATAGGGGGAAATTGTTATAATAATTTAGAACCAGAGTGAAACCTCAGATTGCTTTGTCACTAGAATTCACGGCCACATTGGAAATGTGATAGAAAATAAACAAAACAAACCAAAAACAATTTTAAAAGTTAAGAATTTGATCTCAAGAAAACTTGAAGAAGCAGCACGCAAAGAGAATCACTTCTTTCGAAGTATCATAACTTCATAAATGAAATGTGAAAACCACACAGGCACGAGATGAAAACTCACAACACAGACCTTTAAATTGGCGATATACATACCCTATATTAACTACTAGAATGTTGACAAATAAACTGCTTTAAGAAAATCTTCATGGACAGATAATAAAGTGGAAGGAGAAAGGCTAACACCTGGAGAAGATGCAAGTGCAAGGGTTTCTGGAACAAAAACGTAAACAAAATTACTCTCTCTAATGGTCATAAGACACGTTTGGAAAACGAGAATAGGTTATTAAAAATAAGAAAGTCTAAGCTAAATAGCAAAAATGAAAATAAAAAATTTTTAAAAAAGATATCCTAAGACTCCAAAAAGTAACAGACTAGAGAACATTTGCATAGTTCTTAATTCTCCATGATTATTTACAAAAGCCAACCTCCAATCTGGAAATCTAACAAACACTGTACATAACAAATGGAGGGAAATGAACATTTGGAGTCACAAGAGGAAGACTGCAAAAATCACAGGAAGAAAGGAGATCTGATGTCAGCAAAAGAGGAAAAAAAAGACACAGGATGTTCTTCGCTTCTTGAACAGAAACAAAAGAAGCCAAATCTCAGGGGGAAAATATTCATAATCTACAAATCTATACCAAGCAAACTATCACTTAAGGATAAGAGTGAAAGACACAAAGAAGTGAAGACATTTTCAGAATTCCCCAGAGGTAAGGCATCTTCTTGAGGGCAGAAAATTATCTGAGAGACAGCATTAGTAAAAACAAAGGTCAGGCCAACTGTTTAAAGTGGTGCTATAAAACAAGATTACACCTACTTTGTAAGGCCAAACAACAACAAAAAAGTCCTGCCATTAGGAACAATAAAAGCATAATCTAAGACAGGAGGACTGTGCTTAAAGGTTTTACTGCCCTGACACTATAGGAAGGAGTGACGGCTGTCAACTTCAGGCTTAATTACACAAGCCCAGAAAAGCATCCGGGCAATGCTAAAACAAACAGAGTCTAACCCCCTCCAGCATAGCTTAAACACGTGGAATGGGCGGAATAGCAATCTAAATAAATCTTCAATGAAAGAGAACAAGAAAACAAACAAAAGGAACACATACAAAAAAAAAAAAAAAAAAAAAAAAAAAAAGAAATACTGACACCTCCAGCAAATGAAGATGAACTAAAGATTTTAATTAACAGGCAAAGGTGGGGTGGCTTCTAAATATCTGCTCGGATACATCTTATGAGACACATGTCTAAAATAGGCAGATAATTTAAGTTAAAGTTACACCCATAAAAATACAGAAATGATTGTTGCCATCGCTTTATTCAGCACAAGCCAAAATAAGCTTCAGTACGTAAAGCATTAACTGGAAAAAAGTGCCCTTCGTAACAACAGTGTTCTGGGAAGCTCCAACAGTTCCGTCTGCCCTCACTGTGCACAAGCATGACCTCACTACACATAAAAGAAGAAAAAACTTTTAAGGGAAACTGGCAAAAGCCACCGTTGAAATTTAACTTTCTTTTTTCAAAGATTTATTTATTTTATGTATGTGAGTACACTGCTGCTGTCTTCAGACACACCAGAAGAGGGCGTCGGATCCCATTACAGATGGTTGTGAGCCACCATGTGGTTGCTGGGAATACATGGTTTCGTGAGCCTGAGCATATACACTGACCCATGGCATCACTGTAATTAGGACGTTGAACCGTTTCCCATTCCCCAAAAATTAGTAAGACAAAATCTTAACAACTCTCAACGATGTTTGATCCAATAGACAAAAATAACTAGTAAAACTCAGTCACCCTCAAATCATAAAAAAATAAACAAATAAATAAGCAAACAAATGAACAGAAACTTCCTCTTTAATGGGAAATATTAAAATGCTTCAGGGGCTGTGAAGATAGCACAAGATCATGAAGATCTGAAATCAATACCCAACACCCACATAAAAAGACAGACATGGGGGCAGCCATATTTGTAATCCCAACACTGAAAACGCACAGAAGGCAGATACTTGAGGCTCTCCAGCCAGCGGAATGGGTGAGCCCCAGGTCCAAGAGATGGCTTCTGAGGAACAGTACCTGGGGTTAACCCTCTGACCTCCATTCATAAATCTATGTACACATATATGAAAATAATTAAAATAATTAAAATTAAATTAGAACAGAAAAACCCTGTATGTCAAAATGTATAGGATACAAGTAAAGCAATATTTAAAGGGTACTTACAGGTATGATGCTTAACAATGTAATTTGAGGAGTAAATTAATTTGTAAATTAATTATTCAACTTGAGAACATTAAGAAGCTGAAAGACTGCTTAGTCTCTCAAGATCCATGCAAAAAGCTGGGCCTAGCACCCTGCACCTGTAATCCTAGAAGAAAGAGTATCCCACGGGGAAAGTTGGAGAAACAAACAATCTCCTTCAGGAATTAATGAACTAACACTTAAGATGACAGTATTTTATTTTAAAAAAAATAATAAACTTACGACATTGACTTTAAAATAAACAGCCCCTTAAAGACATAAAGACTCTCAGCCAGTAGTAAGCCTTCACATAAGGGGGAGAGGGGGATGAACAGCTGAGACTTCTCTGGATTTACCTGCCAAATTTCATTCACCAAAACCACAAAAGAACAAGACAAAAGAAACAAAGCAAAAGTTGGACAAGAAGAAGCCAAAAATGGGCCTCAGAAAGTAAGGGTGTGTGGGAGTTTGTTTGTTTCTAGTACTTCATGTCACTCAGTAGAGACTATCTGAGCCAAAAGTCTCTGGGTCAGGTCTATCACCCTCAAATCAAGAGTGCTTTCTAGTTGAACATTCTACCAGCCTGTTACAAGTTACCTCTTGGTGGTTGGCTGCATAGCAACTCTGTTATCCATATTAACAAAAGGGCCTGAGGATAGTCTCAAAATGGAAGCCAGGAAGCACTTTAGAATGCATGCCTAGCTTTTCCAGGGGGCGTTCTAATTGCATTTTTAAAGCTACTATTACTAAGATGGATTCAAATTATTTGGCACAATGACCAAATGGAATGAAAGCATGTTTGAGATCCAACATTCCCTAGGACAATCCACTGAGCACTTCTTACTTGTCTCTTGCCCTAAGACTTATAAATTCTTGCAGAGCAGGGGCCATTCCGATCTATTCAGGTAGATGGCCTCAGGAACAGTCCGGTGCTTTTAGTATCCACTAATCTGTGGGGCTGCTTTTCTGAGAGTCTTGACAGGGATACACATTCCATTACCACAGCTAAGATACCAATATAGAACAAGCAAAATTACAAGAGAGGAAAGGCAAAAAGGTAGTCCATCTTCCCTCAAGTATACTCCACACCTCGAATTCTACTAATAATCATCTTAAGGTAAAGTTACAGAGCTAACCCATAAAAATGATAAGAGAGAAAACTTACTAAAGGACGACTGATGTGGAACGGTCACAATAGAAATCCATCAAACCCTGGGGATCTCCCCAGCACTCAACTGCCCCTAGTCTGGGCCTGCTGGCATAGGCCCGAATCCCAGGCAGAGGCAGGCCTGTGAATTCAAAGTCAGACTTCCATGATTGCTAGGTATACGCTGGGACAACCATGTCAAGAAAAAAGGACAAAGTCAGCAAAGGATTAGAAACCCTCATTCTGAACTACATAGCATGAAATAATGATATTTCCAGTATTTCCAGTCCAGTTAAAAAAATAAATAAGCTACTGTAGATCTTGACTGGCAGTTGATGAGAGATACCAAATTTTAGATGATCTAAATCAAATCAGTGTTTGGAGCTGGATCACTGCTCAGTGAGGGATAGACTAAGGAGCTGGAGGAGGAGGCAGAACACAGCTCTACTTAAAACATGGAGATGCTGGCTCCATTTAATGATACATTAAGCATTCAAAAAAAGTATGAGTTCAGAAACAAGTTAGAACTGCTCAGAACACCAAGATTTCACTCAGGAACTTATCAGCCTTCACATCACACATATCGCAGACATGAAGGAGTGACTTTGCCAGCACCCTGGCCCCCGCAGCACTTTCAGACCAGGTTGTGTTATTCTGTGACTTGTAGGGAACAACTAGAAATAATGCTGGGCGTTGTTCGGCTGTCAACAAGCTGTATAAACTCACTCCCGACAGTTCTGAAACCAAGACAAAAACAAACAAACAAAAAAACCCACTCAATTCCTCTTAGCTTCCAAAAGACCAATCAAGAGGGATTATGGGTTTCCTTCCTCCTCTGCCCAGGTCAGAGGGCTGCATTCCCTCGGGCTTTTATAGCTTTGGATAATAATTAATTAAATAACTCTGTTCTGGCTGCTTTATGTACTAGAGAATACTAATTTTAGAAAACCAGTTAGCTGGTTCTCTCTAACTGTATGTTATTATAGCGAAGGTCAAATTTTTCACTGAAACTATGGCAACAACACCCCACTACTTTTTTGCCGACAAGACTAAAACAAAAATTCTCAAGCCAGGCTTGATGGCTGTACCTGAACTGGATAGTTCTGTTCCTTCCCTTTGCCTCAGATAAATACCTCAGTAGTGGGACAGGGGATGGCGGAGGGGTAGAAAGAGGGCCTGGTTGCAACAATTTGCTAGCATGAGCCCAAGTGAGCTTATATGTGGGTGCCATCACTAGTAACACTTTTAGACATATACAATTTTAGCAGCATAAGACATCCAGACATTTCAGAGGCACCCAAAGTAGAACATAAATATACCTGGAAAAATACCAGTCCAGGGGGAAAAAAAATTACACGTCAGTAAAAGGAGTAACTGCTGAGCTTAGCTTATTGTCTTAATTTTCACAAGGACTCAGATTAGTTTTCTTCATGCTAAGGACCAGCCATTGGTCTCACAAGGAGAAAGGGAGAAAAGGATGGCTCTCTGAAGAGCAGTGTCCTATTCTCCTCATCCCAGGATGCTCTCCTCTTGTACCACCTCCTAACCAGCATGATTTTGGCCACATGTATGAGCCACAGTTCTGAGTGAGAGTTGTCAACTTATGGCCAGTGCTACAGAAGAGGCAATCAGTCACCATCCCTTTCAAAAGTGTGATTGCCCTTGGAGCCAGACAGAGCAAGCCAAATGGCCTACATCTCTTTAAATCTGCATCCCCTGGATGTAGAGACAGGGGTGTCTTTGGAGACTGGCTTTCTGCTCCTTTTCTGCATCAGTGGTCTCAGCAAGCCTGCTGCTCAGACAAGAGAAACACTGCTTCCTCTTCTCTCTCTGCTAAATTTTTAAGTCCATACAGAAGGCAGGATTACCATCACAGGCAAATGACTTATTATTTACTAAGGCTGATCCAAGACTTGGGAAGAAAATGCCTGATGACTTCCTTTCTAAAGGCCAGTGTCTGTCTACAATGTCCTTCCTATTGACTGCCATAGTCAATAAAATCAATAAGATTCAGAAAGGTTAAAGCTGGTCTTCTTAGCCAGGTAGTAATGGCGGCACACCTTTTAATTTCAGCACACTGGAGGCAGAGGCAGACAGATCTCTGTGAGTTCAAGGCCAGCCTGATCTACAGAGGAGGGCAGCTAGGGCTACAGAGAAATCCTGTCTCAAAAAAACAAAACAAAACAAAAAATTGGTCTGCCTATGGATTCATGAATAGAACCTTTAAAACACAGATCAATGTTTTAGAAGACAGCAACAGCTATGTTGGGTCTTTCTGAGAGATTCCCTGAAAGGTGCTAACTGTGTATTTGGTCCTTCTTAGGTATTGAGCACTTAACTCGTGTCTCACATGTGGACAGTGTTTCACACACACTGGGTCATCCTGAAACAGTACCACTATGTCTGTACTATTAGTTATTACCAGCACCATGGAGGGAAGCTAAGACTTGGAAAGCTTGCTGGGCTTGTCCACAGCCACCTAGCTAGTAAAAGACAGGCAAGGCTTCAATCCACATCTGCGCCCACAGCTGGGACTCCCACACCCTCTGCTCTCCTGACCCCCACAGCAACGCTCTCAGTCGCTACAAACACACTCAACATGACCTTAACTTGGAAGGGTCTGACTTTGCCATTCCCTCACTGTTTCACACTCAGTAATCCCGCCTCTCCATTCCTTTGCAACCCTCTCCACCACTAGACTGAACCCATTTGGTTTCCCAAGAACCTCTCAGCATGATGGCTGGATCTGCCCTCTCTCCAGCTGTTTGCTGATCCATGTCCCAACCATGGGGTTTCCACAGGAAGCCAAACAGAAAAACAGCTGGGGTCCTTTGGTGCAAAAACAGAGACTGTCAACGGAGAACATCTACCTAACCTCTGTCCCAGAGCAGAAATTCTCTGAGTCCTCAACAGATGCTCAGTCCCTTTTGGACCAAAGGAAACAACTACACGCAGGAGTAACGAATTAGGACTTGGTCAGGACCAAGCTCTTTACAACTACTGGACTCTGCTCACTCTGAACCAAGTCCCACAGACCTGACTAGGCACCTATCATTGTCTCTGTAGGCATCCTGCAGGAGCTCAGGGGTCTGTTAAAAACGCAAAGCCCCAAATACCACCTCGGATCTACTCTCCCCCGGACACAAAATATCTATCCAAAGCAGAGTTAGAAAGCAATCAGCCAGCTCCAAGTAGCCAAGTACACCCTCAGCTCTATACTTATACTGACTCCTCTAGTGGCAGGGCCCACACAGAGACATAAAAGTGTGAGCACCCAACAAGGGAGGGGTGTGTGGCCAGGAGTGGGATGAGAAGCTTGTCTTGCACTGTTAATTTAAAAACTGGCCTCTTGCTGGACCTGTGTTAACTTTCTTCTCACTGACCAATATGCCTACTAGATTTGGTATGTATCAAGAGGTCCCAGATGATCCCTGAGAAGCACAACTCTACAAATTCACTCTACAAACAGTTCTCCAAACGTGGATTCAAATCCAAGTCCAGCCTGGTTTCATACCCTCTCTACAGAGAAGATGCCCAGTTGTCAAATAGGGACAATGACTTTGTCCACATCACAAGGTTACACCTATGACTCTATCTGAGATAGACCAGGTACAGGGCAGCCAAGGAATCTTGAAACTGAATGTCAAGGATGCAATAACGATTCAACATTATGGTTCAAAAAGAAAGAAGAAAAGCAAAACAATAACTGAGGATGGATCGATCAGCTTCCTCTCATGAAAATAAATACTTGAGATAATCAATTTGTAAAGAGGGATGACTGGCTTACAGTTCTGGACTCATGACTGGTTGTCCCTGCTGCAGAGTAGCACTGTACAGCAAGAGTCAGAGCTTGTGGTAGGACAGTCAACTCAGCATGAAACAAAGGAGAGAAATGACAAGGAGTCCAGGATGTCCCCTATAGGTGCACACCCCCCCCCCATAGACCTAAAGTCTTCTCTCTAGACTGCACCTCCTATTGTTGCCCAAACCTTTCAAATATGACCCTTTGGGGACTAATCAAGATCCACCATGTAGTAAAAACTGAGACTAAACATAACCCAACATTTCAGGGAGAAGACAAACCTTTATAGAATACCAGATCTGTATAGTTTGGAAAGAGATTACAGCATGAGACAGCGCACAGAAAAGACCAGAGTCCAGTTTACTTGAAATGTCATCAGTGAAAACACAGTTGGGTTGGGAACCATGAAATGTCATACTGGGAAAAACACTGACTCCTCTACAAGCGACTTTTACTAACGATCAACATTACAGGTGTGGAGCCAGACAAGCAGGGCAATTTGTGGTACTTCTACATGTCTAGGTGAGAAGACAAAAGAAGACAGCTGTAATAAACACTACACTGGAGGTTCCGGGTTACAGTGAGCATATATCTCCAGTCTGTGGATGCAGCTCAGTTTGACATATTTAGGGAGAACACACACACAAAGGCAAAGTAGTTGTGTTGGGGCCAGAGTGTCTGGTTCCCCATTCCAGCTCTGTCGTTTCTAGCTATACGATCTTGAACCAAACACTATACCTCTTGCATGCCACTTCTCCATCCATAGAAGAGCACCTTCCTTTAGAATTGCTCTAGGATGAAATAAATAGATGTATATAAAGGAAACTGTAAGATTCAACAAACTGATTTCACTAATTTAAATAAAGCCTGGACAAAGTACTCAGAACCATTTATTTGTGTTTACAGAAGGTAGGTTATAAAGACAGGAAAATGAGACAAAACTTTGTTTTGTTTTAATCCATGACCCCAAAGAATAAAAGGAAGCTTTGGGTACAATCCAACCCCAATTCCAACCCAGCATCATTCTATCTGAGCACACTAGTTACCCCGTCCAATTTTCTCACTTGTCAAATGAGGAAGGTACAAAGTTATCATAAGCTCAAGTGATTCACCGCATGTTCATCTTCACTGATGCCCTCAAGACAGGATTATAAAAATCCTTTGCCAAAAGAAAAGTCCTTAATCAAGCACTACATACTGCTGTCAGAAGGACCATACAATGATATGACAATTTGACCCAATTACTCTGGCTGGGACTTCAAAGTCCATTTGTTCTTGAATGGAGGAAGCTACATCACATCAGCGGGATTGAATTAGAGGACACGGTAATCATATTTATTTTGCTGGGAACATTTTCAGGATAAACAGCTGAAAATTATTCTCCATTAGCAAGTGAATTAACCATTAGGGTAAGTGAATATGAAACAGACACTTGAGTTCCATTTTCCAAGGGTGACTTAAATATTCAAAACTGAATGGGCAGAGAGCAGGAGATCACCTGTGTCCACTCGTTCTGCGGGAGCCCTCAGACACGCATCAGAACGTCAAGAAAGTGGGCAGAAACACAGGGAGCTACTGGAAGAAGTGTGTGGGACTCCTGTAATAATCAAGCTGCGGGAACCAGCCCTGCTGATTGTGTAACACCCTGGAAACATTCTAGATTGCCCAGGGAGTTGATTTAAATTACAGCTTTGTTCCCTTTCTGTTGGTGCAAGATTGAGATAAGCTAGCAAATCTGAAATGAAGATTATAAAAACCTACTAATCTTTTCATTAAAGTTGAATTGACTTTGTGAATAAAGAACAAGTTCCAAGAGCCTCTCCTACAAGGCAGCTTCGCACATGGGTGATATCTTCAATATGCCCCCGTGGCATGTATCTGACATGTATCTTAAACAGACTGATCTTTCCCCCTTACTTAACAAAGACAAAGTTCTGCATTCCTGTCTGGATTAAAATCAGAAGAACAAACAAAATTTAAGTTAGGCCCTCCCCCTTTGCATGTGGGTATTTAAAACTAAATAAGATATGGGTTCATTCCTTGGATGCCTTGCCAAAAAGAAGGGGAGGGGTGGGGGAGAATGTTGCTTAGCAACAATTAAAACAATGTACAGCAAAGGAACAGGGTTTGAAAGAAAGCTAAGCCAGCAAGCTTGTTATAGTCACCCTGGAAGACCTTTGTGACCCAAGATCCTGGCTGTGTCTCCTTCTAGCCTCAGGGTAAAAGTCTGGCTGCTTCCTTTTCATCTTGACAGAGACAACTTGTAATCCCAGGGAAATGGGGATCTACTTCTAGGCAAGCCCAGGCTCTTGAATACTGATGCTTTCTTGTGAAATATGAACCTGCCCATTTCCAGCCCTGGCTGCAGCGTCTGGAGCTGGAATGAATCTGGGGAGATGCTTCACTAAAACTCACTTAACAAATGGGGAAACAGACACATAAAGACAGGATGGTTCCTCCAGTTTCCGGCAAACACTGGTCAGCCTTTAGCTCTGGCCTCAGATGGCATCCTTTTCTCAGTGTCCTACCTTGACCTAAACCACAAGCAAGTCTATGATCCTCCGGTTAGTAGGTTTTGACTATTTGTATCACTGACCTTGAAACAGGCCACTCCCGATGGAGACACCCACCAAAACTGCCAGGATGTTTCAAGGCTAACTACAAAGTGGATGGACCAAATATAAAACACTTCATTCCTTCTTTCCCCATTAAGACAGCGTATTAAATCTTCAAGACCCCTCAGAAAGCACAGAGTCCTGCAAGCACTCTGGAAATGGAGAACAAAGGGTCTGGCAAAAGGAAAAAGGCCAGAGGCTAAGACCTCAAATCCATAGCTATGTATCGGGCCTCAGACATCTCACCTAGGAAAGCAAGGGATGCTTTTCCCAGGCTCATTCCAAGAGTTGGACTCTTAGGCTGCCATGTCTCAGGGCCCAGGCTGAAGAACCAGAGACTTTCAGCCAACACCCAACTTGAAATGTTCAGACACCGGCTATACTGCCTTGGGCTAGCCCTTAACAGCACCACAAACATGCCTCAATTGAGTGGACATTATGCATATTCTTGAGCTTGTGTTGTGAAGATTCATTGTACCAAAGGGTCCAAGCCTGCCTGCCAGACTGCCAGTCTTCCTTCCTTTCCTTCCTTCTTTCTTCCTTCCTTCCTAGCTTTCCACTGAAATAATCCTGAATAAAAGCTAGGAAGAATTCAAGAACAGAAAACTAACATCTTGTCTATATTCTCATTAAAAACCATGCCGGTGATGAGGGCCATGCCCTTACAGACCCCCTGTGAGGGAGGTTTAAGACAATCTATAGGGCAAAGGGTGGGAAAGCACAGTGTCTAGCCCTCAGGACTCTGGCATTCAGGAGTGACATGACACTGAACCAGTTCCTAACTCCTGTTAACCTAAGGAGCATTAGGTATAAAACTGATGCGTCCTGCTCTGGGGACATGCTGCAGAGCCAGAGAGAAGGCACATAGGAAGAGCAACATTATCCTCTCTGCTTCCATCGCATAAGACATAGGAAAGTCCTTTGCCCGCTCCCTTCCCCTTTGTGCTGTGGGAACAAACGACTTCCCAGAGAATGATAGTAACTTTTGTCCCTGGAGAATAAATGGCCAGTAGAGGCATATAGAAGGAAACCAATAAAATGATAACCAGTCTTGGAAGGGCAGATGGTGGTCTATGAGAACGTTATTCAACTTCATGGAGCCTCCATTTCTTCGTCTGCATAATGGAAACATAAAAATCTACCACTAGGAAGTGAATCACACACAGAGATTAAAAAGAAGTCATTCATTAGGACAATGCTTTGTACAAAGTAGATGATCTATCAATGTGATCAACTGTTATCAATGAAGTGGCTCAGTCTATCCAGAAAACACTAAGGTTCTTTTTTGGGTTGTTTGTTTGGAGCTTTTTGGTTTTGTTTTCGCAAACTGGGTTTCTCTATGTACTCTATGTAACAGAGCCGTAGCTATCCTGGACTTGATTTGTAGACAAGGCTGGCCTGGAGTTCACATAGATCTGCCTCCCTCTGCCTCCCACATGCTGAGATTAAAAGCTCGAACCACCATGCCCAGCTAAGGAAACTTGTTCAGCTCAATTTGCTGCCTATGCCACACGCCCCATCACCAGAGCCATCAGCTGGTGCACAATGATACCTCCGTCATACACCAGCTTAGGTGGAGTAGCAGTGTTTGAAATCTGTCACACTGTGGGAAGACAAAGGAACCCAAGGGCAGGGAAGATACCCAGGACATGCTTGCACACTGTAACCTGATGTAGGTCCTCCCCAGTTCATGGATCTACTTAAAGGTTGTGAGCTTGTCTCCTTCACTTCAACTCTTCCCTTCTCAATTTCTCTTTCTCTTGCCCTAACCCCTTCTTACCTCTCTGCCCTTCCTCTCCCTCCCTCTCTGTAAGTCAGGGTCTCCCTCTGTAGTCCTGGCAGGTCTGAACTCACAGCCTTCCTCCCTCAGCCTCCTGAGTGCTGGAACTATGGTAGGTAGCACCACCATGCCTGGCTTCCCACCTGAAATGTAAACTTCTAACAGCTTCCTTCAGAAACTCAAGAGTTTGTATAAATCTAAATGCTGCAAATCAGCTAGTGCTGACACGGGAACATATGTCCAAGCTGGAGAATCAGAGGCCAAGGTGGTTCTTGCACAGTGAGAATTTTAAGGTCAAAAACTTGACCATTGCCCCAGTGTAGAAAAGAGATTACACAATAGATGGTGTGAGCAATTCTAAAAGCCTGCCTCCCTCAAAGCCTGCATTCCCTTCTTTCTACTGCAACAACCCTGGAGGTTATTAATGCGAAAGGAGCAGAGGCCCAAGAGGAAAATGGGGACTGGCTGTCAGTTTCCATCTTTCCTTTACTGAAAGTGCTTTTTATATTTAGTATCTTCAAGGGGGGGAAATGTGGAGGGATGGGAAGAGCAAAAGATAATACAGAGAAAGGAATTCACTGACCACAAAGTTTCTATTCCTGGTTTCAATCTGATGTTTGTCTTCCTTATTCTTTATATATTATGGGCCAAGCTAACACCCTTCAGAGAAAACAGTGATTCTGTCCCACTGTGCACAGACTCTAGTGCATTCAAACGGCATCATACTGACCCAAAAAAAAAAAAAAAAAAAAAGGTACCTTAATGACTCCAGATCTCAGCTATCCCTTGTCATCACACAGAGAACAACTACACAGTTTGTATTCATTCAGTTGATGGGAAAGATTTGCCTTATAGGGAACAGATTACAATTTTCGGGGGGCAGGAGACATGGACAAGGAAATCACATGCATGAATAAAGAAGTTCAGTTTGGAAATTCACTTAGAAGCATCAGAGAAAAGCAAGGACACTCAATGCTTAACTCTTTCTTCTGTGTCTACAAAAGAAAGCTAGTGGGACCAAGGAGCCATCCATCCGAAGCACTATGTTTAGCCACATACTACAATTCTATCACCTTAGTAAGGAAAGAAACATCCTTGGCCTCATTCTATTGGCAGGCAAAGCAAACAAGCTCAGATAATTAGTTTTTCAAGTTTCTCAAACCTGTCCAGGACAGCAATGGGCCTGGAATGGAAGCTGGGGAGTACTTGTGTCACCCTATCCCCGTGACAGGGAAAGACAGTAATGGTAGACAAGGCTCATGTCACTGAAGGAGTGAGCCATGCCTTCTGCTACCATTCATGAATATGGGTCTGTCCAGGAACAGGATAAGGTAAGACAGACAAGGTAAACATGATGAAGACTTACTAAGCACTACATTACTTTTGTTTTCCATTTTATCGTTTCTGCTTTGCTTTTATTGACATATGGCAGGGGTACTACGTGATATTTCAACTCATATGTTTATTATCTAGTAATCTATCAGTGCCCTCAGCTTATCTGTCACCTTAAAAAACTTTGGTTTTGTTTCTCTTTTCTTTTTGTGCACACCCTTGTCTTTCTACCTGGGGCCACAGCCTGTGTCTTTATAAATTCTTTGTGATTCAAATATATTACAGTGTGATAATTAGCCACAGCTATCCTACTCTACACTAGAATACACCAGAACCTGTTTCCCTTAACTTTGTACCCACTAACTAATCTCTCTCATCTTCCCTCCCTTAACCTCTCTGTGGCCTCTGGTAACCACCATTTTACTCTCATTTTTTAAAAATTATCTTTAATCTTTTTTTTATAGTCCAGTCATTATCCCCCTCCCGATCCACCCTCCAGCAGATCCTCATCACTCAACTTTTATGAGGTAATTTTTGAGGATTCCCCATGAGTAAAAGCATCATGTTTCTGTATCCGCCCCTGGCTTGCTTCATTCCCACAGTGTCTTCCATGCCCACCTACCTAGTCGCAACTGACGACATTTCATCTAGAATTAAATTCTTCACATACATTTATCTTTTATTAAAAATGATATACATCCAGGTTCACAGACGTGACTTTGGTCAGGGTCATACAGGTAAAAATCTATGGAACTTTGATTTGAACCTCACTGGTCTAAGGTTCCATGTTCTTAAACAGCAGGGTTGCAGATCTCAGAAGGAGCTCCCCAAAGTCAGAAGTCTTGGGGAGCAGATCATAGACAGGCTCCCTCCAATCTCCATTTACTGAAGAACAGTTTACAATGGTTCTCACTATGGGAAACCAGTCGGCAGGCCGGCAATGAGAACCAGAAAAAATCCAAGTGAGTCAATATAGCTCTCCATCATCCCACTGAGCTGCTTGTCAGAATCCCTTTCTCCATATGTGTTCGTTTCAACTGCAGGGTGCAAAGGCTCCATGAAAAGTGGACCAGAAACGTCTGCAAACTGCTCATCTGCCTATGCACAATTTCTAAACCACCAAAATGACCTTGTACTTCAAAATGCACTTAAGAGTTGGAGAGACCACAATCTCTTCCGAAAGATCTTTTCCTTCATGTTGGGGGTAGGGAGGAATTCTTGACATAGACAAGCTACATCACAGTTCAAGAGATGTTTTTTAAAAAAATTTTAAATATTTCCTGCCCAAGCCCCACAGTAGAGAAGTCTCCAGCTCTGCAACAGCCTGCAGAGGCAGATTTGCCAGGTTTCTTACCTACATGCAGGGCAATCAAACTTAGCACTCAGAGGTTAGCAAGTTCCGACCTATATTCACAAAGCCTACGGCACAACTTATTTTGAACCAGATGTCCCCACTATCAGAAAGCAGTTCACAGCCTAGAAACTCCCTAGAAAGTCAGTAAACTAAGCCACTGTCTGGTTCCTACCTGTAGAACTAAGTCAGGACATAAAAAAAAAGATTGAATATTTCCAAATGGACTCCAGCGGACTGATGCTTTGATTTCAAAACAGTCTCTTCAAATCAGACACCAGACACACATGCAAGCAAGATCCATACTGACCCAGGGAACACACACAGCTTCTGACATCCTCGGGACTGATCCTATTTAATGTCCTCACCCTGTATCCAAATAGCCACTCGATCATTTGTGATGAAAAATCTGGGGGACATGATGTTAAATAAAATGAGGCAGGCACAGATAAACAAATACTGTATATTTGGTTTTTTGTATATTTGTATAATCTTACTTATTCGTGAAGTCTTAAAACATATAAACTCAAAGAGGCAGATAGGAGAGAGGTTATCAAGGCCTGGAGTTAAGACAGGAGGTTGGCGAGGGTCAAAAGCTACAGTATCTCTCTTAGATGGGAGGAATACACTCAAAAGATTTTTTGAACAACATGGTGACAATGGACATCAACACAATCTGAACACTTGTAAGCCTTACATTACAAAAGCAATTTGAAGAAACCCACGTTAATTAGCCCAATTTAGGTATTCTGCAAGGTCTACCAATTTCAAATCATACAAAGCAGAATTTTGTTAACTTAAAAATGAAAATCATTACTATGTAACAATATTTTTAAACAATACTGGATAGCCATTGGTTTACTTCATTCGCTGCATTAATTTCTCTTCCAGGTCCTGCTTGACCCCTGAGGCTAGGATGGAACGAGAGGTCCCCCTAGAACCAGTACCTGCTCTGACAAGCATCATTTCTCTGTGTCCCAGGTACAAAAGCCAAGCCTAGATTAGCCCTTTCCTCCAAAAGGAAGCTGGTAGTTTATAGCTATTAGCAATGATTCTTAACTGTGGTTGCACAAGAGAATTATCCAGGGAGCTTTAAAAATCCCAATGCCCAATTAAATCAGGAACATGGCAGGTGGGAGCAGTTATTAAGATTTTCAGAGCTCTCTGGGTGATTTCTTTGTGCAGCCAAACTTATGATCTAAATTCCTACTCTCTCCTGCCTCTAGCCATGTGACCTCAGGTGACACACTGAGATACAAGTCTAACCAGTCCCTTCCCAGGAAAATATGACTCTCTAACTGAGCTAACATAGGCAGCACCCTCTCTCAGCACAGTGAGCAAAATGGTCAACGTTGGGTCCAGAATTGACTCGCTACATGACGATATCATCATTAGCTAAAATCTTTTATTTCTGCTCCACTCAAGATTTTGTGTAAGAACGAGACACAGGGAGAGAATTATGAAACAAAATTCAGCAGAAGCAAGAGCTCCTTCAAGTTTCTGGGACTCACTTTTTTTAAAAATAGTTTTCCTTCCTCTTCAGGTAAAAACATTCTCCTGATAGCCTTGTGCCAACTGGATGTAGCTCAACACCACCATGTATCCAAATGGCTCCTTTCCATCTGAACGTCTGCCTTCGATTGCATCCTAATTTCTCTAGCTTTCATCCAGAGGAGCCAAACAGTTTCTAAATCACTCAACAGAGAGAATCTAGAACGCAAATGATAGAGCCTGCAAATGGCAAGATCTGAGCTCTCTGTGACCGAGGCCAACAGTCAAGTGGGTTCCCAAGCCCACTATCAAGAAGAATCAGTTGTGTCAGCAGGATGGCACAGTGGTTAAGGCATTGCACTCAAGATCCAATAGACTAAGTCTGCAGGGGTCTGGGTCACACTCCCAGTGGGACTTCATTAAGTATGCATTTCTCTTTTTTATAAGGGAGGAAAATGCCTTCTGGTTCTGCCTGACCATTTGAGTCTAATCCCTGAAACTCACATAGTGAAAGGAAAAAACCAATTCCACCAAGATGTGCTCTAACCCCACCCAAAGATGGCCAAAAGTGCACATGCACAAAATTAATAAACAAATAAGTAATCAATGTAACTTTTACACAATTTTAGAAGCCTTAAAAAGATCAGTGCTGAGTGGGGTGCAATGGTATACACCTTTAATCTCAGTGCTCAGGAGACTGAGAGGTAGGGTTAGAGACTAGTCTACCCTACACAGTGAATTCCGGGACAGCCAGAACTACAGAGTGAGATTGTCTCGAAAACAAGCAAGCAAACAAACAAAAACAGTGCCCAACAGAACATCTACAGAATTGACAATCTTCTCCAGATAATTCTAAGACATGGCTGGAACCGAGAACTATGTATTACCACTGTCTCAACAGGAGACAGAAACAAAGCAGTGACATCTAAGATGCCAACAGCATTCAAATACTCCCTGCAACGAGCTGAGCTACCTTCTGAGAAAAACTAGGAGCACAGAACCACAGAAGGCAACATGAATAGGAAATATTGCACTGCTGTACGTCGTAGCTCAAGTAGAAGGACACTAATCAAGAATGTCTCATTCCAGGTAAGGCGGCTAAGAATTACCAAGGCCCCCAGAGGGATCATGAGATCTGCTGAAATAGCCCATGCTCCTTGTGACTGGATCCTTAAATCCCATTTGTTTGGAGACATAGTTATGCTAATGAAAAGTTTTCAGACAAATTAGAACTTGACAACACAGATTCTGTAGACAAACTAAGGCCCTAATAAAAGTCATGACAATCTTGACTGAGAATTTATTTATGCATGTTTTTTTTTTTCCGAGAAGTTTTAAAACCAGGACTTAAGTATCTTTCTCAAAATCAGAGTTCAAGTAAATAAACCTAAGGTTGCTACAGAAAGGGATAAAGGACTGGAAGCGGGGAGGGAAGTAGGAGGAGAGAGGGTCATCTGACTTCACAGGCAAAGCAACAACCTTCCTAAATAATCAAGTAAGTGAAGGTGACCAATCCATCCAAGCCACAACTTTACCTCTGAATTTCTTGGGTGGATTGTTAAGGTCCCCGGCTTCTGGCTGTACAACGCAACGGTCATCAACCAAGCTGCAGAAAGAAAAACAAATCAATGCTGTATCAAAACCAAGCCTAGAGAAATAAAACCCTCAGTAAGCATTATGTAAAAATGGAGTAGCCCAGGGCTTTTCCTATGCAAAATTTATACAGCCATGACCCTCTACTAGTGAGCTCTTAGCCAAAGAGGTTCCCTATGCATGGAGTGAAATAAACCTAACCCAAGGGCCGGGCATTCTGTGATGGACATGTCATGTTACTGTTTTCTGCAGCTCCTTTTCCCAGAACCACATCTGTGAGATATTTGCATGCAGCATTCAATACTGATGAATCTGGAAGACACAGGAAGAGGTGACTAATGGTCGGCGAGGAGCCAACCCTGTGCCAGGGACTTTACCAAGTCCTGAGACGTGAGAACTAAAATGAGCCAAGCCTCGGCCCTAGAAGAGCTCAAGGCCTAAGTATAGAAGCCATAAAAGCAAACTAATAAATACAGAATAATCTGGGAAGGAAGAAAGGAGAACAGTCAGGAGCCATCTGTGCCAGGGGCCTTCTGAAGCTTCAGACACAGGATGATGTATCAGAATTGTTCAAAGAGCCAAAACAGAGGTGGGGGGGATGAGAAATGGAACATCTTTAGGTGGAGAGTACCCAGTGAGTAGGGCATCTTTAGGTGCAGGAGCCCAGTGCAAATTGGAAGGACTTGGAGTTTCAAAAGCACAATCAAGTGACAAGTAATAGTCCCAGGATTCATAAAGACAGCTCAAGTTCTTATTTCACTAAAAACCAATTCACCTTGCATAATTCATTTTAGGAGAATCACTGAAAATATATACATACTATTAAGCTTTTGAGATACTGAGATACTATGAAGTTACATGACTTTTCCAAGTTCCTAAAACTTTGAGAGCCAGCTCGTTTTCCACATTACCATGGAACTTAGTCCCAGATACCATGCTAGGATCTTTGGAACCTCTTCCACTGGCCTATGCTGCCTCTTCTTCCTAATGCAAAGGACCATTAGGTATTCAACTTTGACCTTTCCTCCAAAATCATTCAAGGCCCTGATTCTAATCGTCATTTCAAAAGTAACTATATCCCACACAAGCCTTTGTTGCCTAAAAAACATCCTGCTTCTCCTCCTCCACTCTCCTAAAACATGAAAACAATGGGCTCCCTAGATGCCCAAGGCTGACTCCCAGTATCTGTCAAGTAACATAAAGCAAAAGTGTGGAGGGTATCTCATCTTTGCCCTCAAAACACGAGATTGAACTATACTGTGGCACTGTATGGGAGTATGTAGTGTGGTCAGCAGCTTGAGGGGTTTCTACAAAAATTTAAAAGTATAATGTGCACATAGGAAATCTCTACCCTGGGCCCTTGTATTACAATACAAGTTCAGAAAGGTCACCAAAGTTAAAAGGTTAGGCCCAGATTCCAATGCTACAGACATAGTTCAGTGGTGGAATACTTACTATGTACCAGACACTGGACTTGGTCCCCACAGGACATACACAGTGCAAAGCTGGTAAGAGGAAATGCTAGGGGGGAAAGCCTGATTACAGACTGTAGGTAACGCCTAGATGCCAGCTAATGGCACGGCACTGTGTCGTCTCACTCTCTCCCTGTCTCAGTATTTTATCTGTAAAACAAACAAATTGCTCTCAGGGATTCTCAACTCAGGGGATGTTTAGATACCCTCTGCTTCTAAAGATATCAGTTCCAGGGCCCCGTCAAAACCCACCCTCCTCCCAAGCACACTGAAGCTCTGCTCCGGGAAGTGACCTAAGAGCTTGTGTTCTTAAGAAGCTCCACAGGTGATTGAGCAGCAGTGTAGATCCACACACATACACTGGCTCTCCAAGGTCCTGCCGGAATTCTAAAGTTCAATGAGTTGTAAAGCTCCTGAGAGGTAACCACCAACAGTCTATATAAACAGGATAGGGCTGGGGGCCACACACCAAGTCCCATGAAGACTGACAGTCACTCAATGTGTCTATGACTGGTACTCCAGAAATATTAAACACGTTCCAAAAAAGGGGGGCAGGAGAGTCAAATTTAACTTTCCAAATCAATGGGTTTTTTTCTTCCCAAACCAAACCAATTTTGATGCAAGCTATTCCTGAAGGTAAAAATCTGAAGGAAGAATTAGCACCTAAAGTTTAAAAAAAAAAAACATACATCATAACTTTATGAGAGAATCAGCATATGATTCTTAAGAAAAATATTAAAGCAGAGCATGCACCCCTAAGAATCTTAAGAACAGTGCACAGCTATAATCACAGCACTCAGAAAACTGAGGCAGGTGGACCGCAAGTTCAAGGTCAGACTAGGTTCAAAATAAGAGTATGATAATAAAATAATGGAGCTGAAAGGGAAGACATGACAGAGGCTAAGATTCTAGGGGCTCCATGGCAGGGAATTCTGGGTCAGAGGTCCCAGAGGAAAAGCAAATAGATGAAGGAACTGAGGTCTAACAGGCACCCAGACCAGCTGTGAGCACATAAGGAAACCAAAAAAATAATACTGCCCTACAAAATTTAAGAGTTAGGATCCCCAGCCTTGAAGACCCAAGTCTTCCGAGCTCTGAAACCTGGGCAGGCAGACACCTGCCTGGAGCACACAGGTGTCATATCCACACGGTGATGACAGATGACACCAGTGCTCACCATGAAGAGGGCTGCTTGGGGGTTAGGGGACCAATGGAGACCCAGGACTCAGGGCAGCATGTGGTATACAGTGAACACCCACCAGACTCAGAGAGTGCTTACCACTGCTGCACAGTACTGAAGTCAATGCTGAAAAGTAAGAACAGGGAATTAACCGCGGGGAATAAAAGGCAGAAGGAGGGAGACAAGATGGCCATCATTGGAGAGGCCAGAGTGGCAGGAAGCCTGTTTGCCCAAAGCCACAGAAGATAAACTGTTCAGGGTAAGGTCAACTATGCACAGAGACGGAGCATAGGACGAAGCCATGGTGACTTTTGAAAATAAACTGTCTAGAATAAAAACACAGGTCTAGCTCAGGTATAATTCTGTTATCTGAAGTAATTTCCTCGGTGGGGGTAGAGTACCCTGAATGAGTGCTTAACAATACTCACTCTGCACAAATACCAGAAAATAAGCACGCTTCCAGTAATAGCTGTAATTACAGCGGACATTCTGGCTGCTGTAAGAATGAGGTTTTTGGAAAATCTGTTGGCCTGCCTTCTGCCCCCATTTATTTGAGACTAAGTCTTGCCAAAATCAACAATGCCACCCAGGCCTAGCTACTCCTTCCTACACAAAGACGCTAGGCCACTCCTGCCTAGTCTGGAATGAGCCATCTTGATTCTTGATTCTCTGTGTGGCTTTGGGGTTGCTACACTTCACACGTCCTCCCTCAGACGACAGGGGTAGGAGGGGAAAAGAGGAAAATGATCAGGGGGTACATGATGGAATATATTTATATCCTTCCAACTTGAGTGAGGATTGACCGAAGGAAGCATAAATGAACAGAAAACGGTTTAGGGAACTTGGTGCAATTTGAAACTTCCAAATGCATTTGGTTACTTAGTAGGAAAGGGTGGGCTTCAAAGGCAAGAGATAAGCAAAGAAGCTGTAATGGTCTTTGCTCAGATTACTCCGGAGCCACTGTGTAAAAAGACAAGCCAAAAGTCTTCCCACAAAGCCAGAAAGCACTTCCTTGGATCTGTGTATATTAATCTTTATATTTATTCCCCATTCTTTTTTTATTCTCTATTCTTAAGTACTTTCCCTCTTACATAAGAAGAGTGGATTATAACACTCCAAGTTAATAGAGTCCTAACTAAAAAGGTTTTGTTCTTTCGAAACTGACAGAAATGTTTCTGTGTGAAAGGTGAAGTGACTAACTCGGGATTTGCTAATTGTGATTTCAAGCAGCCCTTGAAAAAGCCACTTAATGTGATAACAGTCTTATCTTACACAAATCAGTTTTGAGCAGATGTCATGATGTCTCAAACAAGCCCCAACACACAAGGACTTCCATGCTCTTACCCCAGGGTGCTGATAAATCCGTTCGTAGATCCCTCCGCATACAGAGAACAAATGTCTCCAATATGTAGAAAACTAGACATTTTGTCAGACATGTCCTTGTTGAAAAGCCTAGACAAAGTAAAACATGCAACACTGTTAACAGAAGCAACGTGAGAAAAAAAAAAGTTACTAAGATTTGGCTTAGCTCAATATCCCCCCAGTGCATTACTTAAAATTCAAAGTTAAACAGGCGTTTGACAGGCAGGCAATTTCTCGAGCCAAATGAGGACATATGCAACTACATTCTGTCCTGCATATTACATTTCTGGATATTCCAATCATGTTAGCATTGGATTCTAACAAGGCCACACCCAGGTCAAAAATCAATGCTTTGAGGACCCTTCTGTAATACTGAACTGCCCGAACACCAGAGAACCCAGCCAAGAACTCTAGTGATTAAGGAGCTGGAAAGTCTGACTTATGACACATTAACATATTCAATGTGCCTCAGGGAATGTTAAGTCAGAAGGAAGCACCTGGTAAAAAAACTTAGGTCTGGCAAAGCCATGGAGGTGGGGTTAAGGAATCAAAACAACAAGATGACATTAATCAAAGAAAAGCTGGTACCACAATGCCTCAGAGGCCTTTTCAAAGAAAGGCCAACAGTACACACTATGCAAAAGCTGCAAAATTCTTTCCTTCTTTACCAGAAAGCATTCCTGGATGTAGTAAGGCCCTTGCCTAGGTCCAGGCCCAAACATTCCCAATTCAGGCACTAATCAATACTAAGACTCCCTGGCTGGGATTAGTTAGAAGTAGTTCAAGAAAAATACTCTTCTATTCCAGGAAATCTCTACAAAGCCCAGAAACTAGTACACACACACACACACACACACACACACACACACACACCCCAACACAAATATTGAAATGATTCCTAACAACAGCTTTCTCCCAGGCCATGAGCACTGAGGAACAGGAACCAACTGCAAGACGTTGAAATGACATTTAGCAAACAGGCTCAACTCTGAGGAAAGCAGCTGCCCTTGCGTGGCCTGCAGAGTTTCCCTGCATTTCCTCAGCACTTGGTGCGTTGATGCATGAAGTGTCAGGTTTTCCTCCCAGCCCAGGCTCCTCTCAAAACCTTTCCCCTTCTACTGACTCCAATAAATCATTTACTACATAGACCACAAGAGTTGTAATGATGTGGAGGGGTAAAATGTCCTCTCTCCCCCAACTGGTCTCTGGGTGCCAAGTTTTCCTCTGCAAACTTCTGGAAACATTCTCTTCCTTCAGCAGGAATGCCAGATGTGGCAAGCAAACTGTTGGAAGAAGAGCCTGCGTGACTGTGAGAAACTGCAGGGAAGCTGCCCAGTGCTCCGACAACCCGGACACTTCAGGAGAGACAAAGACTCAGACTTATTTATAGAAGACTCAGCCACCGAGAACATAATCAACTCTCAGACAAAGCAACTCCCATCTCCAGCTCTGGAGGAAAGACACCCAAAGAGCTGCAGAGGGCCAAGATGCCAGCTCCTGCTCTCTAGAATCCTGTCAACTATGCTGTCTATCTTCCTAAGGCTATTACATCTAGAGTCAAACCATGGTCTTGAACAACACAAAAGAGGTACCAATAAATTCCCATCCAACCCCCCCCCCAAATCACTTAATGACCTTATTTATCATAAATAGCCAGAAAGTTAGTGTACCTCTGGGACCAATATTTTCTTTCTTTTGAAAAAAGAAAGGCTTCTGAGATAACATTCATCATAGGGTGTAGCCCAGGTTGGCCTTGAACTAAAGACAGACTACTGACTCAGATTCTCTGCTGAGTCAGTAGAGAATTAAGGCAGGTACTCCACACCTAGCTTGCTGCCAGGGTTCAAACCCATAGCTGAACATGTGCTGGGCACCTGCTCTACCTCGAAGCCATACCCTCCCTCCACCCCAGACTGTGGTGTATTTTACATGAAAAGGCAGGAGACCATGTGCGGTATGATTACTTTGCTTCCTCTGCACTAAGGGCTCAAACCAGGATTTTGATACGTTTGGCAAGAGCTCTGTTATGCAGCTATGTCCCTGCTGCAGAACTGACTATTAGAAAACCAATTTCTGTTTGACTTCTGAGTCCGACCGAATTTGTGTCTGTACACATGGGCCTCCCAGAGGACCAATGGGGAGTTAGTTGCTGGATGTGGGAGGGCAGGAATGCACTTAGACAGCCATGTCCTTCTAAAGAGCATGTGGCTCCAGTGAAGACCAAGCCAGAGAAGAGCAACACGAAGCTGCCCTTCAAGTCTGAATCATCTTCTGGGTATCTTACTGAAAGTTTCACTCACTGTAAAGCAGTACATACAAGCCAGTGTCCTGTAACAGTAACGTGTGACAGAGCCTGCAAGGCCAACCTGACAGTGATGACAAGGCATGACAGAAGGAGTAACCCTGCAACCTGACAATCACAACAGCTTCCAGGACCACGGTGGACACGAGGAACCTACATTAGTCCTAGCTGTCCATCCAGGGTCCAGCCTGGCCCCTCCCTGCTTAGTGTCTGAGATCAGAACGGATGAGAAACGTTCTGAGTGGTCTGGCATTAGCATGCTTCACCCCCACCACTGAGCTGAACAGCCAACGCCTGCCAAGGACTAACGTGTCTCACAGAACCCTCCAGACATGGGGCATGCTGACGCATAGGCGCACCCCTCTTTTGCTGCTGGGGAAACTGAAGAATGGGAAGGTTATCGAGGCAGGCAGCACAGAGGTATACCAGGTCTACGGAATCCTGACATGGAGCCTTTCATCCACAGTAATCCCGGGGCAAAGGGAAAATGTTCACTGCTCTTATTATCTGGGTTACAATGGAGAACTGTTTGTTAACTTTTTTTTTTTAATTTATTCTTCTCTCATACAATACAACCCGGCCACAGCCACTTCTCCCTCCACATTTTTTTTTCTTTATGGACAATTCTGATTCATTTTTTTCCTACTTTAGTCATGTAACACTTTTGTTAAGTCAGAACAAAGCTTAAGCCTCTCTTTCTTACCCATATGCTTATTAAGTAGACAAGATAATTGAACAAGTAACCTTTAGCCATAGTTTATATTTCCCCTGAAAACAGAGGCCACTACACCCACCACAGTTAATGATCCTCAACTGGGCCATCTGCCAAAGGTCCCAATTTTAAAGAAATTAAGGATCATTGAGTAAGCAAACCATTTCCAGGTCTGGTTGGAAACATCCGAGTCTCTGCTGCTCTACCTTTAATGGCTCAGAGGTAGGCGAGCACTAGAAGGCAAGACCCTAAAACAATGACGAGTGTGTCTGAAAGGGAAAACCCGGGGTAGCAGAGTCAACACAGCAGGCATTTGGAGCTGGAGGGAATAGGTAGGAAGCGTGGCCTGGCAACAATCTTCAGGAAGACTTCCTGTTGTTAAGCTGGGTGGGAGGCCACTTCTTTATCTGATGTGGACCATTTGTGCCTTTTAGCTTCTACCAGCCACACTCAAGGCTCATAGCTGTCCACTGAGGATCGACTTCAGAGACATGTTATAGGAAAGGGGTGAGCTCATGAATGGAGTGCCTGAGACAGCAGCTGACGTGATTTCAGTGCTCACGGCTAACTCTTTCTATTATTCTTCAGTTAAAAGAATCTAAGGTTCCAACCATAAAGAGGAGGGGGAAAAAAGAACCTCTGTATAAAATGCAGCGAGGCGTTGCAACAAATGACCTCCTGAAGACCTAGGATGATGTATTTTACTTTAGGGGAAGATAATTACCCTCCCTAATTCCTCTACTGGGAAAAAGCTGAACAATACAGAACAACTCCCAATCGGGAAGCACACAGGCCTTTCTGAAGGCACGGAACTGTAGACACAGAGGCCTGAAGCACTGGCCAAGCATGTCATACATGACACTTGCGCACTGCTGGAATCCAGCAAAATGCCTCCTCTGGAAAGTCTCTGCTCCTGCTTAAGCACACAGCAATTACTGCTGTCCCCACAGGGAGGCAGCCACCTCCCCAAACGTTTCCTTCTCACCTGGCCTCTGAAGTCTCCAGGGCCTCTCAATCTGGGAGGGCTGTATGGCTTCAGAACAGAGGCTTCCCACTTCTCTTCCTCCCTGACACAGTATGGTCTCAGGAGCCCAGCATACAAGACTCGAGGTTCAAAGCAGCAGCACTGAATCCCAGAGTTACTCAGTGTAGGAATTTAGAACTCCCCTAAGCCCTGCTGTCCCCAGCTATACACTATATACATCATGAGGTTTGGGTACATAACTCTGACAAGCACCAGCAAAGCCCCTTGTGTAAAGCTGTGTCCCCTATGACCTATAAGTGCCACCGCCCATCACCAATCCAACTGACTGACTGCTGGCTAAGGCACCTGTCTGAACAGGATTTTTCCAGAATAGCTGGCCAGAGCCAAGGATGGCTGCCCTGAGAGGTTCTTCTGCACACTGCCACCACAGCAGCCAGACGGAGTTCCCACTGCCTATGTGCAAGCTTCTCATTGCCTAAAGAAATGGGTAAAGAAAAGGGGGTATTTTGGCTGCACTCCTAGGGACAGAGCAAGTACAAATACATGAACACAGAGATCTGCTCTGAGAAGAGAGTAGGGGGCGGGATGGCACTCAGTAACCATGTTGTTCTCGGCCTCCCTGACATGGGTCTCCCCTTAATCTATTCTGAATACAGTCAGCATCATCTTTTGGAAACATCAACTAGATCGTTTCTTACAACTCTCCAGAATCAGAGACAGTTGCAACGGGCACACATTGCATGAGGCAGAAACAGGAGGTGGTTTGAGTGCAGGTCTCTGAAGACAGACTGTATAACAGAAACAAGAGACCCCCCCCACCTCAAAAAACAAACAAAAAAACAACAACAAAAACCCAAATCTTCTTGCCCTTTCTCCCACCCTCAACCGAGTGAACATTTCCCAGAATCCTTACTGCCTATGGCACTCCCTTCCCTTCCTAAAATGGCTACCTTCCATACCTCTGCAGTCCCAAGACCGCTACTAAGCTGTCTGTCTCCTCCCAAACCTGACTTGCATACACACCCACACTTCCCTTCACTGCACCCTATCACCTTCCTCCTCTGCTCTCTGACTTGTTCTCTCAGCTCTGCAAACTCACGAGGGAAGGTAGCCTCACTCTGTAGCGGCCTCACACAGGGGACATGGTGATCAGCCACACTGGGATTCCATGTCACCATGGTGCCCTTTTATCTGTGGTCAAAGTTGCTTGCTGATACTATTTGGGGACATTTATCTCCTAAAGTTAATTACGGCTAAGTTTATAAACTCTTGGATCAGTGAGGTAGGTAGGTAGGTAGGTAGGTAGGTAGGTAGGTAGGTAGGTAGATAGATAGATAGATAGATAGATAGATAGATAGATAGATAGATAGATAGATAGATAGACAGACAGACAGACAGACAGACAGACAGACAGACAGACAGACAGACAGATAAATAGATAGCACTTTTAAGTTTTAAGAATGGTACTTTTAAGAATTCTCTAAGAAATTAAAAACCAAGAAGCAAATCTCTTTTTACTCTGGGACAGGTGCTCTAAGCTCAGCCCTGTTGACCTCCACTCCACTTCTCAAAAATGCTCACGAATGCTGGTAAGAGAGTATGCTTAGAAACACAGGCTCAAACGCACGCCCTCTGGCTGTGTGTTCCAAAGTAACAGAGCTAGCTTCTCTGAGCCACCGCTCCCTTATATTAAAAGAAGGTGGAAGGAGGGAGTAATTCTTCGCAACTTTCAATATTATTATGGGGCATAAAGCAACCAATCCACAAAAACAGCTCAAACACAGCGCCTGCCCTCTGAGTGGTCAGCCTTGCATCTCTGAACAAAACTGAAACAGAAACACTGACTTCAGCGCTGTCACTCACCTCCGCCTTAACCTGTGACGATTTCTCCACTTGAAATACACTTACTTGGTTGCTAGTGCTAAGAAAAATGTTGGGGGAGCAGGAACCACAGGCCCAGAGATATTTAAATCCTCTGCAAGCCCATGGGGTGTCTGTTGCCAGTACAGCACGTCCCAGGTACCCGAATTCACACCACCCAGAGAGTCAACCCACAACTCCACTCCCTCTCTCCCTCTCCTTCCCACATCAAACCAGAGGCCCTGCTGGGAGGGGGGATGGGAGTGATCTCTTCAAAGGGCTGATAATTTAATTATTTAAAAACCTCTCCAATTTTGCAGTGAAAACAGGCCGAAGCAGAGCCTCATGGACAGAGAACTATGCTCCTCTCATTTTAAGCAGTTCCACATAGGTTTTACATTTCGTTTTCTGAAAGCTCCAATGGGAGGGCAAAAAAACTCATTTATTATCATTTTCCCATCTATTATATCTCCTGCACACACTTAATTTAATAGCACTTATATTCCTTTTCCTTAAAAAAAAAAAATTAACTTTCGCCTACACACACAACTCAAAATTTAAAAGTTGGGAACTGCTCAAACAGAGTCTAAATTAGAACACTTTTCATTAACTAAGAAATCACCAGAACACCACCCCTGTCATCTGTCAGGATCCTTATAAGTGGACAGGACGCTCAAGGAACACAGAAGCCAACTTAGCACCAGTCAATGGACTTGAAAACCACAGGTTCAAGCCTGGACTTCAGCATGAGTTCTAGGTCTACCTAGGCTACAAAGTAAGGCCTACTTTCAAAACAAGAAAAAAAAAAACCCACATATTTGCACATTTGTGCCAAAAATAGCAAGCATTTTCTGTGCTAAGATGAGGGCACCTGGCTATGGGGGCTCAACAGTTGCCTTTCAGTAACTGGGTAGGGCATAAGTCTACTGACAATCCGACCTTAAATGAGGCTTTTAGAAACCTCCGCAGCACACCTTCCACTTCCTAGTGACCAAGTCGCTCACAGATGCTTTGTCCACAGTGACAACCTTGCATGCTTCAGCCCAGAGACAGGTAAAATACTCCCCACAGGTCTAAACTGTAACTATTTACCTTATCAACAGCCCACCCTGATCCTTCTCACGGCAATTGCAGCAGAGCCTGACAGCCACAGAACCTCACGTCAATATAATTCCCAGCGGACTGCTTGTCCTCCTTCTTGGAGACAGAACTCTGTGACCCATGCATGTTGGCAAGCATCTATGGGCTGGCTACACTTTCAGAGAACACAATCTAACTTCCATAGTAGAAAACTATGTAGCCAGAAGCTGCAACAAAAGCCCAGAAGAGACCTGGGTGGCAGCTGGCACTTTAGGATGTTTTTTCAAGCTGCTATTCTCAGTCACCGAAAGACCAATGACCACTCCCATTGCACAGCTTCTAGGCTGTTTGCTATGTTGCTCCTTAGAAACTGAACAGAGACAAGCACTACCCCTTCCAAATTCTCAGAGCACTTGTGTTTTGCTAAGACTGCTGAAATGCACTTCTTCCTGAAAAGGAAGAAATGATATTGCCTCCAGCCTTAGGGATGTTGCGGCGCATCCTGCTCCTCCCTCTTTCAGAAGTTCCCTGCCATACTCAACATCTCAAAGGGTGCATTTATCCCATAATTCAGTGGCTTCAATGGGGTCCCCAAGGCCCTTTCTGTCAAGATTCAAGGGCAAAATTAGTTTCACAACACCACCAAGGCACTTCTTTTGCTTTGTCTTGGTCCAGTTCCTCATGTGTACATTAGAGCCCTCAGAAGCTGTAAGAGATGGTATCACCACAGTCTGGGGGCCAGTGCAGATGAATCTACAGAACTACAGGGGCTGGGAGGTCTATGTAGATCACACTGGCAGTACACTCAACAGAGATCTAGCTGTCTACTTCTGGTGTGCTGGTATTAAAGGTATACTCCACCACAGCCAGCCATCTTGTTAAATCTTGCTTTGTTTTGTTCTAGAGGGCATTATCACTTTAGCATTTAGGGAAAAAAATTCTTATTATGCTTATGTGTAACTTTAAAAAATATTTTTAATGGGCTGGAGAGATGGTTCAGTGGTTAAGAGCACTGACTGCTCGGCCACAGGTCCTGAGTTCACTTCCCAGCAACCACGTGATGGCTCACATCCATCTGTGATGGAACCCGACTTCTGGTGTGTCTGAAGGCAACTGTAGTGTACTTCTATAAATATAATAAATAAATCTTTAAAAAACTGTTTCTAGTATGATAAATATAGGCAACAACTCCTATATCTTTGGAGGTGTTTGGAGTTTCTCATTAGTTTTTAAGCATGTAAAGAATCCTTGGGACCCAAGGATCTGAAAACAATGCTGAGTTGAATTTCTCTTTGATTGGCATTGGCCAAACACTGGCTGTGACTCAACCCAAAGACACCGAAAAATGGTCAAAACTTAGAAAGATCCTGTCCTGACATTCAACACACATTAGGACCCTGTCCTAAAGACATACACATTTAACACACAGTAGGACACGGTCCTAACACACACACACACACACACACACACACACACACACACACACACACACACACACACACACACATATAAAACCAAACTCTTGTCAAAGTCTTCTAGCACTGATTTCCTGTTTCCTCATTAAAAAATAATAATAATAACAGTATCACCACAGTTGTCTAAAGTTAGGTCAGCAAAAGGGGGATTTTTTTCATAAAGACATGTTTAAGAGCATCTGGAACACAAACAGGTCTCTCAGAACTGAGGTCAGGGGCCAGTACAAAAAGGCACCATGTCACTTTTGGGTGCAGCAGTCTCCAGGTGAGAGGGATTAACAATGGGCAGAGTCAGACAAGGTCTTTGGGAGGGAAGAGAAAGGAAAGCCCCAAGATGGAAGAGTGGCTGGCATGTGATCAATCTCCTGGCCAGAGGCCAAGAAGACTCTGTCTCCGCACCATGTCCTCACCCAGGTACATATATGGTAATATGGCTGTAAACCCAGGGTAGAGAAAGACCAACACATTTATGGTTGACTTTCCCAAGACAAAAGAAAAGGTTTCCTTTACAACAGTCTGTTTCTGGGCTCTCTAGGGGAACATCCTTTGGGCAGAGATGCTGGATGTAATTTGTACTGTGAAAGTTGAGGGAGCCTCAGAGTATTTTTGAGTTGGACACAATGCCACCCCAGCCTCACCACACATTCACACACAGGCTTGTCCCATCAGAAACCATCCTTGGGAACACCACATTCTTGCCACCATATAATTTATTGTGTTATAAAAACCACTGCTCAGGACATAGGAAACCATGCTCAAATACTTCACTTTTGGTCCATCCCAAAGGAAGTAACCATCTCAGAAGTCCCAAGGCTCTTTAAGATGATCTCAGAAATGGTTACTATAAACCTGAAGCTCAGAGCAACTGCTAAGTTTAAATGATGTCCCTTGGGGCTGCACCACAGTGCCTAGCATGCACAAATTCCTGGATTCCATCTCCAGTGAGCTGTCCTTTGGTTATTTCACCCACAAATCTATTTCACACACATCTGCTAAGTAGTCTACCCTGATACATCTTCTACGAAAAGGTACTTTTCTAAAAAGATGTGGCACTTGTATCTGTTCCTGTGCCCCCTCAAGAGTGAGGTAAAAGAAGGCAGACACAAGCTCAAACTTGGCCCTTTAAAGTGCTGGGGAATTTGTGAGTAAAAGCATAGAGCCAACAGTCTTCATTTTATATGGGGGGGGGGACCAGCCAGTTAATTCAACTGTGCAGTCATTTTGTGGGTGTTGTGCAGCCTATGAGAAGCCAATGCCAGACCTCGGTGCTTCAGAGACTAAGACCAGCTCTTGGGAGAGGAGAGAAAGGGTGTTTATTTTAGTGCGAAGTTCAAGCAGAGCCAGTCTGAAGGGTTAGCAAGGTGCTTTCCACCTTTACCACAACTGACAACTTAAATTAGACGCACCAGGGAAAGAGGACTGATTGCTCCCAGCTGTCCTCTGACCTCTGAACACGTGCCATGGCGTGTACACGCCCGTGCAGCTATGGAGTAAATGAAGAAATGTGACTTACACATTCTGAAAGTTGGCACCAGCGTCAGAAGAAAGTCCTCTGCCTGTCTAGCCTGAGCCAGCAAATCAAGTGAAGTCAGTTTCCTAAGAGATGAGTGTCACTTTATCTGCAAACCGACTCAGACCATGGGTTCCTCAATCCCGGCATGACTGACTTCTGGAGCAGTTCTTCACAACAGAGATGTTTTCCTCAGCACCACAGCATGATAACCCTCAATGGAGGCTCTACATTGGATACTAGCATGCACCTCACCTCAAGATCCACAGCTGTGACAAGGAAAAGTGTCTCCTGACAAGGCCAAATAAGCCTCCTGGCTAAGACCTATCTGCTTTGTTTTTTTTTTTTTTCAATCTCATTTTTTTTCCAGTCTGCTTATACAACTTGGTGGCAAACATCCACTGAAGGTGGGGAAGAAGGGTACATGTGTGCATGTGTGTGCATATGTGTGCATATGTGTGCATATGTGTGCATATGTGTGCAGAGGCCCAACCTCTGTGAAGTGCTGCTCCTCAGGACGCTCATCCGTGTTGGTTTTTGTTTTGCTTTGTTTCTGGGAGAAGCTCTCTCACTTTGATCTGGGGACCAGAGATTAAGGCAAGCTGACTGGCCAGTGAGTTCCTGGGATCTGTCTGTCTCCCACTTCCCAGCACTGGAAATACCAGCATGAACCACCATCTCTGACTAGTTGTGTGGCACTGAGGATTGAACTCAGGTCTTCCTGCTTTACTAAGACATTTTCCAGCTCCACCATACACACACACACACACACACACACACACACACTCACCCCAGTAGGTATTTTTATCCCTTGTCTACAGAAGAAGAAAAAGACATAGATGTTTCATATTTTGTTGATATCCGAGCAGCAGTAAACAGGAGGATGGGGCAGGAGCCCCCATCCTGTGGCACAGCAGGGACAACCAGTCTGGCAGCAGTTTGTTTCACTCCCTGGTTCTCACTTTCACTCCCCTTCTACCACTAGCCACTCCTCAGGCCCTGTGTTCTCTCGAGAGCTGTAGTGAGCAACAGCTCAAAACCCTCCCAAAGGAGCAGCTTAATCCATTTCTACATGTTTTTCCCATCTCTCTGTGCACCAAAAGGGTTTTCCAAAGTAATAGGACAATTCAGAAAAGGTTTAATCAGCAGAGAGGTTAAAAAAAAAAAAAAAACAATAGTTTCTTCTGAGAGGTAACAGACAAAATGGATTTGAAGTATGGAGTACTTCATTCAACAAATATTTTTCCAGCTCTTCCAGTGAGATAGGTACTCTTGAGGGTTAAGCAAACAACAAAACCCACGAAGAAAATGGAGCTCAAGAGACAAGCGTTATCAAATGACAAAAGCCTCAAGGAAAGGAAAAGCTGCTCAGAGAACAAGAAATTTGGCCAAGATCAGGAATAGAAGGACTTGAAGAAATAGAGAGGTATAAAGTACACCGCAGGCAAAATACACATACGGACACACACACACACACACACACACACACACACACACACACACACACACACACAGAGGAGACAAGGCAAGTAAATAAACATCCCTAGGTCTTTTTCTATTCAGAAACAGATATGGAATGTTTTTAAGCTTCCTTTACAAAACAAAAATCATTCCCCAGACAAAGAAAGCTCCTCCCCCCGGCGCAAATGAACCAGGACACTCAGAGGCATGGGCTGTTTTCCTTTGCTCAGCCTTTTCTGATCAAAACATTACATCCAGCAGTCCAGAAGTTCTGTAAGGAAAGAAGTCCTCAAACTTCCGAAACCGTCAATTCCTCCAAGTGTCTAAGAACAATAGGTTTAAAACTCAGCTACATGTGTTTCTCCATGTGACTCCATGGCTCCTGTGCCCACGGGTAGCTGTGGTTTCTTTGTACCTCTATATCCAGCCATAAAAGCATCCTCAAATGTAAACACAGGATTCTTGGGGGGGGGGGTGTTTTGGTTTTGTCAGAATTTGGCTTGTTGAGTTAGCCTGTCTTTCTATCTCTCTGAAAAGGAGAAGTCTGACATGTACAAAGGTGAACCTCCGTGGGTAAGAACTAACCATGAAAACACAGGAACCACAAAGGGCCACTAACAGGACTGGGCAGGCATCTTCCAGGGCAGGCTTTCTCCAGCACTGATGGGTACACATCACCTGAAGGTCTTACTGAGCCCTGATCCAGTAGGTCTAGGTGGGACCTCAGAGTGCAATTACTAACAAGTTCCCAGGTGACACACAAGGATAGAAAAATGTAAATAGTGTGTCTCAAACTTTTGACCGAATCCAACAGCAAGAGAAATACTGAACTCAATAATAGCACGTGTTCTCTTGTGTTGTCTTTCTGTGTGTGGTTAGTTGTTGCAGTGAACACATGGGTTATTTTTGTCATTGTTGTTTGGGTGCTGGGGCGCCTCATACACAACACAAATTCAACCTCTGAGCTATTACCACAGCCCAGTTTCAATACAGGTTAAGCCAGGATAATCCAGAATTCAAACAGCTCAAAATTCCATTACTTCTTGAATGCTGACAGGACACCACAAAGAAAATTCCATACCATAAAACTACTTCAATGCATAAAACCACTGAAGGACTGTCTAGAAGTATCTTCAGGCTATGCATTTAAGATGCATATAATGCAAGTGAACAGCAGTGCTTAGACTTGGGATCCATTCCCAAGATTCCTCCACCTCCAGCTCTGTAAAACACTTGATGTCTTCTATGTGTTATACCTCACATGTGTAAAAGTTGAGCAAGGTCCACAAATGTGACTCCCCCACCTATAGCTGGGATGCCACTAAGGGGTATGAACAGCATTTTTGTTTATTCAGGAATATGCTAAAATGGCCATTTTTAAGTCAAATTATTTTTAGATAAACACAGAGAGACATATTAAATACATTGTGGAAATGTTGTCACTAAAAAACATTCAGGTAAGCCAGGTGTAGGGGTACATGCCTTTAAGCCCGGTACTTAGGAGGCAGAGGCAGGAGGATCTCTGTGACTAAGAGGCCAGGCTTACTATATAGTGAGTTTCAGGACAGCCAGAGCTACACAGTGAAACTCTGTTTCAAAACAAAACAAAAACAAAACCACACACACACACACACACACACACACACACACAAAACGGAGGAAGAAGAAAAAGAAAAGGAGGAGGGGGAATTGGTGGAAGAGGAGAAAGAAGAGGAAGGAGGAGGGAGGGAATAACAAACAGCCAGACAGAGAAAGAAACGTTCAGGTGTTAACTCTTCACTATTTATTTGTATATCTGCTTTATCATCTAGGAGAGGAGAGCAAGTGGTCCTAGGCAACCGTCTCTCAGTGTGATTATTTTCCTTTCAAAAGAACAAGGGCTTCATGATGAAAGAGTGATGCATGGTGCGGGACGAGAAATACCAAAGAGAAGCCTGGAACATTTGGTCACACAGAAAGCAAGAAAATCATGGGAACTCTCAAGGTCTTGTCAAAAGTTTCAGGAACTGACTTGAACTCGCTCACTGATGTCAATTAACTCTATGACAATGACAATTATTAACAACATTACTAACAACGACAATGGCACCCAACTATAATCCAAGAACTCAGGAGGCAGAGGCAGGAGGATCATCAAGTTGGGGCCCACTGAATGTCGAAGTGAAACTCTATCTCAAAACACGCACAACAGGAGGGGCTAAGGGAGGAGAAAAGCAAGCACATGAAGAAAAGCATACAAAGTGTGCTTCAATCTGTGAGCTCACGAAATAGTTTTAAAGAAGACCGTGGATGCCCAACAATGGCACCACTGGCAAATATTTTGAAATGGAAAATGTTGTGTGACCCCAAAGGGCACAAAATAAATAAAAATAAAAAAAGAATCAGACGGAGCGTCTACATCTAACTACCAAGATCTACAGTAGGTCTCTGAGTTAACACAGATGCATGCATCGAAGGGCAGCAGACGCCTTCCCCCAGCACCTGCACAGGAGAGCACCCAGGGATACTGGCTTTTAAGCCGCAAATTATGTACCTACATAAAGAATTCAAATCCTAAGGATTCACACTGGAATACAGACACACTCATGTGCCTAAACGGGCTTGAAAATAATCAGATAGTGTTTTCACATGCAGATGGAACAAGATTAGCCGTGAGTTAGCAATATCTGAACGCAGAGCATGGTGAACGAAGTGGGTTCCATGGGGTACAAAGCTACTGTTGAGGCTGGAGAGACAGCTCAGTGGCTAAGAGCACTTGCTGCTCTCACAGAACACACACGTTCTGTTCCCAGCACCTATACTGTACAGCTCACAACTGCTTCTAACTCCAGTTCCATTAAATCCAGAACCCTTACCTGGTCCTGGCAGACACATATAGTAAAAGTTTTCCTCACAAAGAAACAGGGCTGGGGAGACAGCTCAAAATACTTGCTTCGTGGGCATGGGGTCCTTAGTTCAATCTCTAGAACGCACATATTTAAAACACACACACACAAACCAAAGACAGAAGAGAGAACCTCATCACAGAAGAGCACCTACTTCACAGAATTAGGTTATTGTGAACAACTGAGAGCATTTACAGGTGAACAGCACTTCAAATGTCACTTGGATGTAGTGTTTTGTACTCTACTCATTGCATGTATGTCATAACTTAAGTAAACTCCCTTCTCGGGGGCTCGAGGGATGGCTCAGCAGCTAATAGCACTTGCTCCTTCTCCAGGGGACTGGGGTCTTGTTCCCACCCGGCAGCACACACCATCTGGTACTCCAGTTCCGGGGAACAAGTGTCTATTCTGGCTTCAGAGAGCACTAGGCATGTATGCAGTGCACTTCTATAAACACAGGCAAAATTCATAAAATTAAAATACAATCCGAGGGACAGACCTTTGGAAGAAAAAAAAATACAGATATTGGGCATCTTCTTTCTATCGAGGAAAGACTCAGCTGTGAACAAAAGAAAAACAAAAGAGCAAACAGGGGCTGTCGCTGTGAGACTCAACTACACACCTAATTTTTAAAATTTTTATTTCTTTATTTAACCTTTGCTTTGTGTGCATTGTGTTTGGCTTGTGTGTAGGTCTATGTAACAGTGTCAGATATTGAAGTTGCAGGCAGTTGTGAGCTGCGTGGAGGTGCTGAGATTTGAACCTGGATCTTCTGGGAGAGCACACGGTGAAAAGCCTAGGAGCTGAGTCTTGGATGGCCGAGACAGATGCATTGTTTTGCTAGGCAGCTTGTCTGTTGCTTCCTAGCATTCAGCATGTAATCTTTGTAGCGATGCAGTGAGCGATCTGGGTTCTGCCCCAGTAAAGGTGTCTCTTTCCAGTTTCCAAGGAGAAGCACTATGTAGAGCTTCTTATGCCCAAGGATGATGAGAACGGTTGTCAGGCCATCCCTAAGTGAAATCTGGTAGACAGTAGGGTGGCCACAGGGCAGGAACCCCAGGACCACCAGCCAGTTCTTTCTTAAGCAGAGGAGACTCCTTTTCTACTTAAGCAGACTTCAATGCCAGGAAATGTCACATGACCAGACCAGTCTGGAAATCTAGGTCTCCCTCATGCCCCCTGTATCAAGTTTCCAGCTGGTATGTGGTCTTGCCAGCCTGGCCAGTCTTTCAGAGAGCACAGTGGAGTTCAGCAATGCTGAAAACCACACTGAGGGCCCTGTCAGGGTTCAGAAGTCCTCAGAACTGCTGATCTGCAAAATCTGGCCTTTGCCACTGGACCTTGACAACCCTCTCACCTCAAGCCTCACCCCTGCTCCCTACCTGCAGCCACTCCAGCCTCCTAGCCCTGTATCCCACATGCCCTACCTCCTTCTACCTCAGGGCTTTTGCACTTTCTACTCTGGACTCCTGGAACATCTTGCAAGGTTATGTGGCTCACTTCCTTCAGAGCTCTCCAAAAATGTCACCAGAGTAAAGAACCCTGCTCTACCTCCCAACCCATAATACACCCTTCAAACTTTTTTCATTTTTTTATTTGGATAATACATATCAATTTCCAGAAATTTGTAATGTTTACAAACAGAAAGCTGTGTCCATTAATCCAACTACCCCTTCCTTTAGCCCCTGAGACTTCATCAGCCCACATTCTGGCCCTATCAATCTGAATACTCATCTGGGACATTTCACACTATGAGAATCATACACTATGTATCTGCTGGTGGCTGGCTTCCTTCAGTTACATAATGTTCTCATGGTTCGAATACACTAGGAAACATGCTTCTTCCTTTTCTGGCTGAATAATAGTTCACTGACCACATAAATAGCACTTTGGCTTTCACTCATATATTAATAGATACTTGGGGATTGCATGTTGGCCTTTAGGTTAACATTAGTGAGGCAACTTTCAACAGAAAACAATTGCTTAAGTTCTTGCTTTCAATTCCTCAGATAACTGCCAATGAAAATGTCAAATCATGTAGTAATTTTGTTTCATATCTTCAGGAGCTACCACACTGTTGCATCTAAGAGCTACCTCTTGCATTCCCACCAACCATATGCAAGGATTCCAATTTCCCCGCCATTCTCTGCTCATCCCCTCCCTGTTTGACTTTTCCTCAACACTCTGCGCCTGCCACACTACAAAACCAGTCTGTTTACTTTGATCCCTTCCTACCAGCTACAGTGTAAACCCCTGAGGAAACAACTTTTTTTTAAAAATAGTACAGAATAGAGTTTATTCAGGTCATGGGGGAGTTAAGAGGGTAATAGAGGCAGAGAGAGGAGAGAGGAGTAGACCTGTAGAGGAGCAGAGGGGGGCCATGAGCACATGGAGAGAGAGGGAGGACTGGAAGGGGGAGAGGAGAAGCAAGTGGGGGGGGTAGAGCAAGAGAGCAAGAGGGCAAGGAAGAGCAAGAGCAGGAACCAACTTGGTTGCTCATTGCCATACACCAAGCACCTAGAACACAGTTGGCACATAGCAGGTACTCAAGAAATGTGTTGGATTAGCAACACAAAACACTTGAATTGTAACAGTTTTAACATGGAGGAAATCTGTGAGGTCCATGGATCCCACCAACTGCCCTCAACTCTGAGCAGCCTAGGGAATATCATGGTTTACCAGGTGGGAGCTTCAGGAGTTTAATCAGCTCATTCCTCATTAGCAATGTTCTCAGAACTACAGACACTCTGACGGGTAGAATGACCCATAAAAGCACTGTAATTCATACCGTTGACTTCAATCCTAATAGCATTAACCAAACTTCAACAGCAAAAAAAAAAAAAAAAAAAAAAAAAAAAGTTCTAAATAAATAAAAGAGCTAACACAACTGCATGCAATTCTAGTTATCAGATCTGCAAATGCAACGCATTTTATTTTAGAAGATCAAACCAATAGCTGACAAGACAGGACACTGTCCTTGTGTAGATTCCTTAATTAGAAGTATCCAAGGACAGCTTGACCTAGAAACCTAACTCCAGGCCTGCTTTTATTTTGGTAGTTTTTTTTTTTTTTTTTTTTGGGTCTGTTGTTCATATTTGGTATCTGTTGTTTCATTTGGTTGGTTTGATTTAAAAAAAAAATTGAAGAAGAAGAAGCTGATTGTATTAAAAAAAAAAAAAAAAAAAAAACTCAGACAGAAATTCCATGAGGTCATTATTAGCTAAAAAGCCATGTGAGTTTTTCTCAAGTCCATTCCTTGCACACCACTGAATTAGTTCCAGAGCGTCCCACCCCCACCCCCAGTCTAGTGTTTTTGCAGCTGAAAACACTTTGAGGGCAAAGTCAACAGATCATTCTTGTGACATTAACCTATTTCTCTTCTAAGTCACCTCTTCACCTCTCGCTCTTTAAGGAAGGCAGGCAAAAAGAGTCACCTTGTTTGAATGGGCGACAGTGCCTCACCCATGGGTGACTTTCATGGTGGAGAAGCCAGAGGGATGCTCTCGGAACATAAAGAACTCCCCCTGCTTGGTCAGAAGGAAATCTTGATGGAATGTTCTGTCCCAGATTGATCTAGTCAAAGAGCAGATTATACTTTCAACATGCACACATCCACACAACTGAAAGAAATGGAGAAGAAAGAAATGGAAAAGAAAAACACTGCATACAACTAGCTACCAGGCAAACCAGAGGCCACAGGACAAGCTACCAACATTCCACAGATAGAACTGAAGCAGTTTAGGCTTTCCAATTATTCAGGTAGAGACACCTGACCCTTTCAACCTGCTCAGGTGCCGTGATGTGAATCACCAAAAGACTGCAAATATGAGCAAGGCCTAACACTGCACGGAGTCACTGGGTTCCCTCTGGTTTTCCTCCTTAACTGTCCTGACTCAAGCTTTCAACACACGAAGCTTCCCAACGTGAAGTCAACCCAACATTAAATCCTCCTACAAATATCTACATTTTTTTTACCCCTGCCAATGGCTGTATCATTTCCTTCTAACTAAGTATAGCTGGTACATTGTTGGCGAGACATACGTGAGAGTTAAAGCATTAAGAGCAACGTGTTCACTATTTTTCCTAGCATCTCTCTCTCTCCCCAGTATTCCATAAACTTAAACACAAGCGGTGCACATTACTGCCTGGGCTGCCCAGCAACTTGACTCTGTATCTCGGTTTCTTTACCCACATCTAAGGTCCTTCTGTGATATACAGCTCTGCACCTGGCTTGCTACAACCTAATGGTACAGTCTCATTCTTTTTTGGCAAAAGATAGAGAAGAGCCTGTGGACCAGTTAACCTTTTCTGTAACATGCTTCAAAGAGAAGACTGACCCCCTCTTTGATCAACACAGACATTAGTCCACAGAACTAGCCTCCCCATCCAAATGCTACCCTCTCCACCAGTACTCCTGAGGATCTTATCAACAGGAAACAAAAGCATACTACCATAATGAAGTATCTGGCTTTTACTCACTAATTAGAAAAGCCCAAAGATTGTAGCCCAGGGAACAGCTAAATATTTAGGACATTAAAGAAGTTACCAAGGACCAGCTGCCCACAGCTCCCCACCCCTATTAACCTGTTGTTTACTCAGTTCCCAGACATTTTAGAAGAAAAAAATTGATGGACAAACATGAAACTATAGGGGCATCTGTGTACCTAGTGAGAGGCTTTATTTTCTAGAAATGGGCTGTGGCAAAGGCCATTTTATTGACAAAAATGATGTCCTCAGTTCCTCATCCAGGAGGAGGTACCAAAGCAAGAGAAGCTGGCTTCCTTGACATGCAGGTGGCTCCAATGAAACCCTGGAAGCTATCATGGTATTCTTTAAGCTCCGACTTCCTTTATGAAGTTCTCCTTCTTTTAATCTATCACTCCCATTTCTTGCAACCCAGCCCACTCTGGTTACGTGCATGTCCACAACAGAACAGAATGCAGTGACAGTTTGTGAAAGGGAGGAGTATCTCACTTTTGCTTAGGCAGAAGAAAAGTTCTGGGCTTAGGGCGCCTCTCAGACTGGTAAGGGACCACCTACTTTACAGTCCATTTTACTACATATTGTTGTTGCTTACAGACACCCCCTCCCCCTCCAATTCAATGCTAAGCAACCTTCAAAAGTAGCTGTCACTGGATCTTTACTCACCCAAGACCATGGCCAATTTTGACCACAGTTTTCTCTTCCTCACTTTACCTCTATGCCTCCTACAAGAGGACTTAAAAATGCTTAGGACAAAAAACCATTCCTGACTACAGCACTCGGCTCCCACACTCACCTGACCCAGGTCAGGGACTCTGTAGCCAACGGATGCCCAGCTAAGGATGCAAATCCTGCTCCCTTGTAGTCAGCTCCTAAATATTTACAAAGAAAGAAGACTGAGTAGGGGATCTCGCGAGGGTCTATCAGAATGTTCCCAAATCCAAGTTTCGACTGTTTTAGTCTCCGCTTTTCTTGCAAATCCCACTCCCCACCTCCAAATTTAGCAACCAAGTCGGAGGGATCTCTTGCCCCCAGATAAAAGCAAACCCAGCATGCTTATTTCCCGTCCGTAGCTGACCAGAAACATCAGGCACGCAAAAACTTCGAACACGCCGGGGGGTGGGGGGTGGAAGGGGGAGTAAGGGAAGTGTTGAGATCCCAAAGCACTTGTTTCCCCGCGTGGAAGCCAAGTATGTGAAACCCGCGTCCTCATTGGGCACGAGCTCCGTCCACACTTTTCCCTCATCGCTCCCGCCCCTGCTACCTCCGGTTTTCTTCCTTTTTTTTTTTTAACCCACGGGGCCCCCACGCATGCATTATCCTACCAGCTGAGCAGCGCAACAGGGCTAGCTACATTTTTAGAAAGATTATTTCCTTGAGCAAACTCATATGACACCCCCCCCCTTAAATACCCCTGGCGGGGGGGACTATTTCCTGCAGACACTCCAACCGTTTCCAACTTGGGGGAATGCCATTTCATACGGGGAAGGAGGTTGAAACCGGTCACTGGAGTCGAGGACATTTGGGGTTACTTAAGCCTGAAAAAAGAAAAAATCAGACCGCCTCCCAAAACTACTCGCAAGGAAAGAAGCCCCAAAATACACGCCAAGTGCACGCAAAGCCACCAAGAACTCCCAGTGGTTAGGGCAAAAACTTCTGCGCACGGGAGCCAATGCCAACTCCCCGCGCCCTCTGCCCGGCCCCAGCAGCTACCTTGGCGACCGGGGAGCCACGCAGTTTGAGGGATCAGGACCAGGAGAGGGGTTAGCAGCCGCTGGGCAATCCCATGTCCGCGAAGAGGGAGCTCGTTCCGTTAGGATGGGAGCGGAACACCCACACCTCCTCTCGGCGTGCGCTTTCTCTCTCTCCACCCCCTGCCTCCACCTCCTCCACCACCACCACCTCCTCCTCTCCTCCCACCCCGGCAGGCTTGAGGAAAAGCTTCAGCAGAACATCCACATGGTTACTGCACTTTGAAGCGGCTCCCGGCCGCTTATATAGGCCAGGAAGCTCCCTGGGCAATGTAGTCCGGGTCCCAGGTCGTGCCGGCGCCTGGGGCTGCGCAGAGAGACTACAAGTCCCAGAATGCCTTGGGCTCCGGGGCTGGGTTCTAAATAGACTCCCGCGCGCTGACCAAGGCGGGGGGAGGGGCGCCCAGCGGGAAGGCTCGGGTTGCGAACCTGTGTCTGAACATCGAACTCCCCAGCTTTGGCAGTATCACAGGGTATCTCTTACCCCTGTGAACCTTTCTCTTTTGACTGTACTATCTTCCCTGTCCTAAAGTCAGCTGTCACTAGAGGCCAGAGGGAGAGAGGAAGAGCTCGGATTACTGCTTTGGGAAGTTTTTACAAGCTATTTACCCACCCCCGCGCGTCCTGTGTCCTGGAGCCAAGAATTTCAGAAATCCGAGGCACAAAAACGCCAGTGTTTTGCGGTCAAGGATTAAAAAAGCAAGTTTGTCTTTATTAAATCTGTTCTAGTTCTTTATTGGACCCTGCAAGTGTCTGCATGAAAAACTAAGTCTGGAAATGGGGTGGTCCCTGCGGTCGAGGACGCGGGGGTAATAGTGTGAGAGTCTCTTCTGAATCCGAGCCCTGTCTGTCTTTCGTCGCACGGTGGGAGGTAAAAGAAACGCAACCCTCTCGAGTGAGAAAATAAAGGAACCATGTTGTGACTTGGTGATGTTGTGATCATGAAGCAGGAAAAGAAATACAAACCGCGACCTCGGTCCTGACCCCGCTTCTAGGACTCCTTTGCTCCTGGAATCTGTAAACGCTAAAGTAAATAAACCGCAAACCAGAAAAATAAGGGCTTCGGAGAAAGCTGCCCATACTAAGATGTGTGCGTCCAGGCGAGGCGTGCTGCAAGTCTTCAACCCCAGCTTCTGGGCTCCAGGCAGCAAAGTGCTTAGAACTTTGGCTTTTGGAAGAAGAGCTTTGCCTAGACAAAGTTATGCTACTACCTCCTTCCCCATCCCACCCTCCGAACCACTGTACGCATTCATTCCACAAACGTTCCCCGGGTGTCATCTGGGTGCCAGGCCAGGCACTGTGCCAGGATATGAGAGCACACCAAAATATATCATAACATCCTAAATGGGGTCTGTCTGCTACTGTTAAAGACCTACTAACAGTAATCCGTGTAATGAAAACAAATGATTTTACAGAGCTCAGCCTACATGCTCTTTCTGAACATCATGCTGTTGAGTTTTACCAATTCTGAGTTTATCTATCTCTGCGCTGCAGGTACAAAGCTAAGGACCAGGAAAAACCAGATTAACTTCGGTCTCCCATTGCAACTCCATCCTGTACCTATACTAACCGCTTGCCCTTCGGGACCTCCATCACCACTTCCTAAAGGGCTTCCAATTTAGCAGCAGCCTCTAAACCCTTAGGCAAATCACTGTCATCTCTTTACCCCAGTTTTGCCATCTAGAGAGGGATTCAATACTCGTTAGTAGGTGCCTGTTCCTTTGTCCTATATATGATTCAGCAGCCTGAAGCCTCATGAAACTTTAAGAACAATAGAGGGCAAAATAGCTAAGAATTGTTGGCATATTTGGTGCTCAAACTAACAATATGGACATCTCCTGGGTGCGAGTTCTGTCCCAGACATTGTTTCTAAGCTCTTTAAGTAGATCGGTTCATCAATAGCCCATTTGAAGCTAAAGGCATGCAGGGTTAAGTTATTTCCAAAAGGCACCGGTGGCAATCTTGGAAGTCTAGTGTCTGATGCTTCAAGCTGCCTGCCCTCCTTTGTCCTCAGGAAAAATCCCCAACTTGCCACTACAGAGGAATCTGCACCTTTCCTATCTGCTGTTTCTCCTGTCCCCAATAAAAACAACCTGTTCCACTTTCCAAGGCCCTTTGACACTAACTTTCAAGCAATTTCAATAAATCAGCCCACGATAATATAACTGGGGAAGGAGGAGAGGGGTTGCTTCATGGTCTTCTAACATGGATTTCCAAAAGCATACTTGGCCAGGTAGCTCATTCTCATCATTACCACACGGTAGACGCAAGCCCTTTGTCTACTTTATCCATGGTCTTCCCTCCCCAACCACAAGTTTCAGTGAGATCATGTCTTACATTTGTTTACGCAAGTCCTCTCGACTCTTCTGTCTGCACATTTTTTGCAGAACTGGAAGAAAAGTTTCCTGCAAACTTGTAATGGAAGGTGTGCTGAGCATACAGAAGGCATACAGAAGCATATCTCTCTGAGCACTTGAGCCTTTTAGCTGCTTAGATCCGTTTTCTTGGTCAGTGTGTGCACATGGTGCTTGTTCAACATCTGGCAAGTTCTGGAAGCCGCCAGATCACAGCAACGAACTTTTGCTAATTCTACTACGACCCAAAGAGACTCTTTGTGATGGGCAGTTGGTATGTGGCGATGCTAACAGTGATGAATGCCACAGTGAGTGGTTCATAGTCCTTTATGAGCTGCTGTTTCTCAGTTATACATTTTCTTGGGAAGAAGTCTTCTAAACCTACATCTCCAATCCGGTAGCTAGTACCATTTAGGCACTGAAGATGCAGCTAGCTCTAAGGAAGATGTGAAGTACTTATAAGACACACAGTGAGTTTCAAACACAAGGCTTCAGATATGTTGGATCGCACACTTGAAATGACTCTCCCTGATTTTTACTTTTAAAATTGACTAAAAACTTTGATCTGCAACTCCTGTTATATTCTATTGGATGGTGCGAGTCCAGAAAACTGAGAATCAGATTCCTAAGATAAACAGTGCCAAGTGATCAGGATCAGGGCTGAGCAGATATCTCAGTGGTCAGAACCCTTACTATAAAAACAGGGAGACCAGAGTTCTGATAAACAAAACTCGGATAAGCCTCTCAGGTGTGGGGCTGTAATTCCAACACTCCAGAGGCCTCATATCCTGAGAGCATGCAGGCAATCTAGACTAGCTGGAAATGGTGAGTTTGGAGTTACAGTGAGAAACACTGCTTACTAAATATAAAGGAACATGATCGAAGATGCACAATACGACCTTTGGGTCTTGACATGCTTGTACATACATATGTGCCATGAACATATGTATATGCCCTATACATATGTAAAGATGTATACATAAACACCTACCATACATGTGCCTAGGAAAAAGAATTGATAATCTGCCATAAAGGTACCCACATGTAACTTTACCCTTGAAATGCCCACGCAGGGAAGTTAGAGGACTTTGCAGTCAGGACAGTATTATAGACTTTGTCTGAAGAAAGTCCAAAACTAGCACAGCAGCTTCCTCCAGGGAAACCCCGCAAATAGAAACAGTTTTTGTCAGCAGTACACGGCTGCAGAATTGGACTAAATTCTAAATTCATCTGCTGAGAAGCCCACCCTCAGGTCCCCTCCTACTAAAGAAAGCAAGTTGTGCCAAGAAAATCGGGATCCGGAAAAAGCAAGGTTGACAGCCAGCTGCACCAGTAATATCCAAGGTGTGTGTTTGTGGAGAGAATAATTCGACTAATCCTTGCCTCATCAGCCCAATGGGTTATTGAGTTACAGGACATGAGAGAGCTTTCAAACCTTGCCTGAGCTTTACCAAAACAAAAGCATGAGCACCAAGGCCAGGAAAATATAGCAGTTCACCCTGAAACCATGGTTGGCCGCAAACCAAGTGTCAGCTTGTTGGAACACAAATTCTTAATTTCTTCTAGGCACAAAGTCCAGCCATGACTGTCACAGTGAACCTTGAATGCTTTAATTAATAGCTTCTCCAAGTCCCCCCTAAATGGCAAGACAGCATAGCTGATACTCATATGACCGTATTTGTTCTATCTTGGGGATAACTTCTTTTTTACCTGGCGTGACAGATACCATTGGGTATGAGAAATATCAGTAAAGAGAAAATGATATTGTCTCTGTAGTTACCAGATCATCTTTTCTGGTCATCTTGAAACCATTTGTGGCAGAAGAAAGAAGACATAGTTCTTTTATATAATATTATAAAAGATATTCCAAATGGTAATAACATCAGTCCTTGGAGGTTTTTTTGCACGGATGGTCCTAAACCCAGTCATAGGCACACCCACAAGACTATATTGTGTTTGAACTTTTGTTGTGGTTTTTGTTCTTAGAGGCAAGATAAGATCTTTATAGATGAGCACTTTTGTATCTTTTGTAGCTCTAACTTGGGCACTGGGTAAAGAGGGGTGTTCAGCACTTATTGAATCATGAGGTCGTAGACATCCAAGAATTGCCAGGAGAAATGGTAACCTGCAGACACTCAACAGCCTACTTGAGATGAGAAAGAGCTGGAATTTAAAAAAAAACAAACAGGAAAGAGAATATGTTGGCCTGAAGCTTAGAAAGGGAAGGCATTTCCTGTAGCCAGACCCAGGACATCCTGTTCCACCAAGAGAAAACATCACTAATTGGAGGCTCTTCATTTGTTTTCTGGTCTCTAGAATTTAGAAAAGTCTGCTACTTAGTCACCTGGAGACTAGAAGGAACGTGGATGAAGTGTCAGTGACCACACCAGGCGAGCAACATTGAAGTTATCTAAGTCAGCAAAGAAACTGGGCTGGAGTTGTAGCTCAGTGGTAGAGGATTCACTTAGCATGCATTTAAAAGATACAGGCAAAAACTAGTTTCTCCTGCTTTTTTCCACATGGAAACGGGAGCTGTGCCATCCCTGATGGTCTTATTGTCAATATTGTCTGCAATCCCAAAATCATAAGGGCTATTAATTTCCTACACATTATTTTCCTGTGAAACATGCAAAGTCAAGGATTTACCACAAAGACTTCCTGCCTCCCATCTGTAAGACTGTTATCCTAACGTGCTAGGACTGACAAACCGGACTGAGACCCTTGAAATGCCTTGCTGACTTATTATTGTTACACTATTATTCCAGCAGATATGAAATCCAGGTGTCTACGGAGACTCGGGAAGCTATCACGCTGTTGTGTGAGATGGGGTCTCACCCAGTTCACCTGCCCCTCCTAGTGCAGGCCTATGCCACTGCACCTACCTGAACATCTACTTTATCCAAGAATTCAGGAATCCATGTTTTTTTTTTTTTTTAAAAAAATCACTTATATGTATAGTTAAAAAATCAACTGTTTTGCAGCTTCTAGGGAAATGATTTATTTAGATTAGAATTTCACAAAGTTACCTCTCATGGTATTTGAACCTCAGTCTCAAAACGTACCTATTATGTAACCTAAAAAGATTACACATTTCTTTATTTCTGTGTAAGAATCTCATTAAAAAGCTGTGAGGAGAACCCTATGTGAAATACTTATGGATAGTGGGTTCTCTTTTGTAATACTTCTGCAGTTATATTGGAGAAAATTGTTTCAATAAATTGTTGAAAATTTACATTTAGCTTACAACCTAGCAATAACCTAGCAACTTTCATGCCAATAGTCTCCAGGCTATGAGTAGTCTATGTATTTCAATATAATCTTCTTAAGACTATCCGTGATTTTCAAACCAGCCAGGAGAACAAAGGGTATTGTGCATAAGAAAAGGATAGTTGAGACTTTTTTCAGATCTTAGTCACTAAACCAGCATTTTTACTTCACCAATCAAATGAAGCCTGTAACTTTTCTTCTTTCCTATCCTATGGGAATATGTTCAGATTTAAGCAAATCAACTACTTGATTTTCTCTCCAATCTATTACCACCCCAGGGTATGATAAGATGATTTCAGCCCAGATGGAGCACTTCAAGGTTCATGTTTCAAAACAAGGATCATTTAGGTAGGAACAACCCAGAGAAGCAGGACTAGGGGTGTAGGACTTGGTCACTAGCAGACCGCTGCTGCATGAGTAGCCTCCTGTTTTACCCAGTGCTCTGCGGGGCACTCGGGACAAAGCAAGACGGTGGAACAAAAAGAGCTTTTGCTGTCTGCCTTTTTCTTCATCACAACCTTCTTTTCAGAGGAATCTCTTCATGAGGCTTAGATGATGACAAGGAGGGAGGCTGGCTGCTTGGAACTCACAAACCACAGTCACCAGCTGGTCTTTCACCCCATCGTCTGGGTTTCCTTCCAGGTGTAGAGCACAGAGCATAGAGCTGTGGCCTAGTAAACAGCCCAGATGTTTGCAAACTCTCTGCCTTTCTCAGTCACTTACCTCCACGCACCTGTCCGTTCCTGAAACGTGTTTCTCCGTTCATATATTACATACTACCAACTTGGCTCTAAGTCACTGAACCACTTATATTTAATGCAGCAAGTGAAGGAGTAATTTGGAATATTTTCAGTCAACTATTCCTTTTAAAGTAGCCCCCATTCATTTTTGTTGTGCTGTGTTACATTGTGTGTACCTTGTAGGAGGAGGAAGAGAAAAGGGTGAGGAGAGGAGGAAAATGAGGAGGGGGAGAAGGCAGATGTGAGGAGGAGGAAAAGTGAATTTCTTTGAAGACAGACTAAGCCTTACTCAACATCTGGTAAACTTTAAGAAACAGAATACATCATCTATCCACAATCAAATGAGCCATTCTGTAAAGAAAAATAAGTTTTAAACAAGCATATAATACACTTATCATGAAAAGGGTATTTAAGAGAAAATAATGATTGTTTTTCGAAAGACTTCTACTCCTAGAAAAGCAAGGCCCGTTCAACTCCAAGGTTCTGAATACCCTGTTCTGTCCAAAAGGGAGAAAACATTGCCTAACAGAATGAGAATACTTCATTTAGTAGTAAGTAAATTTATTTAGTCTTTGAAAAAGGAGTCTGGTAAGACTTTACTAATTATTTTTAACTTTTAACTTGGGCATTATTAAGTTGAAGTGTGACCTTCAGAAAAGGCAAGATCTTTAAGCACATCTGGTTTAGTCTTGAGACTTGGGGGAAACAGTTCATTAGAATAGAAAATCTTGCTATTTAATTAGCTGTCTGTCCTTGCTTCAGTTTTTTTTTTTTTTTTTTTACATTTTTTTTTTTAGAATAATATGTTCAGCCTGACCCCAAAGCAGTATCAGAAAGTAGGTTCTCAGATTAAATTAGCCTTTAATTCTCCACTGCTTCACTTATTTTCAGAGCATATCACAAGGGACGAGGCACCAATATTGAAAGGAAAGGGGGGAGTACCCTGCTAACCTATTTATGAACTATGTTTTGAACCAATAATAAGTCTAGTGACATGTTAATCCACACTATGAAGTGAAGGAAAGTAAACACTTTTCATATGCCTATGGGAAAATGCCAATCCACAAGTAAATTTGATTAATAACAGCCATTAAATTACAAGTCTCATCTTCTGTTTTCTTTTATAAATGAAGTAAAAGCAGAAAAATCTTGAGATAAGGGAAAAGTAGAGTGAATTTTAAAGGCTTATTGAAGAAGGGGCTTGTGGTCTTCTAGAATTCTCTAGAAAAGCTGAATTTTTGAGGTTCTGAAATTTTCATGTTCATAAGACGGGGCACACTTTTTGACATGTGTATTTAGCAAATTGTAGCATCCACAGGTACACGAAGAAAGAGGTTTGGGTAGAACTTAGAATACACAGGTTAAAATTTAAAATGATTTCTGAACACTGTGTCTGGTACATAAAAGACCCTTGGTATATGTATATGGTTTAAAAAACTAGTTAGTGATGTTCTTTATATTGACCTATATACCTTAAGACCAACTCATTTCAAAAAAAAAAAAAATATTGAGTTAGGATATACTCTATAGTACTAAGTTAATTGTGTCCTGTGCAAGTCAGAATTAAGAAGCCTCATTTATACCAAAAGTAAAGGGGAGCCAAAATTCCTGAGTCTTTCCATTTCTAGATGACTATACTCTACACAATAGAAAGAAAAGCACAGCAGTTACATAAAAGCTTGTTAATATGAATGATCATAGCAACATTTGTCAGAATAGGCAAAAAGTAGGAACAATCCAAAAACCCATCTGTGAGTCTTCTTCTCTTCCCACCCCCATTTTTTATTTATTTCTGAGCATGTGTGTGATTTTATGTGCACTACGTGTGTGCAGGAGCCCACAAAAGCCAGAAGAGGGCATTGAATCCCCGGGATCTGGAGTTGCAGGTCTAGAAAGTCATTATGTGGGTGCTGGGATCTGAACCTAGGTCCTTTGCGGGAGCAGTAAGTATGCTTACCCTCTGCCATCCTCCACAGCCGCAGACCCCTTTGCTGTATCTAGCAGGGGTCCAGGGACAGAGCTGAGGAGGATAATGAGGGAAATGAAATAACATAGGACAAAGAAACAGAAAGCTGTGGTTGGGTGGAATAGGTTCTCAGCTGGAGATGCCTTAGCATCCTGGAAGGTCAGCAGGTTTGTTATACAGGATTAAACAGACTGGGAGGTGGGGTTAGTTATTGCATACAGCTGAGCAAAGAGAGAGTATTATTTCATACAGATAAACAAGGAAGAAAGTTTATGGTATACAGCTGGATCAAAAGAACAGGTTTAGCTAATCTCAATAGAAGCAGTCTCTATAAGGATCCAGTCCTCAAGCCAGAAACACCCAGAAGGAGAAAGCTATGGGCCTCTACCTGAAGCTAACCTGGTGCCAGAGCACTCTGTACCCAGACCCCACTGGGAGAGAGCTGGTCTCACAGAAGCACTGACACATCTGAGAGCACAGGGGGGACCACCACCCCAGTCCTAAGAGGAACCAGCCCAGAGCACTCAGGACACTGGAACCAAGAAGCAATCTGGGACAAGATATTTGCCTGTTTCTGTCTGTGCCCTGTGATAACCCTGTGCCACAGCTATCTCTACCTAGACCCTGATGGGAGAAAACTGGTCCCCTAATAGGGATGACGTACAAGCTTACAGGAGGGTCAAACCACTATTAGAATCAGCAAAACCAGGTAACACCAGAGATAAGCAGATGGCAAGAGGCAAGCCCAAGAACCTAAGCAACAGAAGCCAAGGCCACATGGCACATCAGAACCTGGTTTGCCCTCCACAGCAAGTCCTGAATACCCCAACACACTGGAAAAGCAAGATTCTGATTTAAAATCATAACTCATAATGATGTTAGAGGACTTTAAGAAGGTCATAAATAACTCCCTTAAAGAAATACAAGACAACACAAATAAACAGGTAGAAGCCCTTAAAGAATTACAGGAAAACACAGGCAAACACATGAAGGAATTGAACAAAACCATCCAGGATCTAAAAATACAAATAGAAACAATAAAAAAATCACAAAGGGAGACGAGCCTGGAGATAGAAAACCTAGGAAAGAGATCAGGAGGCATAGACACAAGCATCACCAACAAAATACAAGAGATGGAAGAGAGAATCTCACAGGAAGAAGATAACATAGAAATGAAGATAACATTGAATGAAATCAACTTTCAACCAAAAGTTATCAAAAAATATAAGGAAGGACACTTCATATTCCTCAAAGGAAAAATCCACCAAGATGAAATCTCAATTCTGAATATCTTTGCTTCAAATGCAAGGGCATCTACATCCATAAAAGAAACCTTACTAAAGGTCAAAGTACACATTGCACTTTCCAGAATAATAGTGGGATACTTCAACACCCGACTCAATGGACATCATGGAAACAGAAACTAAACAGAGACACAATAATACTAACAGAAGTTATGAACCAAATGGATTCAATAGATATCTATAGAACATTTCGTTATATATATACCTTCTTAGCACCTCAGGGTACATTCTCCAAAACTGACCATGTAATTGGACCAAATGTGTCTCAACAGATACAAGAAGATTAAAACAATCCCATGCATCCTATCAGATCACCATGGACTAAGGCTGGTCTTCAATAACAATAAAGACGACAGAAAACCCACATATACATGGAAGCTGAACAATGTTCTACTTAATGATAACTTGATCAAAGAAGAAATAAAGAAAGAAATTAAAGACTTTTTAGAATTTAATGAAAACGAAGGCACAATATACCCAAAATTATGGGACACAATGAAATCAGTGCTAAGAGGAAAACTCATAGCTGACTGCGTCCAAAAAGAAACTAGAGAGAGCATACACTAACAGTTTGATAGCTCACCTAAAAGCTCTAGAAAAAAAAAGAAGCAAATGCACCCAAGATGAGTAGATGGCAGGAAATAATCAAACTCAGGACTGAAATCAACCAAGTAGAAACAAAAAGAACTATACAAAGAATCAACAAAACCAGGAGCTGGTTCTTTGATAAAATCAACAAGATAGACAAACCTTTAGCCAGACTAACCAGAGGGCACAGGGACAGTATTCAAATTTACAAAATCAGAAATAAATGGGGAGACATAACAACAGAAACTGAGGAAATTCAAGAAATCATCAGTTCCTACTACAAAAGCCTATACTCGACAAAACTGGAAAATCTAGAGGAAATGGCCAAATTTCTAGACAGACACAAAGTACCAAAGTTAAATCAGGATCAGATAAACCATTTAAACAGTTCCATAACCCCCTCAAGAAATACAAATAGTCATCCAAAGTCTCCCAACCAAAAAAAAAAAAAAAAAAAAAAAAAAAGCCCAGAACCAGATGGGTTCATATCATGTTGTAGTAAATATTAAAAATATATAAAAGGTATATCTCTTTATCAGCCCTGAGGTCTCACTCCTCAGGCCCAACCCTGATACGGAGCCACGTGCACCTCTGGTGCCTGGTCCAAGCCACCATTGCCCAGCTTGTCCGAGCAACTCCTTTCTCTGGTGTTTTTCTACCACCTGTTCTCCACCTCTGTCCCGAGGTGTTTCTGTACCCCAAATTCCCACAAACTCAACTCTACAGCCCAATAACTTTTCATACAGGTTTATATATTCAACTCTCAATCCACAAACCCTCTACACAAAAATATTGCATTGAATAGACAAAGATACAAACTGCCCTTCTATATAAAATACTAGACCTATAAAATCCTTAATGTTCACAGCTATTTAACGCCAATTAATATCACCTGGGTCTAGCTGGTCCTTGGGAACCTCCATCTTGCCATGACCTCTCCTTGTCCTCTGTCCTCCTCAGACCTCTCCTTTCTCCCTTGATGAATAAGGATGTTGAGCATTTCTTTAGGTACTCCTTTGCCATTCGATCTTCCTCAGTTGAGAATTCTTTGTTTAGCTCTGTACCCCATTTTAAATAGGATTATTTGATTCTCTAGAGTTTAACTTCTTGACTTCTTTGTATATATTGGATATTAGCCCTCTATCATGTGTATGGATGTTCTGCCTACGAGTATGCCTGTACATCATGCATATGTAGTGTCCACAGAGACCAGAAGAAGGTGTTGGATTCTCCAGTGCTAGAGTTTTAGAAAGCTGTGAGCTGTCATGTGGTTGCTGAAATTGAACCCAGGCCCTTTAGAAAAGCAACCAGTGCTTTTAAACACGAACCCATTTTCTAGTCCTTTTAAACACACACACACACACACACACACACACACACACACACACACATATATTTGTTAATACTTTGAGAATTGTTTCTGAAGAAACTTCTCGTGGTTTCCGTATAGCTGTGGTAATTTGCATTCCCAGAAGCAGTGGCTAAGAGTTCCTCTCTCTTCCTAGTCTGGCCACAGTCTTTCCATGGTGGTTGTGTGTTCTGACTGCTGGGAATGACATCTCACTGCAGTTTCTAGACTCAGATAACCATGACAATCAGTGATTGAAAAGAATTTTCTTTCTTGAGACAGAGTATGACTGTGTAGCGCTGATTGGAGTGGAACTAATTATGTAGACCAGGCTGGTCTCAAAGCCTCAGAGAACTAGACTCCCAGGAGCTAGAGCTACATGTGTGACACAGCTTGTCTGGCTGAACAGTGCTTTTCATGAACAAATATTCGATTCAGGTATGGTTGAAATGCAGCCATAACCCATCTCAGCACTCAGGGAAAACAAGCAGTGGGATTCTGAGTTCAAGGCCAGTCTGCCTGCAAGACTGTCTCAAGAGAGTATATGTGTCTATATATTCAATATACATATATAAATACATATACAGCCATTCAATATTAACAGTGTTAGAGATTTCAGTCATTCTTCCATACCTTATTTTTTTCTCAATGAGATGTAAAGACTAGCTGGGGAGATTCTGCATTTGGTAAAGTGCAGACCTGGCCAGCTCAGAGATTCGAGGTTTATCCGCCAGACGCATATAAAAAAGCCAGCTGAAAAAGCATGTATTCAGAACAGTAGAGCTAAGGAAGTTAGGACAGGAGGATCCTTGGGGTCAGATGGCCAGGCAGCTTAGTCTATCATGTAATTTTTCAGGACAATAATAGACCCTATTTCAAAAAACAGAAACAGCAACAAAGGACAGAGCCTCAGGAAAGGCCCACGTTGGTTGTTCTCTGCCCTCCCGCACCATATTTACACAGAAACTCTGCACATAAGAACTGAACACTTGAACATGCAGTCTCTCTCTCCCTCATCCCCCGCCCCCCACACACACTACATTGAGAGGAAAAGTCAGGCTTGGCTCACTTCATCAGCTCACAATGACTGGAAATATAAATGACCAAACCGACTCCACAGCCCTTCCCATTCTGCCAATCAGCTCTTGTTATTTTCTCCTGAAACAGAAGATGTGATTAACGTTCCCCGGCTGCTTGCATCACTACCTCAGTATTATCTCACTGTGCTGTGATATTCTAGTGATGACTTATTGTAGCAGCATTTTCTCCTGCTGAGCTATGCGCTTGTCCATCAATACGGCCAGTCTTCACCATGAAAACTTTCCGTGAAGAATCACAGGAACAGCCTACTTTCCCAGTGACCTAACCTACTCTGTCGCTGTGACCCAGACAAAGAATTCCTCGTGCTGACAAGAAAATGGAGTTCTCCCAGGGGTGACTTCTCTTTTTGTGTTCACAGATGGTGATATCTAGTATTTATTCTAGACCAGGAAGGAAAAAGAAGAACCCAAACCTTGACATTCTTCTTAGATTTCCCAAAGGAGAGAGTGCACCACCTGTCCTTTTTCTTCTCTGCAATTATATCCATATTAATTTGCTCCTGGCCCCGTGGACTCCTCTTCATTTCTATAGCCATCATGTTACGCTCAGAGTGACTTTCCTCTTTCTATTGTTGGATACATTTCCACAAAAGAGTTGAAAACTTTCCGGCTTCCTCTTCATTCGGTGGCGTGGGTGAAGCAGTTTCTCCAGGCTCTTTTCCTCTGGGAGTGTTCCAGAGGAAAATTAAGTAGTAACCCATTGCTGGCAGAACATCATGACCTGCAGGGGAGGAGAGGACAACGGACAGCACACTGTCAGTCTGTCTTTGGCTTGCCCGATTGCAGTGCATCTGAGGGCTGTTAGGGTTCTTCGACTTAGTAATTTTTCATTGATCCTATCAACACATCACATTAGAGACCATTTATTTTCAAGTGTGTGTGTGTGTGTGTGTGTGTGTGTGTGTGTGTGTAACTGCATATGCCACAGCAGCTGTGTGAAGGGCCAGAGCACAGATTTGTGGCATTGGTCCTCTCTTTCCATTATTATGTGGGGTCCAGGGATCTAACTCAGGACATCATGATTTTGTGGTAAGTGCCTTTGCCTGCTGAGCCATCTTGCCAGCTATGGAAACCATTTTTTGAGGTCTTACAGCATCCTCAGTACAGATCGCTTGCTGAATCTTGTCACTATCCTAAGAGAGGAGCTTTATCACTCTTTCTGCTAGATGAAGAATTTAAATTCTAAAATTCAGGGAAATTGCTTAACATCATTCAATTGCGAGTGGGGAGGACTGCTTAACCTTTGGAGAATACCCCAGGTTCTTACAGCGCTGCCCCTCAGATCAGCAGCAACAGCAGCACTACCTGCTACCCAGGGAATTGCTAGAAATGCAAGTTCTCAACCTACACTTCAACTGGGTGGAATAAGAAATCCCAGCCCCAGGGTCTTGGCAGATGGGCCACAATCTGTGTTTTAGTCAGCATTTCATGTGCCTCTGATAGAAGCTAATATTAGAGACTCAACTGTGCTTCGCCTTTTATGTAAAAAGGAATTTTACTTGTAATAAGAAGTCAGTGAAGACCACCAGGAAATGACTCCAGATGTTTGAGTTGCTTGGCCAGAACTAGAGAGAGCCCATGGCTTTCTGTTTCTCAGCAAGTTGGCTGAAATATTCTGCGGTTTATGAGACCTTCTCCCAAAGTTTTCGGGGACTAGACAGTTGAAATTCCTCTGAATTCCCCTAAATAGCTGGAATCTGAGTGAGGCCAGACTCTATCTGGTCCCTAGATGGTTGTTACCACTACTTCCTTATGGTAGATGACTCTAACACTTTGCTAGGGGGAAAAAGAGTGGTGAGGGAGGTTGGAGGCCAGAGTCCCTTCAAGTTGCCTCATTCCTCCAAGGATGCTATGAAAAGGGAAAACTCTGCACCTTTTGGCCTCTTTGCTTATGAGTTCAATCTTCACCTAGTAAGATAATAGAACAGAAATATACATTTGGTCTATTATCCTTTTGTTATACAAAAGATGACAAACCTAGGAGCATTTGCAATATAAATGTGCTATTTCACAGTTCCATGGGACTCAAGTCCTTACATAGATTTCATTAGGATAAATTCAATGCTTTAGCAAGACTGTGCTCTTTCTGGGTCTCTTGAGCAGAATATGTTTTTGTTTGGTTGGTTTTTCTTTTTCTTTTTTCTCCCCCTTTTTTTATTGGAAATTCTCTGCATTTACATTTCAGATGTTATCCCTTTCCCTCAATCCCTTTCCCTCTCCTCCTTCCATTACCTCCATAAAGGTGCTCCCTCTCCCAACCACCCTCTCCCACCTCAGCACCTTGGTGTTCCACTACACTGGGAAAAGGAGCCTTCACTGGACCAAAGGCCTCTCCTCCCATTGATATAAAAAAAATGCTGTCCTCTGCTGCATGTGTATCATGGGTCTCTCCATGTGTTTTAGTTCCTGGGAGCTGTAGTGCGTTGGGTTAATTGATCATTTTGTTCTTCCCATGGTGTTGCAGACCCCTTCAGCTCCTTCAGTCCTTTCTCTAGCTCCTTCATTGGGGCCCTCCTGTTCAGTCCGATGGTTAGCTGCAAGCATCCTCTTCTGTATCAGTATGGCTCTGGCATCCATATCAGGTTCTTGCCAGTAAGCAGTATTTGGCCTCAGCAATAGTGCTTGGATTTACTGGGTGCATATAGGGTGGATTACCAGGTGAGGCAGTCTCTGGATGATCTTTTCTCCAATCCCTGACCCTCTATTTGTCCTTTATTTCCTCCTATGAATGTTGTGTTCTTCCTTTTAAGAAAGAATGAGGCATCCACTTCCTGGCCTTCCTTCTTTTTGAGCTTCAAAAGTTTTGTGGGTAGTTTCTTATGTATTCCAAGTTTTTTTTGTACTCACTTAGAAGTGAGTATATACAATGAGTGTTCTTTTGTGGCTGGGTTACCTCACTCAGGATGATAGCTTCAAGTTTCATCCATTTACCTAGGAATTTCATAAAGTCATTGTTTTTGATAGCTGAGTAGTACTCCATTGTGTATATGTACCACAATGTCTGTATCCATTCTTCTGTTGAAGGACATCTGGGTTCTTTCCAGATTCTGGCTATTATAAATAAGGCTGCTAAGAACATGGTGGAACATGTATCCCTGTTGGAGTTTCTTTTAAGTATATGCCCAAGAGTGGTAAAGCTGGGTCCTCAGGTAGTACTATGTCCAATTTTCTGAGGAACCGCCAGACTGATTTACAGAGTAGTTGTACCAGTTTATAGTCCCACCAGCAGTGGAGGAGTGTTCCTCTTTTTCCACATCCTCACCAGCATCTGCTGTCACCTGAGTTTTGATCTTAGTCATTCTGACTAGTGTGAGGTTGAATCACAGGGTTGTTTTGATTTGCATTTCCCTGATGACTAAAGATGTTGAGCATTTCTTTAGGTGCTGCTCATCCATTTGCTATTTCTCAGTTGAAAATTCTTTGTTTAGCTCTAAACCCAATTTTTAAATAGGATTATTAGATTCTCTAGAGTCTAACTTCTTGAGTTCTTTGTATATATTGGATACTAGCCCTCTATCAGATGTAGAATTGGTAAAGATCTTTTTTCAATCTGTTGGTTGCCATTTTGTTCTTTTGACAGTGTTCTTTGCCTTACAGAAGCTTTGCAATTTCATGAGGTCCCATTTGTCGATTCTTGATCTTAGAGTGTAAGCCACTGGTGTCCTGTTCAGGAAATTTTCGCCTGTGCCTATGTGTTCTAAGTTCTTTCCCACTTTCTATTCTATTAGTTTCAGTGTACTGGTTTTATGTGGAGGTCTTTGATCCACTTGGACTTGAGCTTTGTAGAAGGAGATAAGAAAGGGTCTATTTTCATTCTTCTGGATGCTGAGTGCCAGTTGAAGCAGCATCATTTGTTGAAGAGGCTGTCCTTTTTCCATTGAATGTTTTTAGCTCCTTTGTCAAAGATCAAATGACCATAGGTGTGTGGGTTCATTTCCGGATTTTTGATTCTATTCCATTGAGCTACCTGCCTGTCTCTGTATAAATACCATGCAGGGTTTTTTTTTTTTTTTTCTTTTTTTTTTTAAATCACAATTGATCTGTAATACAGCTTGAGGTCAGGGATGGTGATTCTCCCGAAGTTTTGTTTTTGTTTTTGGCTATTTCCAGCTTGGAAAACCCATATTCTTTGGCTCTCTTCAAAAACAAAAATGTTGTATTCCTCTAACCATCCTTTCATTTATCTCTTTGGACACTTGTTATAATATTGGAGAATCCATCTTAATTCCTTTGTCTTAGGCATTTAACTTAATCACATTTGCAAAATTTATTTTGCCAACCACCATCATGCACTTACAGCATGTATTATGGGAGAAAGTATTTAGTTGGGGGCTGGCTTACAGATTCAGAGGTTTAGTCCATTTTCATCATGGTGGGAATACAGCAGCATACATAGATGAGAGCTACATCCTGATCTGCAGGTCTGAGAGAGAGAGAGATAGAGAGAGACAGAGAAACAGAGAGACAGACAGAGACAGAGAGACAGACACTCTGGGTTTGTTGTAGGATTTTGAAACCTCAAAGCCCACCTCTAGTGACATAATTCCTCAAACAAGGCCATACCTCCTTATAATCCTTTCAAATAGTGCACTCCCTGGTGACTACATATTTAAATATATAAGCCTATGGGGGCCAGTTTTATTCAAGATGCCATAATATCTATATTTAAAATAGTGTTAGAAAAGCATATTATCCAGAGCTTGAAAGATTACAGAAATCATAAAATAAATCAGAAACAAAATGGTACCCCAGGAATGTGAATGTGAACACAGTGTCTAAGGGGACCAGAAGAGGGCACTGCCCTGCAGGAAGTTGTGAGCCACTCTAGGAACTGAACTCAGTTCCTCTGGAAGAGTAGTATTCGCTTTAAACTGCTGAACCATCATGCTAGTCACCCTAACCCCCTTGTCTTTTTAGTATAGGATCTTGACTTCATCAATTGTTTTTGTTTTGTCAACTTGACACATCTAGAGTCATCTGGGAAGAGGAACTTCCATTGAGAAAATGAATCCATTAGATTAGGCTGAGCACACCATGGGAGAAAGCCAGTAAATGCCAGTAAAGCACATTTCTCTATGTGCTCTACTTCAGTTCCTGCCTCAAGGTTCCTGTCTTGAATTTGTGCTCTGATGCACTGAGATTGGGATGAGTAAACTACATTAACCATTTTCTCACAAGGCTGCGTTTGTTGTGGTGCATTTTTATAGCAATTTAGAACCTAACTGGAACAGGTCTCATGTATTCCAGGCTGGCTTTAAGCCACTTATATAACTGAGGATGCTTTTGAACTCTAGATTCTTGTTCTGCACCTTCCAAGTGTTGGAATGACAGCCTCCATTTCACAATCCCTGGGACTGTAGGTTTGCACTGCCAACACTGGCTCATCTTGTGTTTAGGTTCTTGTTTTATACTTGCATACCCGACCTCAATAAAGCAGTACAATGAAGCAGGCAAAGGCAGGCTTACACAAGGTTAACAAATAAACTTAAATCTGATCTTTGCCTCTATTTCTTTCTCTTCTAGGAGACAAGACAGCTCCAGGAAAAGTTGTGAACCTATGAGCTGTGGTTATACACTCTAGTAAATCAAAGGACTGTAAGAAGTAGGAGCTCACTGTATATTTGGCATTGGCTGAAGCTTGGGAAGTTAATATGCAATACTAATTCTCGAAGATGTGTGTGGTGCTTGCGTGGTGTAATATAAAATTTTTCTTGGCTGATGAATGGCTTTCATAACAGTATCTTGACATTTCATTTTCCAGGTAAATGGGTACCAAAAGTCAAACTGTGATTGTGGAAGCATCTGGGATAGCTATCTGTATCATCTTTATTGAGCTCTTGCTCTTGAAAACATCACTTCTTCACTGGTATTACTTGACTTCAAACATCATAAAAGCTAGGGTCTTAAAGAGACTTATGATAATTTCTTATGCCTCCCTCACTCCCTCTCTCCAAAGCACACAAAACATCTTTTCCTTGCTCTTCATTTCTTGTGGGGCCATCCTGGTTCTACTCATTTTTTTTTTCTTCAATCACTACTGTCCACAAACACCAGGAAGATAAAGAGATAGAAAGTTCAGGCAAGAATAATTCTAGGTTGAACTGGAGGTGTCAGTTATATGCCTACCAGACCTCCAACAATTCAAAGAGAAAAAAATAAATGCCTTCCCCAGCAGAGGTGCTGGGGCCTAGCACTAAGGACCAATTCTATGAAAGGGGTTTCTAAAACACCTAGATCAGCAGGATCAGTGGCAAAGGACAATATGGGACAAATGTGACTTCTTGAGACTCACTTCAAATTTACAGACCAAGGCTTTCCAACAATCACTAAAGAGATTTCTAATGCAAGTGAGGTATCCTCTTGACCTAATTACAACAGTATGAATGGGTTTCCCACTTAAGTGCAACGGAACTACAGGCTCCCATTTGGGCTTATGGTGTTCTGTACTGTGAGAAAGAGAAGCAAACCGGGCTTTAGGGAGATTAGTACCTTGATTGTTACTGTAGCAAAAGGAGTAGAGGCAGAGTGGGGCCACAGAATGTCAGGAGGGTGTTCGAAACAGGAACTGTAAGTAGAAGCTAAGAAGTGAAATACATTTTAATGCAAAAGAAGGGGAAGTAGAAGAAGGCAAGCAAACAGGAAAAGACATAAGTGTTCAGGGAGATGCAGTTTGGTGACACAGGGAAGCCACCATGTGGGTCTGAAAAGCATCTGCTGTGAGGAGCTGGGGCATACTCCCAACCAGCCTTGATTCACACTTCTGTTCTTCACAACTGTGCTAGCTCCTTAAGCAAAGCATTTCCTTTAAATTTGGGGTGTTGAGGATTGAACTCAGAACCTTGAATTAAGCACTCTAGCACCTAACCATACCCTCTGCCCTGAAATCTCATCATTCTAAGTAATAGAATCCAAATCTCCTTATCAAGGCTTATTATTTTCATGTCATTGACCAGCATTTGGGAGGCTGACACAGAAAAGTTAAGGAGTTCCAGGCCAGACTGGGCTACATAGTGAGAGCTAAGAAAACTAGGTTTACATAATGAGACAAAGTTTCAAAAATTAAAAAAAAAAATTCTGTAAAATACAGAATTTTGAAGGGAGGTAGACATCATAATGAAACAGAAAAAATTAAACAAAATAGTTTTGCAGGGAATGGCAGGAAAAAAATTTAGAAAGCCTAACACTGAAAGACTTTTGAAAAACTCATGCTTCCTAAAATATACATATATAAAAAGTTTAAATGGAGTTACCACATAGTTGGAGGATAGGACCGCAATTATGTGTCACATACTATCAGATAAAATCCTCAGTACCAGGAGCAGGTTTCAGCTCTCTCTGAGCTAATGGGGCTACATAGATCTTCAAAGATCAATGCCAGCTATTGCTATTGAGCTTGGTTTCCCTCCAGATGCTAAGACCATATTTCTGAAGACATTTCTTATTTACAGAGTTATAAACATAGAAATGTTATCTGGAAGGATAATCTTTCCTAGATTGTTTGAAGTGTTGGAAGATACTATGAGAACTACTGGAAATAAAAAGTCTCATCCAACTCTGAACTATCATAACAGTTAGCCTGTCAAGATAAGCCCACTGATGCCAATAGTGGCAGAAATGTCTTGGGAGTAACCAACAATTTTTGGTTTGAATTTAAGTCCTGCTCCCTTAAATGGAACCCATTCCTGGTACTGTTAACAAGGCCAAGGAACGGTGGCTAGATAGGTCATAGGCCTTAGAGAAAATCCCACTATTATTATTCTTCCAAATGAATACAATGTTAAAATGATCCCTAATGACTTATGTTAGACTTGTAGATCACTGTATCTTCCAACCCTCACCAGAGGAGCTTCTTGCAGTAGATGCTAATTAACAAGGCAACTCACAGCTGATCAATGTGCAGAGAGTAAAAGCCTTTGAAGTTCTTATCTTCAAATGGGAGGTCTAGATCGAGCCCCTCACCTAAGAACCCAGGGATCTTTCTGGAAGAGGGAGTGCAGAGAGTATGAGAGGGGATGACTTAAATTAAACAGTGCCTCCTGCGTGCAACAGGGCAGTTGCACATATAAATTTATAGCAACTGTGACAGTATGTGGAAGACATGTGCAAGCTCTAGTCAAAGTGCCAGCATAAGGCAGGAGTTGAGCATGAAGTCCTCCCCACTGAAGCTTTATTGACATTAGATTAGAGAGTCAATTTTTTCTTTGGTAGTGTGGCACTCGGTATAGGAACCTACATCAGAATGGATCCCAAGGGTAATTGGACAATAAGACCTGGACTTGATATATTAAACAAAACAACATAAACAATAAACAACAACAAAAGGAGAGGGAGAGAACACAAAGTTGGTCAGTTAGAGAGTTGGGCTAGGTCTAGGGGGGAGTTGAGGGAGAGTGAATATAATCAAAATATATTACATGGAATTCTCAAATAAAAGGCAAAACAAAGAAAGAAACCCAATGTGGTGTCCTGCACTTTTAATCCCAGCACTTGGGAGATAAAGGGAAGAGAGTCTCTGTGAGTTCAAGACCTGCATGATAGATAGATATAGGTGTTGTAGTCCATCCATTGCTACACAGTGAGGTTTTGTCACAAGGGAGGACCGGGCTGAGGAGATGGCTCAGCAGTTAAGAGCACTTACTTCACTCACAGAAGACCTGGGTTCATTTCTTTGCACCCACATGGCAGCTACATCTATAACTCCAATTCCGGGGGATCTGATGCCATCTTCTAGCTTTTGAGAGCATGAGGCACATACATGGTACACATACATACATGCAGGGAAAACACCCATACACATAAAATAAAATTAAGTAAATCTTAAAAACAGAAATGAAGTCAATTCTTTCTTTACATTCTAAAGAAGCTTCTCTCTCCCTCCCCCTCTGTGTGTATCCACTTTCAAGAAAAAGAAAAGACCTTAAGTATTTGAATAAGAGGAGATTAATCATATATGAAAGTCTCCATCTGTAGCTTTCTCACATTATATCTAGCACAAAGTTGTGAAAACTAGAAAGCTTAATGCTAGGTATGATGCTGGACCTTTGCATTCAAGCTACTTTGGGAGGCTGAGTCAGAGACTTACCTGAGCCCAGAAATTTGAGACAACTTAGCAAGACATTGTCCCAAATAGGGAAAAAAACCAACAAAATGCTGAAGTTAATAATTTTTTCCTAACCACATAAACCTTTAAGGAGAACCAGGTCATGAAACCGCATAACAGGATTTTCTTACCCTTAATTATTCCCACCTCTTTCTTTTTATTCAAGATATCAAGAAAAAATGCTTTGTTTAAGTAAGTTGAAATTCTTGTTTTTTATATAAAATAAGCTTGTCATAGTAATAACCATAGTTAATAATCTTCAGCTATTCTTTTGTACTAAATAATGTTCACTAAGTATTTCATGTTTCCAGAACTTAATATCAGTTCCACAAAGGCAAGAATATCCTCCTATTTCATTCCTTGTACATCTCCCATACCTGAAATAATCATGAAAGTTTACAATATTGACCGTACATTTATTCATTTAGTTACCAAATGTTTACTTAATACTTATACACACTGTGTTGGTTAAGTTTTATCATTGTTGTCAACTTGACACAATCTAGATTCACCTAGAATAAGAGGGCTTTCGATGAAGTTTTTCCTTATTCACATTGGCCCAGGGCCAAGTCTGTAAGGAATTGTCTCGATTGGTGATTGATAAGAGAGGACCCAGCCCACTGTGGGAGGCACCATCTTTAGGCAGGTGGACCTAGGCTCTATGAGAAAGCTAGCTGAGCACACTAGAGAGTGAATCAGCAAGCATCATTATTCTGTGATTTCTGCTCCAATTCCTGCTCACGTTTCTGCCCTGACTTCCCTCAGCAATTGACTATGGCCTTGAAGTGCAATTCCTAAGTTTGCTTTAGTCATGGTGTTTATTGCAGCAACTGACGAGCTAACTGGAATAGATATCAAGTGTTTTAGACATTAAGACTACAGCATTGAATACTAAGAAATTCTGTCTCCACAGAAAATAGAAAAAGCAAATGCCATCCTTGCAGGGAGTGACCATCAGAGTGCAGATAGCAGGAAAGGGGTTGTGATGGAGCAGAAAGTGGAATGATTATATTTGGCGATCAAGGACAACCTCTCTGAACCTGCAACTTCACATTGAGCCATGATGGTCAAAAAGGGCCAACCATGAAGAGGTTAAAGCATCCAGGTAGGAAGAACAGCACATACAAAGACCCAGAGGCAGCATTACACTTGATGTGCCATGTGAGCACCAAGAAGACAGTGGCTGAAACATGGTGAACAACGAAGATAAACTTGCAGAGCATTGTTGATTGTGTGTGGCAGACAGTAGGTGTGTGCATTGTAGAGTGTACAGCCTTTCTTTTTCAGTGTTTAAACTAAAAGCAGTGACCAATGCTCCTCATGGGCAGCTCCAGCCCGTTACTGGACATGGAGGGAAAGGTAGGGTAGATGTTTGAGCTCTGTGCTACCTCCTCTAATATGGCTGTTGTTTGGAAGCTCCTGACTGCACTGACCTTGGTATTCTACACACAGCACCAGACTCAAAAGCTCTTCCTGCCCAGTGTCTTTTCTGTTCCCTCTTCACCCCAGATGTCAGGCTTATATTTTCCCACTGGCCTCCTCTTTGTCCCTCTCCCTTCACTATCTCAGCAATGTTTTTGAAGAACTGAGTGATTATGAATCAAAACACCCCCATTCACTTGTTATTTTTCCCGCCACAGGGCTATTTTCCTTCCCTCTTTGCCATGTTGTAGTTTGGTCAAAAGCAGTGGCTGACAGATGGGGCTTTGGTTAAAATTTAATTTTATTATTATTGTAGCAAATGGAGCAGATGTACCACAATAAAAAGCAATGATCATGGTGGGGGTGTTGACTCATGCAGTACCAAAAAAAAAAAAAAAAAAAAAAAAAAAGTCTCTCTATACTTCTCTGTACTTTCTCCCTTGGGACCATGGAGGGAGCTAGCGGAAACACCCTCGCTTCTGAGAGCTGGCAGTTCCTTCCTGTGGTAAAATACTGAATGCTGCGAAGTCTTTTTGTTCAAAACATTAATGGATTTGCTCCTAACTCCCTTCCCAAAAGAACTGCCTCTATATCCTCTCTCAGATGCTAGATTAATCCAAGATCCAATCTCAATATAAAATGACTAGAAATGTGCTGAGACTAATGATAAAAAAATGGGATTTTACTCAGAGGAGATGCAAGAGTTAACTACATCATGAAGAAGGTGACTCCACACACATTGCTGGTGGGTCACATGGTACAGACACATCAGAACACAGTTTGACAACTCTCCAGAAATATAAACAGATTTACCCTATGATGCAGTAGCCTCCCTCCTAGTATTATACTCAAGAGAAATGAAACTCATGTCCGAAGAAAAGTGTGTACAGGAAGAGAAAAATACATTATTCATAAAAGGCAAAATTCTACCCAAGTGTGTATTATCAGATGAGTAGCTTATTGTAAGATTACTTTTTAATTGTGTAGATGTGTGTGTCATGTGTGGTATATCCAGGTGAGTGCAGTTGCCTGTGGAGGCCAGAAAAGGACATTAGGTTCCCTCAAGTTTGAGTTACAGATACCTGTGTAGGCCACTTGATGCAGGTGCTGAGAATCAAACTTGTAAGAGCAGTACACACTCTTAAACCCTGAGCTTTTTCTACAGTCACCATGAAAAGTTTTGAGATATAGTTTAAAATTTATTTATTCACTTAAGTATGTGTCACTGTCTTCATGCACACCAGAAGAAGGTATCAGATCCCATTACAGATGCTTGTGAGTCACCATATTGTTACTAGGAATTGAACTCAGGTTCTTTGGAAGAGCAGTCAGTGATCTTAACCACGGAGACATCTCTCCAGTCCTGAGATCTCCCCCTACCCGCTTGCTTCCAACAGCTTCAGCCAGCGTAACTCTTTGGGACCTTGTAGACTGTCTGATATATAGGCTATTCTCACATATTTATCTAGCCATCAGACCCAGTTCTCAATGAAGGAGTTAAGCTACAGCAAGGGTAAGTTTATGCCATATCTAGAGAAAGCAACTGATCTCATCATGAGTAAGGTTGGCTTACGGCAGTGCATAAGAAATGCTGGCTTGGAGATTGTCTTAGTTTTCTGTTGCTACAACAAAGTACCAAGATTGGACAATTTATAAACAAAGGGATGCATTTAGCTCAGTGTTTTCAAAGCTAAAGTGTAAACATAGATTTACCCTAAGATGGAGCAGTCTCTAAGACAGGTTTCTAGGACAACTAATCAGGTGAAGGTTCTTGCCACACAAGCCTGGCGATCTGAGTTTGATCCTCTGGTTTCATGGTGAAAGAAGTGAACCAACTCACTCAACTTTTCCTCTGCCGCCTACCCCATGGAACACATATTGTCTTTCACTACAATAACACCAAAATTAAAATTTAGTGAAAGGGCCATCTGTCAGCTGCTGCTGAGGGCCCTTCTTGAGCACACATGGCAAAGAGGGGAAGAAAATGTCGTGTACAGAAAGAATCAAGTGAATGGGGAGATTTTAATTTATAACCATTCAGTCCATCGCAAACAGTATTTCCTTGCAAAAGCAAAAGCTATTAACTTCTATCAGAACCCACACCTAATGGGTTCCAGTGCCTCGGCTCTGCCACACTGGTAACTAAGCCTCAGACTGTATCTGAAGTGTGGTTGAGGTGGTACTTTATGCATATGGAGTCATCTATAAGGAGGCAGCATATGCATTCAACCAGAGACTCTCCTCTCGAATGGGAAGGACACGTGGCTTAAGGAAGCAGTATAAAGAGGCCCATTTATTTTTTACTGCCATGAACTTACTGGGGACACTGGGAATCCTGTGCACTCTGTCTGTAGAAGGTTCTAGTACCCAGCATAGTGTTCTGTATCTGTGGACCCAGCAAGTATTTTGTTGAACAACAACCTATGCTGACATTAGGGCATGTGGTAGTTTGAATGAAAAATGTACCCTATAGGGTCATGTCTGTGAGTGCTTGGTCTCCAGTTGGTGGAGCTGTTTAGGGAGGTTATGCAACTTCTAGGCCTTTCTGGAGCAACCAAATCATTGGGGGTTAATATCTTTGCTTTGAGAGTTAATATCTTTGCTTCATGTCTGGGTCACTCTCTTTGTTTCCTGTGTCTGGATGAAAATGTGACCAGCCAGCCTCTTGCTTCTGTTGCCAAACCACGTCTGCCATTACACACTGTGGTCCTCTAGAGCCAAAATCCAAAATAAAATTTATTCCTTAAGTTGCTTCTGGTCATAGCATTTTATCACAGCAACAGAAAAATCACTAATACATGGCCCTGTGGTTTTGCTTTGTTCAGGGACTAACAAGAAAGAGAAAATCTAACTTGCCAGGGATGTTAATCCTACTCAGTGGGAAGAATCTTCAGGGGTTTTACAAACAGAGCAGGGGGACAAAAGTTGCTTATAGCCTGGAATACCTTACCTAACAAAGGGGAGTTGGCTCAGGATATTTCTAAAATAAGGCAGGAACCCAACGAGCCATTTCAGGAGTTCGTTGATAGGCTGATCAAGGTGTCTGAGAGAGTGTTCGGAGACGCTAATGCGGTAATGCTTTTGGTAAAGCGACTGGCTTATGAGAATGCGAACACGGCTTGTCAGGCCGCCATAAGACCTTATAGAAAGACTGGATCTATCACAGACTATGTCAGATTGAGTTCCGATATTGGTCCCTCTTATGTGCAGGGTCTGGCCATGGCTGCCACTCTGCAGGGAAAAACTGTACAAGTTTTGTCTCAGCGGTCTGATAGAGGGAAAAGGAGAGTCAATGGGCCTCCAATAAGTTGTTTTGGATGCGGGCAGAAAGGGCATCCAGTGAGGAGTTATCCTAATAGAACTAAGGGAGATATTAATGAAAAGAACTCGGGACTTTGTCCTAGATGCCAAAAGGAATGCATTGGGCTAGTGAATGCAGGTCTAAGAGATATAGCTTAGGGAATTCACTCCCCCAGGGAAACGGGAGAGGGGCCAGCCCCAGGCCCCAGAACAATATTATGGTGCAATGCAGTTCATTCCCTAGAAAAGCAGTCCTTTTGGGACCTCTTCTGAGCCACCCCAGGCAGCGCAGGATTGACCTCAGTCTCCACCTACACAGTATTAACCCAAAATGGGGTTGCAGGCTTTTCCTACTGGAACATATGGTCCGTTTTTGTCAAAGACTGTGTAACATTGTTGCTAGAAAGAAGCAGCGCCATTATGGCAGGATTAAAGATTGCCCCAGCAACAGATTATACTGAGGAAATTTCAGTCATCCAACCCAGGCAGCGAATTGCTCAATTGATCCTTGTACCGTTGGTTATGACTAAAAATCAGGTTAAAACCCGAGCTCGAGGAGCAAAAGGATTTGATTCTTCAGGTGCTTACTTAGTGCAAGCTACAAAAGCTAAAAGACTTGAGTTAGCCTTAAAAGTAAACAGGAAAATCTTGGCCCAAAACGGTTAGTGTTACCCAGTTACAAAGGATAGGGCAAAGTCAGTTCTGAGCAAAGCAGTGATCTCTTACATCGGGAAGGCGAAGAAGGTCATCAAACATATTTCCAGCTTTATATTTCTAATTTGCCTGTTAATGGGATTCCTCCTATATAGCCTGAGTAACAAAGTTACACAACAAATGTTTCTTTGTGGTTATTTGCCTAACCAAGGGTTAAGAAAACAAAATCAGGGCAGAATTAGAGCAAATTGAAGTTACCCCTAGAAAAGGAAAAACAGATGTAAGATATTTTTGAGACCATTGAGAAGCCAGCACACCATGCAGATAAAATTACTTTAAAAGGTGATGTTCTTATATGGGTTATATTTGTAATTAAGTGAAAATCAAAGAGGTAAAAATTGCTGCAGCTTTGTGAAAAGTTGAGGCTGTGAAATTGACAGGAGCTTTGCAGCCTGGCTTACTGCTGCAGTTGCCATTCCAAAGAGTTATCACAGATTTTCAAAGATCATTTTCATACATTACTTTGCATCTTCATAATTGTAAAGGGTTTGTTTTTGGCAAGTCTGCTTGTGGTTTTGAAAGCCCTTGAGGCAATGGGTGTCATTGGAAAGCTTTGCCCCAGGGAATGGCTGATGTCCTTGTATTGTGACAGAGATTTGCCACTGCTGCAGTGCAGGAAGTTGGGACTTAAAACCCTCAATGTTTACTTGCTTTGTTAGCTGGAGTTTTTGCTTTTACAAAGAGCTTTATAATTTTAGAGATTGGTCGTTGCTCCAAAAAAGGAGCCACATAATTGTGTTATCAGTTTTCCTAGCCAGATTGTGGCATAGAAAGTTCAAAAGGATAATTTACTTTTCAAAAGTCATCAGATGTTAACTGACTAAAACCTCTCCTTAAGCTCACCACAGGAGATCTCAAACCTTAGTTTGCTCTTCTCTAGAGATACAAATTCTAGTCCCTCCACAGTTAACTGAGAGATGAAAAGTTTTGCAGAGAATATAGAGAAAGCAATTAGTTAACAGCAGATATTATATAGATTAGGATCAATTGTTGGTTGTCTGTATTTGCCTCACACCCACAGCAGTCCTTTTTGACAAAAGGTACCATTAATGTGAGTTTATCTTTTTTCCTCTAACTAAAGTTTTAACATTCTATTATGAAGCCTTTGCTGTGTTAAAACAGAATTGCATGATAAAATAGTGAAGGTAATATATATATACCTAATAATATATATATATATATATATATATATATATATATATATATATAATGTCTTAACCTGAAGGAATATTTATTCCTTATTCCAAACAACAATTAAATTGGTTATTGCTAAATACTGATATTTGGCCTATTGCATGTGCAAACTTTTCAGGCAAATTTGAAAATTGATAATCTTTATCCAAAAGACAAGTTGTTAATTCTTTTCCCTATGCATGTTTTTTTACTTCCTGTGAACCTACGCATGCAGCCCATAGATAATGCAATTGCTGTATTTATAGATGGCTCATCTAATAAAAAGACAGTATATGCAATTGGATCACATGTTTCTTCTCTTGAGTTTCCCCCTGCTGCAGCAGAAATTATTGAATTACATGCTGTAGTCACTGTTTTTTAAATGTTAATTAGTCAAACTTTAAATTTATATAGTGATAGTTTGCTATTGCTTGAAATTAAAGAGATATTGGGTTGCCTGGATCCCTTAGTAAAGGCAATGCCACAACAAATTTGTATATCAGGCAGGTTATAATCTCATTTTTTACCATCAAAATAATGACCTGAGACATCAATTTGATATTTCTAGAGAATGTACACATCAAATCGTAAAGATTTGTCTTAAATGTCCTCAGTTTCTTATGTTAACCCTCGAGGACTTGTACCTAACCAATTATGGCAAATATTTATTTAAATATTAACACCTTTTCAAGATTTCTAGTTGCAATTGATTTAACAGAAGAAACAACTAAAAGTATAAGTTTTTATGGTCTATGTTATTTTCCTAGTTGGCGTTCCAAATCTATCTTCATAAGTTAAAAAGGGGGGAGTTACATCCCCATTTATTTGAACCATACCCTTTTTTATTTAAAAATTTTTTAAAATTTGGATGTCAGGGAATGTCTATGGCATCCTACAACTGGGCAAACTTATGCCTAGGTGAAATGAAAGGATCCACATACTGGCATATGGTATGGTCCTGATCAAGGGGACCAATTAATATGGGGAAGAGGGAGTGTTTGTGTTTTTTCCCACAGGATATGCTGCAAAAGCATGCTAGCTGCCAGAGACATGCTGATGCTGAGACACAGAATCATGGTGACCTGTGAGCTTCCTGAGTGCCCTGACAACGGTGACCAAGAAGCTGTATTGGACATCTGTTCCTGACACACCTTTGCTTGCCTTTAACCCAGATTGGACAAGCAGCTTTGCCTCAAGCTTTTAGACATTGTGGGACAGAGAACATGGGGACTGTGAAAACTGACTTAGGAAAATTAATCAAATAGAGAAGTTGTAATGACTTTTCTCTTAACTTTATTGTGACCAGTTATTCTGACCCAAGCATGGCCTGGTTTAGAAATTAATTCAGTATTAGAAATAGTAGTCTTCATTGGGAAGACAGATTCTGGACATTTTTAAAGACATTTAAAAATTCATAATTGCCTTGTGAAGCTATATTTAAATTGGATAAAATTGGGACAAGACCTAGACTTTGAATGTTAGGACATGTATTTAAACTCCTAATTTTTTATTATTTGATCATGTTAAAAATTACCTATGTTTTTTTATTGATACTTATTGTAAGTTGTACTGTACACTTTTCATCTGTGTTATTGTTGAATTCTGACATGTTTGTTGTGGTGCTTTATCAACCAGCTTTTGGTCTATTGCCAATGAGTATTATAAGACCATGATATTCTGAAAGAAGGTTTGCAGATACTAGAAGTTAGTTAGGCTTTATACAGAAGCAAGAGGGTATTGGGCTTGATTATTGTAGGCATAGTAGCTTTAATTGTATTGATAGCTAATATTACCTGATTGTGCTATCGCCTTGACAGAAGTTAAGACAGCTACTTTTGTTAATCATTTAGCAAAAATGTTAGTAATGTTTTAAATATTCTAGAAGATTTAGGTAGTTATTTAGAGCAATGGATTGATATTCTTCATGTTATCCAAGTTATTAGAGAAGTGCTTCAAAGTTTGAGAGTAAGAAGCCATTTACAGAGTCATGCTAAGTACCAATGGATTTGTTACCTCTAAGCATTACATTGATAGTAATTAATTGGGAGAAGATTCAGAGACACTTGTAGGGTGTTTGGCATAGCTCTATTACCTCTCTAGATGTTTTAGTTTTACACACTGAGATTATTAACCTAAAGAATGCTGCCCCACTGAGCTTTGATGCTGCAGATGTTGCCGGTAAATTTATTCCTGGCCTGAGGTCAGTGTTTCCTTCTTGATCCTGGTCACGCTAGCTTTTCTAGTCTTGGGAATACATTTACTCTTGCCTGTTGTGGTAAGGCTTGCCTTTAGCCACATCAACTTGTTGGCTGCCAGGGTGCATGGCTTGATGGTGAGAATGGACCCCCACTTGGAGTTATTAACAGGCTGGCAGTCAGAGACGGGCAACTTCTGAACAGTACCTTAACGACCTAAGCCAGAATTGCATCGATATTATATTCCATGTTAATTCAGAATATTAATAAGGAATACTAATAGAAATGATGCAATTCAAAAAAATTCAGGTAATGGAGGTGTTTCTGTCAGATGACCTAAGACAGACACAGTCCTGTTTATATAATATAAAAGGGGGAGATGTGGAGAGCAGTTTTGGCACCTCTGAACAGTCGATGGGGGAGTATTATTAATATTATCCCAGAACATTTTGGAGCTAGCCAAGGTAGGAATCTGGCCTCTGTGCCACACCCCATAAGAGCTATTATCAAGCACATCTACATCTGTAGCTCTAGGCTGGTTCTAAGAATAAGGAAGTACATCTACATCTGAAGTTTGGGGCAGGGCCTTTTAGAGTGCAGCATAGGGAAGTACATTCATATTTGATGCTCCAGGCAGTATCCTTAGAAATTCAGGGTGGATTTTGGAATGTAGGCACAGCAGTATCCATTTTTGTCTCTGACCTTTTCACCTGACCTCCAAGATTGTTAACTCCTTTGATCCCTGTCTCTGATCAGTTACCATTTTTGCATGTAATTAAAACGGTTTAAGAAGAGAGGACAAATAAAAGAGCTTCGCTTAGGCCTCAAGTCTGGCTGAAGTCCTATTGCAGCTTTAACTAACTTGTCTTTTTCTTTCAATCCTCGCTCTGGTTCCGGGTGGACCTCTTGAGAGTTCGAGCTGGTCTCGGGCTGCTGAGCAAACCAGAAGCAAGCAAGCTAGTGAGCAGCACTCTATTATGGCCTCTTTTTCAGTTCTTGCCTCCTGGTTCCAGCCCTGTTTGACTTCCTGCCTATGTTCCTTCAGAAATTTTTTTCAGTGATGTACAAGTGTAAGCTGAAATAAAGATTCTCCCCAAGATGCTATTGGTCACAGTGCTTTATCACTGCACTAGAAGCCTGAACCTTGAGGCAAAGGACTTGAGGTCTTTGAGTCACAAACATCCCAATGCTGACCTTTTGAAGAGGAACAGAGATTATCCCTGACCTGGACTCTATACCATTTAAAGCATTCACAAACAGCTTTGGTTTGTGCAATAACGTTTTAACCTCACCAACTCAAAACAATGCAATAGCAATAGGTTTTTTGCCAACTGTTTGTTTTATCAAGGAAGAAATATATGAAACCCTTTGGCCAACTTCTGCAAATCTGCCAACATGGAGAAAATACACTTGTAGTAAAAAATTTTAAAGTATGTTAGAATAATTCATTAAGGAGTTATATACTCATTAACCAGTTACCACAATTTATCAGCTCATGACGTGTCTCCTCCTATGCATCCCTCCCTTTTGGGTTAAGGAGTCAAATCTTCAGCAGTGAGCATACACAGTTTTTTACTGTCTGTGTGAATCTGGAAAGGAATTTCAGTATTTTAATACTGAGAGTTTTGTCAGCATCAGTGTAAAGTGAATTGCATTTCATGCATGGTCCCGTTGGAGACACTGGGTCCTTTGAAACTGGAGTTACAAAGGGTTTTAAGTCTCCATGTGGCTGCAAGAAACTGAACCCGAATCCACTAAACTGTGATCTTAATGGCTGAGCCACATCTCTATATTTTAAATGAATTAAGTCTTTAAAAAAATAAAAACAGTTCCTGGGGAGACTGCTCAGTGGTAAGGAACACTGGTCACTCTTCTAGAGGATCCAAGTTCAATTCCTAGCACTCAGATTATGGCTTACAACCATCTTTAACTTAGTTTTAGGGGCTATAATTTCTTCTTTTGGCCTTTGTAGGCCCTACCCATACATGGCGAACAAATATACATGTAGGAAAAACAACCATACACATAAATAAATAAATAAATAAATAAATAAATAAATAAATAAGCACAATTAAAAGTCTTGTTATTTATGTAAGGCTCATATATTAATTTGATTAGTATAATACTATATCTTCTTTTGACATAGCTTTGAGATTGATTTCAGACTCCTAAGATTCATGGATTCATGGATTCTCTGCCATCAACTTGTAGAATATTTGATATAAAGAGGAGCTACCACTGATACTGGCTGGTTTTGTGCCAACTTGGCATAAGATAGAGTCATAAAAGAGGAAGAAGCTTCAGTTAAGGAATTGCCTTACTCAGATTCTATTTTACCATATTTTCTTAATTAGTGATCAATGGGAGGAGGCCCAATATATTGTGGGTGGTGCCATGCCTGGGTCAGTAGTCCTGGGTTCTGTAAGAAAGCAGACTGAGCAAACCCTGAGGAACAAGCTAGAAAGCAGCACCCATCTGTGGCTTCTACATCAGCATCTTCCTCTAGGATTCTGTTCTGCTTGAATTCCTGTCCTGACCTAGAGATAGAAATGAACAGCAATATGGCAGTGTAAAACAGATGAACCCTGTCCTCCACAACTTGCTTTTGGTCATGGTGCTTTGTCACAACAATAGAAACCCTAACTAAGACACCACTACACAAGACCATTGTTATGTGTGTTCTAATCTGCAGACTTCCCTTTTCATCCTTTTTTGTGTGTTACAATATATTTGCTGATAGATATGTAGAACAATCACTACTAAACTTCAATATGAGTCAGGTATGGTTGCATAGGCAAATAACACCAGCTCTCTGTAGGCTGAGGCATCAGGTTCAGGAATTCAAAGCCAGCCTAAACTATGTAGAACAACTCTATCAAAACAAAAACAAACAAACAACAAACCCCATAGAATCTTCAAAACGGAACAGAATATTAGGAGAACTTGGGTTTTCTGGCTTCCGGCATAGTTCCAAGTTCATACAATGTCTCAAAAACAGAGAGTCATAGATCAGAATACCCGATGTCTTCTGTCCTTGGCACACACCTGTATCAGCTCCCTTCTATGCTGTGTCCTGTTTTCCTAGATTCTGATAAAGTATTGAATTTTTAAAATGACTTAAGAAATTTTATGTGCATTGGTGTTTTGCCTGCATGTATATCTGTGTGAAGGTACCAGATCTTGGAGTTACAGTTGTGAGCTGCCTTGTGGGAGCTAGGATTGAACCTGGGTCCTCCGAAAGAGCAGTTAGTCCTCTTCCACTGCTGAACCATCTTTCTTAGCCAAGTGCTGTTTTTCTAGTAAATTACCAGGTTTGAATTTGAACCCAGGACAAGGACTGAAGTGTATATTTTACATATCAAAGGAGACCTGGCCTCCAGGTTCTCCCAGCATACTTAGGTCCCTGCTAACACACCCTGACCCCATGTAGGCTTCTGGTTGCCCTTCCTTTGTTTTCTCCTCTGTCTCTCTGTTTCTCTGCCTGTCTGTCTCCTCCCACCACCAGTCTCCCCCCCCCCTTCCCACTATCCCTCCCCCTTACCTTCTCTCTCTTTCTGCTTGTGTGCCCTTTCTCTCTTTTCCCCTACCCTCACCTTGGTGATGTCCTGGCCTTGGTCCTTAGGGCCAGTGAACTCACCCAAGAAAAGCTTCCCAATAAACCTGTCTTCAGTACATTCTATTGTGGCATTTATTGGTCTATTCCACCAGTGGAGAAATAACCTACCTATCAGTCCAAACTTTGAGAAGTGTTATTTTACACATCCCTATAGTCTAGATTTCCATAACTCCACTCACTGGTGTACTGTCCTTCACTGTGCTCACTTTCCTGTTTGAATCCATTTACTGAATTGCTTATAGGGCTTAAAATTCAGGGTTTCTGAAATTTAGATTCCTTGGATTTAGATTTTGGTTTTCACATGTTTGATACGTGATATGAGCAGGTCACTTAATTGTCCTGTCAACGCAGTATAGCAGCATCTCTGTGAGGATTAAGTACTTCAAAAAATGAAGTGTTTATGTAGTATGGTACTAGTGCTTGGTAAATGCTGAATAAATACGACTAGTTTTCAACCACGAAACTAGAGAGAGGCAAATTGTCTGCGGAAGGCCTTGAATATAGTAAGAGTTTGTTGTGTTTCGCATGCTTTTAACATTAGCAGGCGAACTCCACATAACTACCTGGAAGCAGTCTCAACCTATTTAAGTCAGCCAAAGCTAAGGCTTGATACACCGCGGGTCACATGACCATGTCGATCACATGACTGGGGAACAACATGGCTGCGCCCGCGCGAGAACAGGCTCTCCGCAGCTGCGCCGGGCTGACTCAGGTCATCTTGCTGCTCGTGCTGGCGTGCGGAGCGGCGGGGAGCGCTGAGGCGGAGGCCGGGGAAGGTGCGGAGTCCCTCGCTGGTTCGTGCGGCTGCGGAACGCCCCAGAGGGCCGGGGCCCATGGCAGCTCGGCGGCCGCGCATCGCTACTCCCGGGAGGCGAATGCCCAGGGCTCGACCTCGGGCCTACGACAGCTCGGGCTCAGCAAGGTGCGCCTTCTGTTCCTGGGGCGTGTGGGTGCCGTCGGGCTGCGACTTGAGGCCTGGCTGGGCCAGAATAGGGGTGATTGGGAAGTCCTAACCACACCCCAAGTCTCTCAGCTACAGATCTCATTTGACAGGGGTCCTCCTCCCTGCTCCTCCCCACTGGGAGGTGGGCAGGGGTTTGTGGCTGTGTTTGCCACTGAGACTTAGAGAGCTTAGCTTGACGACTGTTGAGCATTCTTTCTTACCTCGTCTTACCCACTTCTCCACTCTGCCCTCCTGCTGAAGAGCTACAAATTTAAAGTCGGATGGACTCGAGTTTAAATTCTCAGTTCTTGCTTTAGTAACCTGTGGAAACCGAGTCTCCAACACTACCTTAAACCCAGTCTGTTCGGCAGACTTGTATGTATTCTGTTGTGCTTAGCACTTTGAGTGCAAAGAAGTATATAGCCAAGTGTACTTTATTGCTTTTATTTATGTCTTTGTGTAGTGCCTAGATGTGTTAAATGTTAGTGTGTACGGATGACAGTGAATAAGGAAACGGTACTTCGTTCTAGTTTTAGGGAATTCGCCTCAGGTCCCCTGAATAGCACTAACACTCTTTTTCTTTCTTTGTCCCCCCCCCCCCATCCAGTCTATCTTTAGTTCCTAGCTCACTTTTCTTTCCTCTATGTTAATTGACACTAATATTAGTTCGGGACTTGGTGAGGGGGTAACATCTCCTGTGGGCCTTACCTGATGCTTCCTCTCTTTCAGTATTTCCATAAAGCACTGCAGCAGCTAAAGATGCTTGTCTATAAATCCCCACAGCATGATAGGGGGCGGTTGCCCAATGGCAACTTGTCTGTTTTGCTTATTGTAGTGTTACTTTTTCCTGTTATCTACTTGGTGGTGGAAAGGCTTTTCCATCTGTTTTATTCTCTATGGATTTTCCCCTCCTCCCACCCTAGTGCCTAACCTATTTTAAGCATTCTTCAATATCTCTTGTGCGATGTTTTGTTTTGTTTTTTGTTTTTTTGTTTTTTTGGTAGCTACAGTATTTTGAGGCTTCAGGTACTTTTCAAAGAAAGCCTTTGTAAATACATACTTCTACTGTATCTACCCAAAGACTCCTGTGCAGTGTATCATCTTCTAGTTCATAGGTGAGGCAACGGAAGCTTCATGAGTCAAATCTTAGTGCTGGAAATTTGGATGTTATTCCACCAGTGAGGAATGTCTGCATGGTATGGCTGGATAAAGTCTTGTGTAGCTAATGTAGCTGTTGGCATATAGATTTTTTTTTTTTTTTGCCCGAGCCTTTTATGTTAAGTTCAAGGAGCAGAAGGTAGGAGCTGGATAAAGAGCCTTCCGAAATAACTTTATATGAGTTTATTTTATTTTTATTCACAAAACAAAAATATCATACAGTAGCAGATGGAATCAGGATAACTTAAAGTGAGGGAGGGAGAGATTGATGGATTCTCTATCTTTGGGAAGTTTGAGACAGCACATGACTGTAGACAAAGCTGGATCCAGGGCATCAGACAGCATCCCCAGGCCCATTGTTGGCTGTTCCCTTGAGACATCTTACTTTAGTTCAGCTCTGTTTTATAGAGTACGTCCCATTTCCTAAACCAGTTGGAAGAGGAAGAGTTGCTTCTTGGTGGCTCCAGGAAAAGTTACCAGATAAACTTTGAGCCATTGTCCTGTTCCTAGTTGAATCTTTGTCAGAAGAATGCCAGGATTGTCCAGGGTGGAATATATACACTGGACTAATAAATTGTCCTGTGCTATTTAAACTCACAGAGAAGTTGTTGGCTCACCCATGTTAGACCCAAGCATGTTTGTCTTCAGAGTGTTCTTCAAGATTCCTTATTCCAGGATGAATGAAACAGTGTATCCTTAAATACTACTGAGAGATAAGTTCCCAGAAGGGAGACTCAGCTACTATTTATTTCTTGAATAAATGGAACAATGGAATAAACAAAGCTTGTGTTGGGAATGGCTAGTGGGAAGTCTTACCCAGAAGACTTTCTGACTTGGACACTTTTTTGTTAACTAAAAGCTCCAAGTGACTCTTTGATGCTTTGGACCTTACTGGACAGTTTCTACTGGATACTGTATCTGATCTGATGCTACAAGCCTGCTGTTTACCTAATAAACTCATTCTCTGGAGACCAGAAGCATAGCTGTCATGGGTCACTGTGCATGCTGAACTCAGGCCTTTGTAATGGGAAGTGTAGCTGGTCAACCATCTTGGGTCACACATGTTTAGTGAGCTTTTGAGAAGTGTTTTTTTTTTTTTTTTAATTATCATTTTTATTTGTCATTTTTATTGGTTATTCTCTGTTTTTTTTTCATTTCAAATGTTATCCCATTTTCCCCTCTCACACATCTCCCCACCCACTTCCCTTTCATCCATGAAGATGCTACTACTCCCAACTACCCACTTCCATCTCAGTGCCTTGGCATTCCCCTACACTGGGAAAATGAGCCTTCACTGCACCAAAGGCCTCTCCTCCCATTGATGCCAGACAATGCTATCCTCTGCTACATATGTAACTGGAGTCATGGGTCTTTTCATATGTAATCATTGGTTGGTGTTTTAGTCCCTGGGAGCTCTAGGGGGTTTGGTTGGTTGATATTGTTGATCTTCACATGGGGTTGCAAACCCTTGAACTCCTTCAGTCCTTTCTCTAGCTCTTCCATTGGGGTCCCTGTGCTCAGTCCAATGAGCTGCAAGCATCCTCATCTGTATCAGTATGGCTCTGGCAGATGCTCTGAGGAGGCATCCATATCAGGCTCTTGTCAACAAGCACTTCTTGGTATCAGCAAGTAGTGACTGGGTTTGGTGGCTGCATATGGGATGGATTCCCCAAGTGAGGCAGTCTCTGGATGACCTTTTCTTCAGTTTCTGCTCCTTATTTGTCTCTGTATTTCCTTCCTTGATTATTTTGTTCTCCCTTCTAAGAAGGACTGAGGCATCCATATTCTGGCCTTCCTTTTTGAGCTTTATAATGTCTGTGAATTGTTTCTTGGTTATTCTGAGGTTTTAGGGCTAGTATCCACTTATCAGTGAGTATGTACCATGTTTGTGTTCTCTTGTGGGTTACCTCACTCAAGATGATAGCTTCAAGTTCCATTCATTTATCTAAGAATTTCATGAGGTCATTGTTTCTAATAACTGAGTTGTACTCCATTGTGTAAATGTACCACAATTTCTGTATCCATTCCTCTGTTGAAGGACATCTGGGTTCTTCCCATCTCCTGGCTATTATAAATAAGGCTGCTATAAATTTAGTGGAGCATGTGTCCTTATTGTATGTTGGAGAATATTTTGGGTATATGCCCAGGAGTGGTATAGCTGGGTCCTCAGGTAATACTATATTCAGTTTTCTGAGGGACCACCAGACTGTTTTCCAGAGAGGTTGTACCAACTTACAACCCCACCAACAGTGGAGAAGTGTTCCTCTTTCTCCACATCCTTACCAGAACCTGCTGAGTTTTTGATCTTAGCTATTTTGACTGGTGTGAGGTGGAATCTAAGGATTGGTTTGATTTGCATTTCCCTGATGACTAAGGATGGTAAACATTTCTTTAGGTGCTTCTCAGGCATTCGGTGTTCGTCAGTTGAGAATTCTTTGTTTAGCTCTGGACTCCATTTTTAAATAGGATCATTTGATTCTCTAGAGTCTTAACTTCTTAAGTTCTTTGTATATGTTGGATATTAGCCCTCTATTTGATGTAGTATTGGTGAAGACCTTTTCTCAATCTCTTGGTTTCTGTTTTGTCCTATTGACAGTGTCTTTTGCCTTACAGAAACTTTGCAATTTTATGGGGGGACGTCCCATTTGTTGATTCTTGATCTTAGAGTGTAAGCTATTGGAATTCTGTTCAGGAAAATTTTTCTTGTGGCTATGTGTTCTAAGCTCTTCCCCACTTTCTCTTCTATTAGTTTCAGTGTACCTGGTTTTATATGGAGGTCTTTGATCTACTTGGACTTCAGCTTTCGACAAGGAGATAAGAAAGGATCAATTTGCATTCTTCTACATGCTGACTGCCAGTGGAACCCGCACCATTTGTTGAAGATGCTGTCTTTTTTCCATTGGGTGTATTTAGCTCCTTTGTCAAAGATCAAGTGACCATAGGTGTGTGGTTTATTTCTGGGTCTTCAGTTCTATTCCTTTGATCTATCTGTCTATCTCTGTACCAAATACCATGTACTTTTTTATCATGATCGATCTGTAATACATCTTGAGGTCAGGGAGGGTGATTCCGCCAGAATTACTTTTATTCTTGAGGATAGTTTTCGATACTTTTGGTTTTTTGTTATTCAAAATAAATTTGCCAATTGTTTTTTTTAACTCTATGAAGAATTGAGTTGGAATTTTGATGCCGATTGCATTGAATCTGTAGATTGCTTTAGGAAAGATTGCCATTTTTATTATATTAATTGTGCCAATCCATGAGCATGGGAGAGCTTTTCATCTTCTGAAGTCTTCTTCAATTTCTTTCTTCAGACGTGACGTTCTTGTCTTACATATCTTTCACTTGTTTGGTTAGGGGCACACCAAGATATTTTATATTATTTGTGACTATTATGAAGAGTGTCCTTTCTCTAATTTCTTTTTCAACCTGTTTATCCTTTGAGTAGAGGAAGGCTACTGATTTGTTTGAGTTAGGTTTATATCCAGCCACTATGCTAAAGTTGTATATCAGCCGTAGTAGTTCTCTGGTGGAGTTTTTGGGGCCACTTAAGTATACTATCATATCATCTGCAAATGATGGTATTTTGATTTCTTCCTTTCCAATTTATATTCCTATTACCTCCTTTTGTTGTCTAATTGCTCTGGCTAGGTCTTTTAGTACTATATTGAATAAGTAAGGGGAGAATTGACAGCCTTGTCTAGTCTCTGATTTTAGTGGGATTGCTTCAAATTTCTCACCGTTTGATGTTGGCTACTGGTTTGCTGTATATTGCTTTTACTATGTTTAGATATGGGCCTTGAATTCCTGAGCTTTCCAAGACTTATAACATGAAGGAGTGTTGAATTTTGTCAGATGCTTTCTCAGCACCTAATGAGATGATCATGTGTTTTTTTTCTTTGATTATGTTTATATAGTGGGTTAAATTGAGGCATTTCCATATATTGAGCCATCTGTGCATACCTAGGATGAAGCCTACTTGATCATGGTGAATGATCATTTTGATGTGTTTGTAGATTCTGTTTGAAAGAATTTTATTGAGTATTTTTGCATTGATGTTCATAGGGAAATTGGTCTGAAGTTCTCTTTCTTTGTAGGGTCCTTGTGTGCTTTAGGCAAGAGTGTAATTGTTGCTTCCAAGAATGCGTTGGGTAGTGTTCCTTCTGTTTCTATTTTGTGGAATAGTTTAGAGAGTGTTGGTATTAGGTATTCTATGAAGATCTGATAGGATTCTGCACTAAACCATTCTGGTCCTGGGCTTCTTTTAGTTGGGAGACTTTTGATGACTGCTTGTATTTCTTGGGGGGTTATGAAACTATTTAGATGGTTTATCTGATCCTGATTTAACTTTTGTACTTTGTGTCTGTCTAGAAAATTGGCCATTTCCTCTAGATTTTCCAGTTTTGTTGTATATAGGCTTTTGTAGTAGGATCTGATGATTTCTTGAATTTCCTCAGTTTCTGTTGTTATGTCTCCCCTTTCATTTTTGATTTTGTTAATTTGAATACTGTCTCTGTGCCCTCTGGTTAGTCTGGCTAAGGGTTTGTCTATCTTGTTGATTTTCTCAAAGAACCAGCTCCTGGTTTTGTTGATTCTTTGTATAGTTCTTTTGTTTCTATTTGGTTAATTTCAGCCTCATGTTTGATTATTTTCTGCTGTCTACTCTTCTTCGGTGCATTGGCTTCTTTTAGTTCTAGAGCTTTCAGGTATGCTCTCAAGCTGTTAGTGTATTCTCTCTCCAGTTTCTTTTTGGAGGCACTCAGAGCTATGAATTTATCTCTTAGCACTGCTTTTATTGTATCCCATAAGTTTGCCTATGTTGTGCCTTCATTTTCATTAAATTCTAAAGTCTTTGATTTCTTTATTTTTCCTTGACCAAGTTATTATTGAGTAGAGCATTGTTCAGCTTCCATGTGTCTATGGGCTTTTTTTTTTGTCTTTGTTGTTATTGAAGATCAGCCTTAGTCCATGGCAATCTGATAGGATGCATGGAATTATTTCAATCTGCTTGTATGTGTTGATGCCTGTTTTGTATCATATAATTGACCGATTATATGGTCAGTTTTGGAGAAGGTATTGTGAGGTGCTGAGAATGTATATTCTTTTGTTTTAGGATGGAATGTTCAATAGATGTCAGTTAAATCCAATTGGTTCATAACTTGTTTTTGTTTCACTGTGTCTCTGTTCAATTTCTACTTGCATGAACTGTCCATTGATGAGAATGGGGTGTTGAAGTCTCCCACTATTATTGTGTGTGGTGCAATATATTTTGAGCTTTAATAAACTTTCTTTTATGAATGTGGGCATAGATGTTTAGAATTAAGAGTTCATCTTGATAAATCTTTCCTTTAATGAATATGAAGTGTTCTTCCTTACCTATTTTGATAACTTTTAGTTGAAAATCTATTTTATTCAATATTAGAATGGCTACTCCAGCTTGTTTCTTGGGACCACTTGCTTGGATAATTTTTTCCTAGCACTTTACTCTGAAGTAGTTTTTGTCTTTGTCGCTGAGATGAGTTTCCTGTATGCAGCAAAATGCTGGGTTTTGTTTATGTATCCAGTCTGATAGCCTATATCTTTTTATTGGGGAATTGAGTCTCTTGATGTTAAGAGATATTAAGGAATAGTGATTGTTGTTTCCTATTGTTTTTGTTGTTAGAGGTAGAATTATGTTTGTGTTCCTATTTTCTTCTGGGTTTATAGCAAGAAGATTACTTTCTTGCTTTTCCTAGGGTGTAGTTTTCCTCTTTGTGTTGGAGTTTTCTATCTATAATTTTTTTTGTAGGTCTGGATTTGTGGAAAGATATTATGTAAATTTGGTTTTGTCACGAAATATCTTAATTTCTCCATCTATGGTAGTTAGAGTTTTTCTGGATATAGTAACCTTGGCTGGCATTTGTGTTCTCTTAGGGTCTGTATGATATTTGCCCAGGGTTTTCTAGCTTTCATATTCTCTGTTGATAAGTCTGGTGTAATTCTAATAGGTCTGCCTTTATATGTAACTTGACTTTTTCCCCTTACTTCTTTTAACACTCTATGTTCATTTTGCACATTTGGTGTTTTGACTATTATGTGTCTTGAGGAGTTTATTTTCTGGTCCAATCTATTTGTAGTTGTTTAGGCTTCTTATATATTCATTGTCATCATTTTCTTTAGGTTATGGAAGTTTTCTTCTATAATTTTGTTGAAGATATTTACTGGGCCTTTTAATTGGGAATCTTCGCTCTCTTCTACCCCTACTATCCTTAGGTTTGGTCTTCTCAGTGTGTCCTGGGTATCCTAGATGTCTTGGGTTACGATCTTTTTGCTTTTTGTGTTTTCTCTGACTATTGTGTCAATGTTTTCTATGGTATCTTCTGCACCTGAGATTCTCTCTTCTATCTCTGGTATTCTGCTGGTGATGTTTGCATGTATGTCTCCTGATCTCTTTCCTAGGTATTCTGTCTCCAGGGTTATATCTTTTTGTGATTTCTTTATTATTTCTATTTTTATTTTTAGATCCTCGATGGTTTTGTTCAATTCCTTTACCTGTTTGGTTGTGTTTTCCTATAGTTCTTTATGTGATTTTTGTGTTTCCTCTTTAAGGGCTTCTACTTGTTTACCTGTGTTTTTCTGCATTTCCTTAAGGGAGTTATTCATGTGCTTCTTGAAGCCCTCTATCATTATCATGAGGTATGATTTTAAGTCCAAATCTTTTTTTTTTTTTTTTTTTTTTTTTTTTTGGTGTGTTGGGATATCCACTACTTGCTGAAGTGGGAGAACTGGGTTCTGATGTTGCCAGGTTGTCTTGGTTTCTGTTGCTTTGGTCTTTCACTTGCCTCTTACCATCTTGTTATCTGTGATGCTAGTTGGTCTTGTCTGTGGCTGGAGCTTATACCTCCTGTGTGCCTGTGGGCTTAGGAGTGAGAGCACTCTTTGGTGATAAGCTCTCTGCAGACAGGTTTTAGGTCGTGAAGGCAGTGGGATGGCTCTAGTTCTGGGTGCAGATGTAGACTGGAAAAATCCAGTCTTAGGCAGCACCTCAATTCATATGCCCTGTGTGTTCCTGGTGGGTCTCTCTTTGGACAGTCAGTGGAGAGAATGTGGGGTCTCATCTGTGGTCTTAGGAGTGAGGGTGCTCCTGGGTGCTCAGCTCTCTGTGGGCAGGTTGTGGGTACCAATGGCAGTGGAATGGCCCTAGCTCTGGGTGTAGATGGAGACTGGAAGTGAGAAGTAGTGATTTTTTTTAAAGGATATTTAAATCTTTTTTAAATTTAAAGGAGATTTCAGATGCTTTGTCTGGGTATGTAAAACTAGTAGTTGCTCACAGTGTGGTTCTGTGATAACAGAATGATTCTTGGCTATTTTATGCTCCAATCTTTTAAAGGTATGTGCTTGGTAAGTGTGTGTGTATGTTTTCTGTTTCTGTATGTACTTCCATGAAGGTCAGAGGACAACTTTAAGGAGTCAGATCTTTTTATCTACTTTTACATGGGCTCTGGGGATCATGTTCAGGTTGCCAGGCTTGTGTAGTTAAGGACCTCACACTCTGAGCCATCTTTCCAATGCCTATGAGTCTGTCAGTGGTGGCAGCAGAAGCAGGAGAAGGTCTGAACTCTGCTTTAGACACAGGGTTGAGTGGAGTTTTGGACACTGGCCTTCCTATGAAGACACAATTAAAATGGTGTTTTATTTTGCCCTGGATTCTGAAGAATGAAACACTTGGATATATGGAATGTCACCAGAATAGACATTAATAGCACAGCTGACTTGATTGGATAAGCTAAACATTATGATCTACATAGATCATTCTAGAGCTGTTCTTACCTGTTTTCTCCAGAATGGACACTTGGCCTACTCAGTGCTCTCCATTTCTGTTGGAGCATCAAAGAAGGAAAAGAAACTAGGCCAGGAGTCTATAGGGCAAGCAAGATGTGATGGTGGTAGTGTTGCTGGTATTCACCTTGAGAGAGAAGGGTTTAAAAGATAATTAGTCACCATAACTAAGTCCAATAGTGGGAGGGCATAGCTTTCTTTTGGGCTTTGGGTTTGAGCTGAAGGACATGAACTTTATTCTCACAGCAAGACCTTGTCATCTATAGACTTTTTTTCTTTTTTCCACATTCTTTAATTCCTTTATGACATTTTTCTTGTTTTTTTTTTCTTTTGGGGGTGTGGTATAGCCCAGGCTGGTTTAAATTCATGATACACCTTTCCAAGTGCAGTGATAGCAGCACCAAATACAACTTTAAAAAAATGATGGCATCTAAAGACTCATTTTTAGACTATTTTAATATTTATTATTTTAAATTATTTGTATGTGTGGGTATGCGCACATGTGTGCAAGTGCCCAAAACAATATTGTGTGACATTAATCCTAGGGCGACATAAACAAACATGTATTCACCCCTGATAGAGAATTGATGACAGACCAAAGTTAAAACACCACCAGAATCCAGCTCCGGGTTACTTACAGGAGCAGAAATGACTCACAGACAGCTGCATCACCAAAACACAACAATAGGAGGCAGCTCACCAAAGCTGGGACCCTAGAGCACACTGCATACCCTGCACACGGTTCAGTAGGTTGGAGAGTGTTGGCCTGCCTCTTCCGGGCTGGTCCAGCTAGGCTGACGGTGTCTCTGAGCAGGGCTCACTGCTTAACTATGCTAGGGAGAGAGGGCCTTTGTGAATCTGGTCAGTTTCAGAGATTTCCATCAATGTTTTTATGTCTTTCTTGCTCAGTGAACATCCCTGAGGGAAGCAGTGCCTCATCTCCCTTACAGCACCCTGTTGTTTTACTTCTCTGCAAGTATCCTGTATTTTAAGGAACTTCCTTCCAAGGTGGAAGGTTTTAGCCTAGCCAGAAAGTGCTATTCAACAGGAGGCCAGAGGGGCTATTGGATCCCTTCAGGCTGGTGTTACTGGTTATGAGCCACTTGATGTGGGTGCTGCGAACTGAATTCTGGTCCTCTAGAAGTATGTGCTCTTAACCACAGCGCCACCTTTCTAGCTCCATTGTGAAGCTATTATTGAAACTTCCATTTGAAATGTTAAGTTTTTCTACTTCTTTTCAGAGCTGTTTTTTTTTTTTTTTTTTTTTTAATTCCACTTTTTTCCTAAGGACAGTAGACTCTGTCTCCAGTGTATCAGAGAATATCAAGAATAATGGGCACATCCAGTTCTGTTCCTGAGCCAAGGGTTCACGATGACACAGCCGTGCAGCTCATGGCTGAGACTGTCTTACAAATGAAGTGGACTTTTGGTCTTTTTACTTATGAATAATTCTAGTAGTGACTTAGTCCTCATATTCCTGATCTTATACATTTAGTCAGTGAAGATCATTTGTACTTTGACTGTGGCTCTTGTGCCACTTGGTAGGCTGGAAGTTTTAAAATGAAAAGTTTGTTTTGGGTCTATAAGGTGCCTAAGGTACTGAAAAGGAGAAAATATGTAACTGAAGAGGCTATGAAGGTAGGTTAGATGGTAAAGTGCTTGCCCTCTGAACTGTCTTCATAGCCTGCATACATGAGCAAGGACCACAATTTGTTCCCCATTGCCTGGGTGTGGGGACTTGTGACTGGCTGTGGTGACCTGTCTTTTAATTCCAGTACTGGGAAGAAACAGACAGGAAGATACCTGAGGCCAGGGTAGCCTAACTGATGATCTGTAGATTAAAGAAAGATCCTATCTTCATGGAATTGAATTGTGATCCCGAAGATGTGGGTTTTTTTTTTTTTTTTTTTTTTTTTTTTGGCCCTACAAGCACATCTACATGTGTGTGCTCACATGTATGCACAAACATGCAAATACATAAATAAAGCATTAAGAGGAAACTGTAACTAATGTACTTTGTGTGTGTGTGTGTGTGTGTGTGTGTGAGAGAGAGAGAGAGAGAGAGAGAGAGAGAGAGAGAGAGAGAGAGGAGAGAAAGAGAGGAGAGAAGAAAGGAGAGAAGAGATATCCATCAGAGGAAGCAAAATGAAATCTCTAATACAGCTAAGGGAAGGAAGGATGTATGGCAGGAGAGGCCCCAGAAGGGATGATTCTTGAACAAGGACATAATTTTCAAAGAGACAAAATTCAGCCAAATGCAAGTACAAGGTGCTTATAGATTCTGATGTTTTGATACTGCATGCCAAACTATGATAGACATTCCCATATAATTTTAAATGGGAGAGTAGATTTGATCAGGTTCAGACTTGGGTTTGTTGATTAATTAGTTTATTTAGGTATTTACTTTACTATGTAGCTCTGGCCATTCTGAAACTTGCTATGTAGATCTGGCTGGTCTTAAATTTATAAAGAGATCTGCTTCCCAACTGCCTCTTTAGTGCTGGGATTCAAAGCATGGATGATCGTGCTTGGCTATTTTGTATTTTTTGAAGTAGATGTTATATTTACATGGTTTGTTCTAAATTTTTTTTAAAGGTGTAGAGTGAGAAAAAGGATTACTCTCTTATACTTTTCACCCCCAAGCAAAGGGAAGGGAATCTTACAGTCTGTAGTCCTGCAATCACTTTTACTTAACTTCTTCTCACAGACTGGGCAACATCACATCCTCTGTGTGTATCCTGCCTTCCTTCCATCATTCTATCTTAGTGAGACTGCCCCATGACATCTTATTAAAAATTCCCTTTTCTCCTTCTTATGACCGTTTTGTTTTCGGTTTTTTTTTTTTTTTTTTTTTTTTTTTTTTTTTTTTTATGGCCTACTATTTGCTTCATCAATCCACTACTGATACTTTAGTTTGTTTCCTATCCTTCTCTGCAACAGATCTGTGGTGCTGTGTTGGATACAGAATATGGATACTTTTAGTATTCTGGGACCTACATCCTTGAGAAGTGAATGGCTGGGAGGAATAAATGGGTGTCAGGAATGAGGAAAGGTGAATGGGTGAAGCTGGAGCCAGGGAGACCACGAGTAAGGGTACCTGAGAGGGAGATCCAAGGAAGAGAAGGATGTAGGAGAGCCAGTGAGGCTAGAGACCCATGGATTCTGGGGTTTGGGGGTAGAGGGAGTCAAGGTCTATTCTTGGAGCAGGAGACATTGGACAAATATATTTGATACAAATCAGCTGAAAAATCACACCACTGAGAAGGCTCAGTGGTTAAGACCACTTGCTGCTGTTGCAGAGGACCCAGGTTCAACTCCAAGCTGCCACACGAACAGTCCAGTTTCAGAGGTTGTACTATCCTCTTCTGGCCTTGGCACTGGATGCATGTGCTGTGGTGAGCAGACATATGTGCAGGCAAAACACTATTTTAAAAAACAGCCCCACTGTGATTGGAAAATACATGCACACAATTGATGTAAGCTCTGGCAAAGGGACTCTGTAGAAATAGAAGACTGGGCAAGTAGTCCTTCAGTCCCCAACTCCTATATCTGTCTGTTCTGACTTTTCTATGCTTATTGCAACTCCCTCCCCCAGCTAATTACATCTTTGATTTTATTTTCTCTTTCTTTGGTTGGAACTCTTGTTTCTAGGTCAAAGACTTGACAGTTCACAAAATCTGAGAGGCCTGTACATTGACTTTTTTCTCCTCATGATTTTAAAGCTATACTTTATGTCTATAGTGTCTGACAGATGGCATAGTTGAAAGCCTATTGTAATAAAGAGATAATCCATACTCTTGTGAAGTATATAACTCAGTGATTTTATTTTTTAGTGAAATGAAAACCATTATTGCTTTCTAATTCCAGAATATTTCAGTGTCTCTGGATGATACACAATTTCCATTAAGCTGCGATTTCCCATTCCTGATATCTCATAGCCTCTGGCTACTACAGACCTAATGTTTTTTTTTTTTTTTTCATTAATTTTTTTTAGTTATTCACTTTATATTATAATCGATGCCCCCTTCCCTCCAAGTTCTCTCCTTACACACCTTCTTCCCCCAGTCCCCCTCTGGATACCCTCCCCCCCTGGCACATCAAGTTACTGCAGGATGAGGTACATCTCCCATGGAGGCCAGACAAGACAATCAATTAGGGGAACAGGATCCACAGACAGGCAATAGAGTGAGGGACAGCCCCTGTTTCAGTTGTTGGGGGACCTGCATGAAAACCAAGCTGCACATATGCTGCATATGTGTGGGTGACTTGTCCACCCATGCTTGCTCTTTAGTTGGTGATTCAGTCTCTGAGAGCCCACAAAGGTCCAGGTTAGTTGCCCCGGTTGCTGACTCCTTGCATTGTCCTGTTTTGAGTATTTTGTTATTTTAAAAATTTCATGTATGTGTGTGTTGTGCATGCCTATGTATTCATGTTTGCATCTGTGTGAGCGCATGTTCACATTGTATGTAGGCCAGAGGCTGGTGTTGAGCACTCTCCTCAGTTGCTCTTCTACCTTGTTGATCGGTGTGGAGGACTGTCATCAAAGCCGGGGTCTCTGATATGTCTAGTCTTAGTAGCAGGCATTCCTGAGGATGCCCCCTCCTGAGCCTGGAATAGCAGGTGGGCTGCCCTGCTACCACCACCTGTAACTCCAGCTCCAGGGGATCCAGCACCCCTGGTCCTCACAGGAATCCCACACATGAGCATACATGCACAGAAACCGTGACACAGACACATACATAAAAAGAGAGACAAGTCTTTGCAAAGAGTCCAGTTTCCCCTCAGTACCATAGTTCACTATTGCAATTTTCCTGGAACTGTGTCCTTTGTATGTCCAGATCTGTTGTGAGGTTCAGCCCGTTTTTCTCTGACTTGTGATTCACTGTCATTGATGTGAGGAGTGATTTTGCAAGTGTGTGATGTAGTTTGTATGTATGGGTGCACTTATAAATACATGCAGTTAGGTACTGGGGTTTTGTGGAGGCCAGAGGTTGCCATTAGCCGTCTTCCTCAATTGCTATTCCATTTTATTTTATTATTTTATTTTTTGAGGAGCATCTTTCACTGAACCTTGAGATCATTGATTCAGGCAGTCTTGCTGGCTATTGAGCCCTTGAAATCCTCCTGTTTCTGACCCTGCATTCTCACCACTACTGGGGTTACAGATCTGAGCCACCACACCTCGCCTTTATGTGGCAGCTAAGGAGCCACACTCAGGCCCCTATGTTTGTGCAGCAAGCACTATACTGTTGTGCCATCTCTCACGACCTTGATTTTATTAGTTTTGCAGAGATTTCTTTGCTGGGGGTTTTAAGCGGTGGATGCTTGATATGTGCTAAGAGCTTTGTGGCCTACACAGATGTACTTTGCTTTTGATGCATGATGACCCATGTTTCCCCTTTCGCTGCAGATGGTTCTCATCCCTGCGGGAGTATTTACAATGGGCACTGATGATCCTCAGATCAAGCAGGATGGAGAAGCCCCTGCCAGGAGAGTCACTGTTGATGCCTTTTACATGGATGCCTATGAAGTCAGCAATGCTGATTTTGAGAAGTTCGTGAACTCAACTGGCTATTTGACCGAGGTAATAAGCTTGGGGATGGGAAGGGGAACTGGCTGTTTTCCAGAACACTCAGGAAGGGTTTAACAGCTGCAAACACCGAACACTTACTTTGTGCCCAGCACTGTGACGAATACTTCCTTTCTTTCATCTAATCTCTCCCAGCAGCTCTATGATGTAACAAGCTGAGAGTCAATACTGATACGACCTAACATGCTACCGGTCAGTGACTGTAAGCAGTGTAGACAGCCATTTTCCTAACCCTGTGCGATACTGCGTGTGTGTTTATCCATCTGAGAGGGCTGCTGCTCACTGGGCCTTCTGAGAACACAGATGGTGGGTAATTCTCAGCACACCTCAGACTGTGTGTTCCACAGCATTGCACACTTCATAAATGGTCAGCTACCTCATGAAGTGCAGCTTCTCGTTGTTGTGGCTTTATTCCAGTGTGTTGGTGACTCAGCAGCATTTTCAGTGCAAGGTGTGTGATTTGCTAGTTTATGATTGTTTCTGTGAGAATCTCAAATTTGAGATTTAGTTTCTAAATTCTGTCCCTTTTTATCTTTAAAACATTTACCCTTCTATTCAGTTTGTGAAGACCCAACTTTAAAAAAAAAAATTGGCTCCTAACAACCTCCCCCACCTTGTTTTTTTTTTTTTTTTTTTTTTTTTTTAAATTCATTTGAGAGTGAATGCCAAAGGCCGACCAGCATTTGGGTTCAGTTCTCCACTGCCTCATTTCTTTGGAATTTCCTAAAATATACCAAGTGGTTGTAAATCTTGTTTGTGGATATTTGTAGTAAGCTAAAGTCTCTATTCTTTTTATTTCATATTCTTAGCTCAATTCATAATCTAAGTTAGAGAGAGGGAGGAAAGGGAGGGAGGGTGGAGAGAGAGAGAGAGAGAGAGAGAGAGAGAGAGAGAGAGAGAGAGAGAGAGAGAGGGAGGGAGAGAGAGAGAGAGACACTAGAGACCATAGAGGCGGGGTGAGGTGTTGGATCTCCTGGATTTAGAGGTCCTGGTGGTTGTGGACTGCTGGTATTCCACTTTATTTTGTGAACAGGGTCTCTGAACCTGGGAATGCACTTGTGTCTAGACTGACAGGACAGTGAGGCAGAATCCGCCAGCTCTGATTCCCAAACTTCTAACACTGGGACCACAGATATATATAGCCACACTTGGCTTTTGTGTGGTCAATAAAGATCTGGATAGTTTGTGCTTTAACCACTAAGCCATGTCTCCAGCCCCCGAGGAATCCTAAGGAGGGAAGGCTTTACAGAGAAGAGTTCTTCTGAAAGATTAGCAAGCAGGTGAAAATAGAAGGTATCTGAGAGTGAGGATGGGAAACACTATCCATTAAAAGGACAGAGACCATACCCATGAGATACTGACAGCAGCCGCCTCTGGTTTAGCCCTACACCAGGCATGTGGTAGGTGTTTCTATGTATTCATTGAGTGACTAAGTGGCTTGGGTTGCTAGGCATCATGGTATCACCAGGAACACACGGATACTATCAGGGGTGAAGAAAACTCATCTGTAGTCATTAAAAACAGTCTGGAGGCTCTTGTGAGGCCTGATGTATAGGGATCAGGACTCTGTTACCTTTATCTGGTGAGGATAGGTTTAGAAGGGGACACTGGGGACATTCCAAGTACTGGTCTTGGTTGAAATAATGACACTGGAGGAGCTCCGTGCATTTCTCTTGATCTCATTGTGTTAGAACTACTACATTTAACGGAGGCAGTTTGTTCTGGCCTCCTTCCAGCTTCATAATTAAAATCTCTGGGGTTGCAGAGCAGCAACCTGAGTCTTATCAAGCTGCTGTGTGAGCTCAACTGGACAACCTGGGTAGCTGTTGGCCTAGTATAAGAAGTCCACCAGGCCCATGCAGAGCTTTGGGGAGCCCAGGAAGTCAGCACTTATGTTTCATGGATTTGTAAGAAGAGTGGCCTATGTTGGAGGAAAACTGGAACAGTAGAGTCACAGGAACTAAAGGACAAAAGATCCCACTTTCAGATCAGATGTCAATGAATATTTGTTATACCTCTGTCAAAAATGATTAAAATAGAAATTTCCACCCAATGCTTAGATTGGTCCCTTCACAACTGTAAACACACAGAAGGTATCAGAGAATCAGCAAGCAGTGCCCTTTATTTCTTGTAGGTAGACCCCAAAAGCAGGGCAGAGGACAAACAACTTACATGTATAGACAAACAGCTTGCATGTAGAATATCACATATACTATATAAGCCATTTCTCAGAGTTATTTAAAATATTGGGAGAAATAGGTTTCTTTCCATAGGGCATTCATCTTCTTAAAATCTAATCTTGTGCAACCTGCAGTCTTATCAGATAATCAGGTTTCACATGAAAACAGTCTCATGAGAGACATGAACCTGCTTTAAGAGGAATGTAGACACTTTAAAGTCATTTTGGGAATGCAGAGGGAAAAACCTACAGTCACCTGGATAGGAAGAATCACCATAGTAGCATTGTGAAGAAAATGGCACCCTGGAAGCCCTGACTCTAACCTTTTCTGGCTTTTTCTTTTTTACTCTTCTTATAGGCTGAGAAGTTTGGAGACTCTTTTGTCTTTGAAGGCATGTTGAGTGAGCAAGTGAAAACACATATCCACCAGGCAGTAAGTAATGTTTAAACAGGCTCTCATTTCTCTGGGGCTCATCAGAAACATAAGTACTACCTTCCTCTCCCTACTGGTGCCTAGCCAGTCTCCCACTGAAGATTTTCCTCTGAGTCACAGGTACCTTCTCTGGGCCAGGGTACCTTCTCTGGTTGAAAATGTACAGGCCCAGGACGATGTCTAGTTTGTGCTTGTGCCTTAGAGTGGAATTCAGCTCTGTACTTTTGTGTTTTACTTGCAGCCATTTTTAGAATGGAGGATTAACGAGTGCTGCAGACTTGTGTTTTCAAAGTCTTGATCTTGGCAGGGGCTGTGTGGAGCTAGACTTTCATAAGTATTCATGAATCTCTCTGTGCAAATTCAAGTCCATGGAAGGAGTACCTTAGCTGTGAATGTTCATAGCGAATGGGGGCTGGGAACTAGTCCTTAGAGGAAGAGGTGTGCCATCTTATACAGAGAAAATACAAGGGTGTGAAGTCTGTTTCTCTCACACAGAGGCTATTGGCTAGTACTGTGAGTACTGTGTGTCAGAAAGAACTTGGGATTCATGGTCAGGCGATTTATCAGGTCTGTAAATAATATCTGTTTGCATATGTCTTATGGATATGTAAAAGCAAGAGAAAGCAAGGTGACCTGGGACACTGAGCATTCTCACAGGCAGAGACTGAAGAGCAGGATACAGGAGACAGTGACAGAGTGAGAGAGAGTGGGCCTCGGACCTGCCAATTCAAATAAGACAGATGTGGGGGGCATGATAAAGAAATCTCACCTTAACCTTCCCCTTTTATACAAGTTACCTTTAAAGAATTCATGCCTAGGGACTGGAGAGATAGCTCAGTAGCTAAGAGCACTGGTTGCTCTTTAGAGTACTCAAGTTCTATTCATAAACTGACATGAAGGCTCACAGCCATCTATAACTTCAGGTCTGGGGAATCTGATGCCCTCTTCTGGTTCCTACAGGCACTGCATGCTTGTGGTGCACAGAGATACAGGCAGGCAAACACCCCACACATAATAAAATAACAAAAAGTCCTGCCTGAGCTTGATCCGAAAGTGTCAGTTTCACTATGTCCTTTTCTGGGAGCAGCAGCATCAGGAAATGAGCCTCTTTGGCTCAGGCTTTCTCTTTGTGTTCCAACTATTATAGCCCCACTTGGAGTTTGGGGAGATGGTGTAATTAAGCATTGGTCTCAAATGGTATTCTGGTGAGTCAGGCCAATTTCCTTGCTTGTTTTAGTAAATGCTTAAAAGATATGATTGAACTCCTTCTAGATTGCAGTTTTTTCATTGCCAGTTAAATAATCTGATACCTCCATCTCCACTTTTTTTTTTTTTTTTAAGCATCTGAGTTCAGCTTAGGGTAGTGGTGATGTCCCAGCCAGCACTGAGGGGGTGGCTCCTGTTTTAAGATACTGGGTTCAGATGAGGGAGTCCACCTGCGCCTGCTTCTGTAATTTGGCTTTTCCATGGAAGGCATCATGTGTCTTAGGACCACTAACCATTGGGCGTAAGGCAGACATGGAGCATTGCTTGGCTCGAAAGGTGCCCTGAGTGAAGTGTGTGTGCTGTAGCTAGGATGAGGACAAGCGCCTCTCACCTGGCCGCAGGGCTCATGTCATGCTCAAATGCTTATAATGGAAAAGCAAACCTTTTAAGGTTGTTGTGAAAAGGTTGAACAAGTCGTCTGCTGATCCGGGAGGGCTTTATGGCATTTCCCCGTTGGCCTGACTTGCCTCTACTCACTAGAACTTTTGCAACTTTCCATTTCTGTGAGTGGGTGTGACATGTCCATGAGATGAAGATGGATGATGAGACACTGGCCGATTACTGGGAGTTACAGCGCCCTCCCCGTTCATGGAGCTGCTCAAAAGAAAGGCTCATTTGAGTTCTGCCATGTCCCTAACATTTCACAGTAGTTTGCTTTGGACATTAAAAAAAAAAAAAGTAAGAGCCTTGCTGAAGCTGTAATAGTTGATAAAGAGAATGTAGTAATTGTGTTTATTTTTATGTAGTTGTCTTTAGTGTTATATTCTGTTTATACTGGTCTACACTAGTGGTCTGAATTATCTGGGCTTTTGGGGGGAGGTGTTTAATAAAACACAAATACAGAAAGCCACCTGATGTAAATGTGTTACTTAGGACATTATCCTAAGATGGAGCACACTTGTCTCCATAACCTAGATCAGGAACCCGGTTTGCTGCGCTCCAACAGTCAGTATGTGCCACACTCATCCCACCCAAGTGGGCTCCTCCTTCCGTTTCATTATAGTGTTGTCATCTAGGGCTATACCTGTCCGAGACCAACTCGAACTCCCAAGAGGATCACTCGGAACCGGAGGGAGGATTGAAAGAAAAGAGACAGGTTAGTTAAAGGTTGCAACTTGACTTTGGCCAGCTCTGAGGTTGAAACCTTGAGGCTGACTCTCCGCCTTTGTTTATTTTTCTTGCTAAAGGATTACAGTCAGTTCTAAGACAGGAACCTAGCAAGTTAACAATCAAAGATCCTTTAACCATCCTTCTGGAGGCCAGGTGGATCAGGAACAAAAGGTGATAAAAGAGGCTGCCACTGCCTAAATCTGCCTTCTTGAGCTACATTTCAAATGTAAATGTATGAACCTGGGCTTCTGTCCTAACTGAATTGCTCTGAACTTAAGATGCAAATGTGCTAAATTCTAGCCCTTAAGGGGCGCAGCACAAAAGCCAGTTTTCTGCCTATGGTCAGCTTCAAAGTGTCCAGAAAAATTAATATTTCTCCACCACCAGCTGACCAGAGGTGCCAAAACCCAGCTCTCCACATATACCCTAATGACAGTCGTGTACTTTAAAGAGATTTTTGTTGAAGGCACTGCTCATATGCTTCCCACCACATCTCCCATTACCTCCTCATTAATTTTACCTTCGAAAGAACATGGCCAGCCCGTAGACTGTCTCAGTCTGTATTTTGCTGATTGACAGCTACAGTACAGTTCACCTGTTGCCTCTGGTCTGTGTTTCCTGCATATGGTAGCTGTGCTCTAAATTATGATCAAATTTATGTTATACCTGTGTCATGAATATCACAGTGGTGTCCTCTAGTGCAGTGCTTCTGAACCTGTGGGTCTTGATCTCAGATATTTGCACTATAATTCAAAACAGTAGCAAAATCAGTTATAAAGTAGCACTGAATAATTTTATGGTTGGGGGTCACCACGACATGAGGAAGTGTGTGAGTATCGCAGCATTCAGAAGGTTCAGAGCCACTGCTCTAGCAGGAAGCAGATAATGTCTATCTCTTCATCTTTTTTTTTTTTTTTTTTTGTGTCATATCAGCTGATGGTATGCTTAGGGGCTATGTCCCTGAATTTTCTGGGATTGTAGATGATGGGAGCCTAGATATTTTTAGTTTATTGATGGGGATACTTCTATAAAGTGGTCCTTCCGCCCACGTACTGTTTTCTTAACCATCAGTACAGGTTAGACAAGAACAATGGTATATGTGTCACTGTTTACTAGCTTTAAGAAAGTTGATTAATGGGCTAGAGAATGGCTAAGTGGTTAAGAACACTGTTTGCTCTTCCAGAGAACCCAGGCTCAATTCTCAGCTCCCACACGTATGCTAACAACCATCTGTAAGTCCAGTCCAAGAGGATCTGATCCTGTTTTCTGGCCTCTGTTGATCATTGCATGCACACAGCGCACAGACATACATGGAGGTAATATGCACACCTACACACATAGAATAGACATAGAATGAAGTACTAGATCTACTTCTCACATACCACCGGTTCCTGTGATTGAATGAAAGCTCCTCTGTGTATGTGTGTGTGTGTGTGTGTGTGTGTGTGAGAGAGAGAGAGAGAGAGAGAGAGAGAGAGAGAGAGAGACAGAGAGATAGAGAGGGAGGGAGGGAGGGAGGGAGAGAGGGAGGGAGGGAGGGAGGGAGAGAGAGAGAGGGAGAGAGAGTCAGAGGCAGAGACAGAGACACACACAGGCACTAGGATAGAACTGAGGGCCTCATTACTGCTAGGTAAGCATTCTACCACTGATCTATATCACCAAGTCATGAACTTGAAAAGGCTTCCTGTGTCCAATAATAGCAAAGCGTGGCCTTCAGAAAAGATCATGATTCCCAGAAATCCATAACATAAATCCATGAATCTATTTATTTCATTTTATATATTTATTTTTTATTTTATTTTACTGATTTTTTTTCCTTTCAAGGTGTGTGTTTTCATTGAAATAAAATTTTTAAGTGTCTTTACCTTTCTTACTTTTTACAAGATTCCACTACGCATGGTATTCAAACCTACCATAGTCAGTGTTGTAGTTTTCTAGCTCCTGTTGCCCTGGTGTAGGAATATAAAGAAAGGGAAGGTACTTTTCTTTTATTTATAACTTTTGTTTTTTTTATTTTGGCATATTAGCATACATTGTGATCTCTGCCATTAGGAAATTGAGTCAGGAGCATTAGATCAGTGCTAATTTGGGCTACATAATAAATTCAAGACTGTCCTTGGTTGCATAAAACCCCACTTTAAACAAACAAACACACAAACAAACAAACAAACAAACAAATAAATAGAAGACAACCCAAAACAAAATCTCCTTTAAAGATAGTAATAATTTCTAGGGAGTTGTAAGAGAGGGTGTGTTCTCACTGAGTTTCCTATGGTGATATTGTTGGGATTCTGTAAACCCCACCTCTCAGTTACCTAGCAACAGCCAGGTATACCCCACCCCTCAATTACCCAGCAGTGGCCAGGTATGCTCCGCCCCAGTGACCTGACACTATAAAAGGAGCTGCTTGACCCCTCCTCTCTCTCTCTTGGCCTCTCTTGCCCTTGTGCTCTTGCAGCCTCCCTCTTCCCTTCCCTTCCCCCTCTGTCCCACGTGCTCATGGCCGGCCTCTACTCCTCTACTCCTCTACTTCTCTCTCTCTGCCTCTACCACCCTCTTAACTCTCCCATGACCTGAATAAACTCTATTCCTTACTATACTGTTGTGTGGCTGGTCCCTCAGGGAAGGGATTCCCAACATGGACCCCTCAGAGGCATCTCCCCTGCCCTCAGGCCTCGCCGCACCTCCATGGGCCATATGCCCCCCACTCTCTTCATCCTTCCCCTAACATTGGTGCCGTGACTCGGATCGTTATCCTTTCACAACATTGGTACCCTGTGACTTTTCCTTTCATTGGTGCCCCGTCATCTTTTCCTTACAGATATTATCCTGTTTAACTTGTTCAGTTCACACACAGCTAGAGATAGCAGGTTATACAACCTCTGTCTCTTTGTCTGATTTCATAGTTCTATGAGTATTCATTTCTGCATATATGTATTTAGTTCTATATAACTCTGATGCAACCATAGGTATATGTAACCTGTGTTTTCAAAAAGTTCTTACAATTCATGGACTTAAACGTGTCGTGGATTTCGTTCACTTGGAGTCATGATCTTTTTTGAAAGCCACACACATTGCTATTTTTGAGCACAGGATGATGCCTTATCAAATTTGTGTAGGTCCTGTTATGTTCCCTCCTGCTTCCAACAGTTGCACTGAGATGTAGTTTATGTAGTGTATGATTCACCTTTTTAAGTGTATGATTCAGTGTTGGATTGGTATCGGTTAGAGTTGTTGTCTTCACGGGCCCATAAAGGAACTTTGTTCTTTGTAAGTCATTCCTCCCCTTTGTTCCGGGTCCTCAACTGAGCCTAGGAGTCCTTTGTGGCTTCTTTGCTTTTTCTGATGGTACTGTGTGCCCGACTGCAGACTAGTGCTATTCTTTGCCCTAAGAAGCCGTGGCTTTTATGTTAGTTTCTTTTTATGGCTGTGATTGAATGTCCAAACACAAAGCAAGTGGAGGGGTACTTTATTCTGTCCTAAAGTTTCAGAGGAAAGAGTCCACTATGGCATGGCGACAGGAGCAGGAAGCTGACTTACTGCAGTGCGTCCGCACTCAGGAAGCAGAGAGAAGATAAGTGGGGCCAGGCTCCAAACCTCAGTGTGCCCCATGCACTTCTTCCAGCCTCCACCTTCTAAAGGTTCAGTAACCTCCCAGGGAGCACGGCCAGCTGGGGACCACGTGATCAAACGATGAGGCTGGAAGAATGCTCTCTGGTTTCTGGGTCTCTCTGCAGTGCCTCTTCTGTGGGCAGAGCTTAGAGAAGCTATGCCACATCCATTCACGAACTTTTAGCTTAGCCTGTTCTGTATTACATCCCTTCCTTTATTTCTACTCCAAGAATCCCATTTCTAAGGACAGGCAGAGGTGAACACCCTGCAGCTACTCAGGACGTCATCCAAAGATCACACACGGCAGTGCCAAATCTTAGGTGTATACCCAAAAGATGCTCCATAACACCCCAGGGACACTGGCAGCTTAACTCATCCTGAAACCGAAAATAATCCAGATGGCCTAGAACTGCCTTGAACTGAAGGGGTTGAGGAAGAAATGTGGTTCATTTATACAATGGAATACTACTCAGCTGTTGGAACAAAGACATCATAAAGTTTGCAGGCAAATGGATGAAACTAGAAAATATCATCCCGAGTGAGGTTGTCTAGACCCAAGAAGACATGCATGGTATATACTACTACTAAGGGGATATTAGCCATAAAGTACAGAAGACCTGGGAAACAACCCACACACCCAAAGAAGCTAAATAACAAGGAGGCCCAAGAGACTATGCTTGAATTTCACTCAGAACAGAAAATAAACATCGCTGGAGTTGGATGGAGGAAGAGAACTGGATGGGAGAGGGGAGAGGGAGGGGAACTGTGTGTGTGTGTGTGTGTGTGTGTGTGTGTGTGTGTGTGATATAGGGAGAGCAGGGGTGGAATGAGAGGGTTGGGGACTTTGAATAGAAGTTGGCCTGAGGGAGCGGCATCTATAGGATGAAGTGCCATACACTTGGATGGGAGTAGCTCCAGGGAGTCTATGAGGGTGACACTAGCTGAGGATCCTAGTAGTGGGGGACATGGAGTCTTAAATGCCCACCTTCTGTAGCCAGACAGGGCTCCCACTGAAGGGATAGTGACACCAACGCACCCACAAAACACTCCATCTAAAATTTACTGTTTTTTGTGCCTTTACTGCCCTCTTGGAGCCTAATTTGTAAGCTTTTCAGGGTGGAGGTCAAACCTAGAGTCTTATACATGATAAGCAAACACTCTACCACAGCGGTCTATGTTCTGACTATGTGTATTACTTATTCCTTGAATTCCCTTTGCCTTTCTTTTCCCCTAAGTTAATAATTTTATTCATTTTGTCTTTTGGGTTTCTGAAGTAATATTGGTAAAGTGATTTTTTTTCTTTAATTTCCACTTTATTGACTTTGGCACATATGTGTGATTATGAATTATAACTTAGACTTTTGCCTATAATTTATGACTACCTCATTTTGCAACAGCATGTTTTGGGTACGTGGATGTGTGTATATGTGCATATATGCATGTGTTTGGAACACTATTATTCTCTATTATTATTCCATGTTTAGACGTGGTTGTGCCAGGTTAGTTTTAACATGATAATGTAGATTTTTTAACTTACATTTCAAGTGTTATTCCCTTTCCCAGATAATGTGGAGAAGTGGTAGACTTTAAGTAGACTGTTGAGATACACTTTATCTTTTAATAGTAGGAGGTAGTTAGGTCACTGGGGACACAGCCTACTGAAAGGATTGCTGATCTTATAAGTCTTGTTATAAAAGGGTAAGCCTAGGCTGGAGAGATGGCCCACTCAGTAATATGCTTGTCTGAGAACATGAAGATGTGAATTTGATCCCCAGGCCCTATGTGAAAAAGCTGGCTTCAGTAGTACACAACTATTACCCCAGAACTGGGGAAACAGGCAGAGGATTCTTGGTGCTTGCTGGCCAGCCTGTCTAGCTGTTGGTAAGTCCCAGGGCACTTAGAAACTCTATCTGAAAAAAGATGTTAAGCAAATGGGGAAGACTCCTGACCTCTGGCCTCTGTATATACATTCATGAATAGAATCATTAGCTGTGTAAGTATTCTTTTGTTTTTCATTTATGATGATAGGGTGTTGGGTTAATTTTGAGGGGGTCCCGCATCTGCTCCACCACAGGGCTTGGGCCTCTGAGAAAGGCAGGACATGGGAAGTTTGACTGCGCTTATCCCATGTCGCTATGGGAAGCATCAGGGACACAGATCCAGGGGTGGGGGACGAACAGCTGGAGCTTGCTCAGGGCTCCCCAGGCCTTCATCGAGGCCCAGGGGCATCTGGTTCCCAGGCTCTTGGACACCCAGGTGCCACTGGGTGCCACAGAATTGCTGAGAAGTGGGGAGTGAGGGACCCTTGGGCAAGATCTAGTCCACACCAAGAGGGAAGGGGGGAACTCCAGCTGGTCCCTCAGGGGTCCTTGTCTTGTCAGCGCTTGGCTGTAGGCTTGGTTTGGTGGCAGCTGTGGCTAGGAGCTCAGGGAGGCCTTCCACTGGAGATTGGATGGCGGCTTTGTAGGCAAAGGTCTTCTCTACAGCTCCCAAAGGCAGGTCCTGTGAAAAGAGACAGTCCATAGTTTTAAGACATTTATATTGTCATGGAGGAGAGTGGATGAGTAAAACTGTACTGCAGGGTCCTGAGATCAAATACCTTCTGCAGGGAGGAGTTTCTGGGAAGAAAGGCTAATTGGCTAAGCCTGCAGGCCTTTAGGTACCTCATTATAATGAAGATCTGTCTTGAGCCTATGTGACCTGTGGTCAAGTCTTCACCTGGGGAGGGGCTTGGGGCATTTCCCTACATGACTGATGGCCACAAATCTATGAAGAGTTGTGGCTAGTGACAGGTGCCTGGTTTTTAGAGCAAATAAAGACTCCTACAGTCCTTTTCAGGATCACCAGGGTCTCAAGCCTCATCTCAACCGAGAAACAGGGTGCTTTTCACTGTCCCACAATAGGGCATGAGCTTTGTATATGGTAGACACTGAACGCACTCCCAATCCAAACTAGTTTCCTTTAAACCTTACCCAGCATCCCATATTTTGTTGTAACACTGGGGAAAGTATGCGTGCGTCTTGCACTGATTTCTGTCCTGTTTCTTCATCTGTCTTTCCTCATCTGTGTTAGACTTGAACCTGTATCATTTCCGTTGCTCATTATCAATGTCGTTTGGGTTTTAGAAGGAGTTATGTCTAGAGTAGCTTTGTAACTTTGCTCAGATCCTTCTTGCCCTTTCTCCTTGTGTTACTCTGCGTCAGCGAGCTGGTTTCTGCTTGGTTTGAGAGTCTATGCTGGAAGGACCGATGGTGGGTCAGTGTCAAGGGTATGTGGGTTGGGTTTCAGGGCTTTCACACTTACTGTGGGCTCCTCACACTCACAGGTGCCTACAGTTCCTTTCAGTTTTAGTTGATTCTCTCAAATTGTTTCTCTGTGCTTTCCAGAAATGCTTGTCAGTTATTTGAGGAATTTGTCAGTTTTTGATCCTGGAAAGTCTGGGTGCAAACGAATAATTTTAGTGGACCCTTGCTGGTGAGAAGCAACCTCAGGTGGAGTACTTGGCAGAGGGACTGCCGTGGCCACCTGCTCTGACTTCATACCTTCATCTCTATGGTCAGATATCAGTGGAGCTTCTTCTGGGGGTCCCTGGACACCATCCTTCTCCCTCATTCCAGGGTGATGTGCTCCTGTGTGTTAGGTGTTCTGTGTCTTCTGTGCTGCTCATCTTGCTTGCTGTCATAAGGGCTGCTGTAGGTATTTCATGAATGTGTGCCTTAATAGCCTTCATTCTAGAAGGTGGGGCAAATGCATTGGAGGGTCATTTTTTTGTTGTTTTTGTTTGTTCCTTTGACATAGGGTTTTTCTGTGTATCCCTGGCTGTCCTGGAACGCATTCTGTAGGCCAGGCTAGCTTCAAACTTAGAGAAGCACCTGCCTTCCAAGTGCTGGGATTAAAGGTGTGCACCATCATGCCTGACTTTGTATTGTGTTATTTACTACTGTGTCCCTAGTACAGTGACTGTCACTTAAGTAGTTAATATGTATCTGGGAGAATGAAAGCTTATCATTCAGGTGTTGTGTTAGTGCATTTAGTTCTTGGATGGGCAGGGTTCAGACCTGGTATGACCTGTTTATCTTTCAGGCTACAAAGTCAGCTCTTCTTCCGTTTGAGATGCTGGTTTGGTGATCAGGGTTGAGATGAGTTCAGAGCTCCAGAGTCATTTGGAAAGGACAGCCTAGGGCTGGATGATTGGAGGAGATAAAGTGCTTCTGTCATTTGTGCTGTATTGAAAAGAATAGTTGTTCGCTCAACTCAGGAGTCTGTGTGGCACGGGCTCAGGAAGAAAACCGTGATAACCCTGGAAGGGGAGAACTCATGCAACAGGATTACAGGACACTGTTGCTTTTCTCCAACGTGGTTAAGGACCTGATAGGATAAGGATGCACGAGGTTGGGGAGGGGGTGCTGACTGTTTAGAGCACACTTACATTTCTTTTTTTTTTAAAAGATTTATTTATTTTATGTATATGAGTACATTGTAGCTGTCTTCAGACACACCAGAAGAAAGTGGTTGTGAGCCACCATGTGGTTGCTGTGAATTGAACTCAGAACCTTTGGAAGAGCAGTAGGTGCTCTTAACCGCTGAGCCATCTCTCCAGCCCTTACATTTATTTTTAAGGCTTAGGTCTTTTAAGGCTCAACTTGGATCAAGGAAAAGAATGAGTATAGCCTCAGTACCCCAACTGAATATTGGTCTTTATATCATCAGCTCCCTTATAGAAATAAGGTAGGTTACAGAATAAAAACTCGTGCCCAGGGATATCTGGCTTTAAGAAGTCCATATGTGCCAGATGAATCCCTTTAATCCTGGTACTTGGGAGGCAGAGGTAGGTGGATCTCTTGACTTTGAAGCTAGCCTTGCCTACAGTGTGAGAGTCAGGGCTACACAGAAAAACCCTATCTCAAGAAACAACCCCCCCAAAAAAGAAAGAAATGTGTATATACAAATAAGAGTTTACAATGGGCTGCTGCACATCTGTAACCCCAGCATTCAGGAGGTAGAGGCAGGATCACAAGTTCAAAGTCAGCCTGAGCTATATAGCAGTGCCCTATTTAAAAAAACAATGGGTAGGGGATATAGCTAAGGGCAGTGCACATATACACCTTGATTAGATCTCAGGACTGTGAAAGAGCAAACTCAAGAACAAGAGTGAGAGATGATATTTCAGTGGATAGAATTTTCAAACTATCCTCCAAGCAATTTTTTTCTGTATATGCTTATTTGTATATATCTGTATAGGGTTGATGTTTGAAGCCAGAGCTGTACACACACCATACAAGTACTCTTTCATGGAGCTGCACACTCAGCCCTAATTTTGCTACTTTGTGGGGTTTTCTTTTTACCACCTGGGTTACCCTCTATCACTAGATAGGAGAGAAAGCAGGATTAGGAGGGGAAGAGAGACAGAGACAGAGAGACAGAGAGAAAGAGAGAGAGATCTGAATTTAATTTCTTTTCTTGTTTCTTCTTTGACCATGACTACTAATAAACTGTAACCAACCACCCTGTATGACCAATGACCACTAACCCCACCTATTGGGGGCCCTAGCATTTTTGTAGCCCCCGAAAAGTTTCCAGAATTTTAAATGTCACATAATCACAGAAACTATCAGCTGCTGACTGAAGTTTTTAAAGAAACCAAAATTCCAGAATTCTTCATACAGCCCTCCACATGGAGGTAATTTCTGTGTTGTCGTCATAGTTACTTTTCTACTGCTGTGGTAAGACACTGTGACTGATGCTACTTAAAAAAGAGAGTTTATTGGGGCGTATAGTTTCAGAGGGTGAGTTCATGATCTTCATGATGGGGAGCAGGGTGGCTGGGCGGCAGGTGGGCAGGGCCCTGGAGCAGTAACTGAGATGTTACTTTAGGAGGCAGAGAGCTGGAAATGGAGTTGGCTTTTGAAACCTCAAAGGCCTCTTTCTTCTCCAAGCTCCTCCCACCAGGCCACATCTCCCCATCTGTTCTAAATAGTTCCACAAACCAGGGACTAAGCTTTCAAGTATATTCACCCAGGAGCTCATTCTCACTCAAACCATGGCATGCTGGCATGTATAAGTGACTTAGTCTACTTGCTGGATGTGCATGTGATACAGTCTTTTGCTGAGTACTGTCACATTGTTTAAAGGTGGGACATGCTCTCACCTATTTGTATCCCTTGTCAAAGTTAAAGGTTTTTTAAAGTACCTTTTTAAAAAAATTCTTTTAAGCAATTACTCAAATCAGTACCGCTCCCTGTGTCTGTCTACATCTCAACTGAAGATGAGTAAAATCAGTCAAGCATCAGCTACTGTTGGGTGCATGTATTCTTTGAGCTGTTCTTACAGATTGCCTCTAATGCTGAACCCTACAAGGGTTTCTATTCTTCCTGTGAAGACCTGAAATGTGATGTGTGCTAACTGTGAGTATAATGTTCCAGTGTGGCAAATTTCAGTAAGAACTAAGCAAACATTTTTTAGTTGCACCCTTTATTTCATAAGTACTTGTGTCCTGTTTGAAAAGGCAAGTGTTCTTCTCTTGCATGCAGTCTATGAAGTCATCAAGGTACCTGATTTAGGATTAATCAGAATTCCTACTTCCTATTGTGATGATGCCTTTGTTTCCACCCGTTATAAGAACCTCGTTCTGATGTTCATTATGTGTACAGGTTGTTGAAGCCAGAGACATTTCAGTCACTGTTATCTCCGTTCAATCCAGTTCCTCCAGTGTTTAGATTCTCCTTCAGGTTTATTTATACTCTGTGAGTTTGAGTAGGTCTGTAATTGCTCATTGTTCACTGGTACCAGTTGAAAAAGTCTCCCTGTCTGTTTTTGTAAGGATCGCTGTCATGTTTATACTGCATCTCAAGAAACCTCTGTTTTTTTAATCTGCTCATCTAATTGCATTTAATTTTTGAGAAAGCAGTTGTAAAATTGTGAGCTTGACATCTTTAGACGTGAATATGCATAATTACACAGTATTGTATCTTCCATGTGCATTTTATTCTGGGCTGTGTGTGCATAAGAAGCGTCACTTACCACCCTTGGCAAGAATAGAGGTACTTTTGCTTTTTTTCCTTTCCCCTTTTTCAAGTTCTTACTACAGTTCTGGCAGGTCTTATGAGAAAGGTGGAAACCATGTCTTTGCTCTCTGAAGTCCATTTCTCAAGAGGCCATGAGACGCACACGAGTTCTGTTCACATTGCCATTGGTCGATGGCAGGCTGGCACAGCTGTTTCCACTTAAACCCAAGGCAGTTGCTATGGAAATGGCTGAGTAGAAATAGGTCATGTTTAAAGTCCTTTCCCTCAAATATAAAGCAGTGCTATAACTTCAGGTTGTCTTGGTTGAGCAGCAAACGTGTAGGTGGGCAACTACAGCCAGCAGACTTTCTTGTTTTAGGATGATGTGGTTTCTATGTTTTTATGCCAGCCTGTCTAACACTGCAGCTTCTCAGTAAACAAAACATCCAGTAAAGACCAGTGTTAGGGGTAGGTTCATTTGCAGTGTGATTCTGGGTAACTCCCAAAGTGTTTTGTTCATAAAGTTTTTATTTATTTATTTATTTATTTATTTATTTATTTATTTATTTATTTATTCATTCATTCATTCATTCATTCATTCATTCTATGGTAGAATAGCTTATTTTCAAGACAGAGCTAGAAGTTCAAGGAAAAGTTTTTAAAACATTAAATTAATAACCCTGACATTTGGAACTGGAGACTGGGACTTCTGTTTAAGAGGACTGGTTTGTCTTCCAGTGGACCCAGATTCCAGTACCCACATGTAAGCTTATAATTATCTGTAACACCAGTCTCAAGAATCTGATGTCTTCTTCTGCCTCCACAGACACACATGTAGTGCACAGACTATATACACATTTAAAAAATCTTAAAACCAACAACAACTGACATTTGCAAGAAGGTATCTGGTGACATTGGATGGAGTACGCCATGAATTTAGTCAGAAAATATTCTGACTGGTCCAGAGCAAGTTGGCCAGGATGAACAAGGACATGCCTGATCTCATCACAGTTATTATGGGGTGAATTTAATTTCTTGTGTCGTTTGGGGACTTTGTGCATCTGACCATCACAGTGGAGACCACAGTCAGTCTGGCACTCTGTATGTTATTGCTGTCCTTATGTGTGCTGCGGCGTTGTCTAATTGGGAGGGTATCTTCCTGCTCACCCCCCCCCCATAGTGCATCTTGCTGTGGAGGAACAGGCTGCCTTGTGTGCAGATGGTTCTCGAAGCAAGACTGTGATGAAAGACTGCCATTACATACTCTTCTTGAGAATTCCTTGATGTGTCACATGCTGTTCCTTGACTCATACCCCTTGGGCATTTCCACAGTCTGTCCATATTTTGGAAGGGTGATCAGATGGGTGGATGAGGGCACAGACTGACTGAAGAGCTGTTGATGGTAGGTTTTTACTAATTGAAATATGTGCTCTATGAAAGCTTATAGACATTTTGTAATGTGCAGTAACATGAATAATGTTAGGAAAACTGGTAACTAACATGGGTTATTCTGACTCCTATGTATTTTGTCATGTAATCCTCATGACAACACTAGGAAACAGCGATTTTGAAAAACACTTTTTATTGATTTTCTTTTTGTGAGTTTCACATCATGCACCCCTAAATCTCTCCTCTCCCAGTCCTTCTATATCTGCCCTCTGTTCTTGCAACTTCCCAGTCAAAAGGAAAAAAAGAAAAAACATTAAAAATTAAAAAAAAAAAACCATACAAAAATGTTCCCAACTCCTCAAAAAAAAAAAAAAAAATCTCACTGTGGAAGCTGTAGTGTGTTAATGGTGCATTACACATTATACTCTTTTGCTTTAACAGATTTACTTGCAAATGTTTACTGCAGTGAGTCATTGGTCTGGTTCAAGGTCTCTGGCTTCTGCTACATCAATACTGGATCCTCACATAGACTCATCTTGGATATCCTGTTTTTGCTTTGTGTCATGGAGATCCTGCACCTTTGGTTCTGTAGGAATGGCTTCCTCACACCTTCTAGCAGCTCATAGATGGGATATATGTTGGGGTGGACAACTCAAAGCCCTGGATTTGGGCCTATGTGGTAGCTAAGTTGGTCAGCCTGCTAGCTCTCCAGTGCCTAAGCCACTGGGACCAGTTCTCTTGAGCTACCAGGTGAGTGGCTAGACAGCTGGTGAGGGGTGAACATGGAATTTTTATGTCTACTTCAGCAGTGAGTAAACAGGGGTCTGGAGAGTCTAGAGAGCCTAAGATCTTACATCTTGCAGTATGTCAGCTGCTTCTATTGCTGTGCCAATGTGAAGTGTGTGTTAACATTTAAAATGACTAATGGGTTTTCCTGGTTGTCACTATAGCAGATGATTTGCTCTTTGGAGGAACATGTGGCAATGTTTAGATTCATTGTTGTATGCCATGGTTGAGATACAACTGGGGTCTAGTGGGTAGAGATTAGAAATGCTGCTACACATTCTACCTTATATCACGTAGGAGGCCCTAACCAAGACAGAATTACATGGCCTAGGGAGTGTCCAGAGTGCTGAGGCTGATAAAACCCGTTTTGTGATGCATGCTCATTTGACTCTTGGTCGTTAACCCTTGCTAAGTGTATATTCTCAGGAATTTTTAGAATTACTTCTAGCAATACTAACATTCATTATTAGGCAAATATTTTATTGGAAACAAAGATCTATACTCTACGTGATATATTTCCATGTTAAAGTAGGCTTTGCTAACTACCTGTAGGACAGCTGGGTAATTCTGTAATTTTTATTTAGTGTTTCTGTAGTCTGTAGGCATCCTTGCATTTCTTGCTGTGCTCTGTAGTGTACATATGTCTCTGTGTTCAGATCTCGCTGTTTGAACTAAACAGGAGTCTGTGGCCTGTGGTTCCAGTGTCCAACCCTGTATGATGAGTTCTTTTGTTTCTTGGTAGACAAGAGTGAAACTGATTCCCGTGTAGCTCTGTGACCTTAAAACGTGTTATCCAGTGGTTTGTTTTGGGTGGCATGCTAGAGTTAATGTGACATTGCAGAAAGCAAAACAGTTAAAAGCAGAGGAGTGGGAAGGGAAGTCAGGAGCCTTGGCTGGGTATGTGTGAGGAGGTATGGGGTACAAGGGTACATTTTGGAGACATTTTAGAAAGAAAGTGAGGTGGCTAGGTTTACACTTTGTACTTTATTTTTGAATGAACGAATTAATCATTATATGCAAAATAAATGTAAAAACCTATTGATATACCATCCTAAATGGCACTCTAGTAATTTCTGGTTACAGTAGTAGACCAACACCGACACCAGCCTGAGACATTTTTTTTCCACATTAGGCACCTTCACCTGGGAAGCCAGATCCTTGAGAAAAGAATTTCAGGAGGAGCCAAGTGTAGTGGAGTTAGTGAGCTCAGTAAGTATTAGACAGTAAGTCTCTGGGAAAAGGACAGTACACAACACCAAGACGTGGGTGCAGGGTGTTCGACAGTCATGCCTGGCTCTACTCTACGTGTGGATGGTCCTCTGCCTTTCTAAGTTACACTCCTCAACAGAAGTCATTTGTAACAGTTTAAAGAGTAAGCAAAACTCAAATTGAAGCAAGTGTGTATGAATTGGTTTACTTATCTTTCTTAAAGACTTTTCTTTTAAAACTGTAAGGTAGTTTTACCAGTTTCGATGTAGAGATGAGAAAGGACTGAGAATGTGATAAGACTAAAGGTTTCAGTGTTCTGGCCCAGGCAGGCAGAATTCATTTGTAGCTTTTTTTTTTTGCCTTATCTTTTGAACCTCCATTGCCCCTAGAGGCAGTTTTGGCAATACCAATTGTGGGCTTTTTGTTTGTTTTCTGTTTTTGACTCAGCAAGAAAGGTGAAGTAGATTCCTAGGCAAGGGGCTGCTTTCCTCCATCACATCTTTTTATTTCTTCCTGTGGTTCTATCTCGCCTCAGTGGGACTTGGCAGTTGAATTCTAGGAAAGGACTGACGGGCCACTGCTGCAGCAGCCCTTGGGTCTTCTCTGAAGAACTCAGCTCTACAGATGTTTTCCTTAGAAGAAGGGTTGGGGAGCCAGAGGAGCTTCCTCCTAACCCGCCCATTGTTGTCTCTTCTAAAGACAGGCCTATGGATAAACGCAGCCCTTCACAGTGTAGAGTGAGGAGAGATGGGTGTCACCCAAAGCTATAATCTCTTTGAAGAAGATTCAAACTACTGTTTATTACAGCTCCAAACTAGAAATGTCCAAATGCGCATTTGCAGGCAGAATGGACACAAACAGATTATGTATTTATTTTCATTGCTAAAGGTGGAAGAAATATTTAAAAAAAAAAAAAAAAAAAAAACCCAGAAAAAAATAAACAAAGGTGAGGAAAAAGAACAAAGGCATTTCAGTATCTACTATCCAGGTTTAATATATTTGAATTTAAGGGCTAGAATCTTTCATCAGTAGTGCTTTGTGCTGGAAGTGGAGTTGGCCAGATTGAGTCATGTGATTATTATCCTGAAATCCGGAATTTTCTGAACCCGACCTTTCTGTGCACATCTTCCCCTGACACTGAGTGCACTACCCGTCATTGGCACCAAACAGAACAAACCCAGACTAGCTGTAGATGAGGAGCATGCTCTCAGCTCCAGCATGCTGTGAAATCTGATGCGTTTGTCATGTTAAAGGACAAAATGCCCTTTTTTATCGAAGTGTCTTTTTCCAAATGCCTTTTTCCATCAGGTTGTTGTGGGGATATATTAAATGTTTTGATTGTGTTTATATGGGAAAAAATGGATGAGGGTAGTCTTGGTGTTCACAGTGACAGCTGTCACTGTTAGCAGGGACATAGTTTCTGTCACTCCCACTCCCCCAGCTCACAGGGATGCAGTCAGTGTGTTGAGAATACAGTGGGCACGGGGCCAAACTTGATTCTGCTCTAGTCTATGTTAGAAGAATCATTCCCAAGTTTCTGTTCTTCAGTGTTAGCAGCAATGATTGATTTTTGTGGCTCTCCTTGTGACTGCTTGTCATAGGGTCATGCCCAGGGAGACTGGTTCCCTTTCTCTACTGCTTGCTCAGTGATTACCCTAAGTTGCTAAGGGCCTTAATTAAGTCCTTTATGTTAGAATTCTTCACTGTAATGGATGTTGCTGACTATCTGCAAATGAGTGAGCAGGCCTGGAAAGGGTTTTACTGTGAACAGCAGAGCCACAGTTCAAAACTACTTTTGACTGGCATAAAAACTTTAGATGCTAACCAGTCACTGGGCAGGGTTCCCTCCTCACACTCATTACTCTGGTGAACCCTCCAAATTCTGTAATTAACAGACCCCTCCCCCCCAAAGTGTCTAAGGTTCTAGTAACAGTTTCCTGAGTCTTACCTGATGTTTTAGTTAGGGTTTTACTGCTGTGAGCAGACACCATGACCAATGCAAGTCTTATAAAAGGCAACATTTAATTGGGGCTGGCTTACATAGGTTCAGTTCATTATCATCAAGGTGGGAACATGGTGGCATCGGAGCAGGCATGGTGCAGGTGGAGCTGAGAGCTCTACATCTTCATCTGAAGGCTGCTAGCAGAATACTGGCTTCCAGGCAGCTAGGATGAGGGTCTTAAGCCCACTCCCACAGTAACACACCTACTCCAACAGGGACACACCTCCTAAAAGTGCCACTCCCTGGGCTAAGCATATATGAACTATCACACCTGATTTGGCCCCTTATTTTCTGAGTTAGTTGAGGCTGGATTGAGATCCCATTTCACAGAGGAAGGTCTGTCAGACATCATGAATTTATGCAGTTAATGTTGGGTGCAGATTGAATCATGATTTTTTTTCAGATTTTTTTTTTTTTAAATCGGATATTCTCAGCATTTACATTTCAGATGTTATCCTTTTCCCCCAATTGCATCCCCCATCTCCCTCCCATTGCCTTTATGAAGGTGCCCCTCTCCCAACTACCCTCTCCCACCTCAATACCTTGGCATTCCCTACACTGGGAAACAAGCCTTTGCTGACCAAAGGCCTCTCCTCCCATGAATCATGGTCTTTTAAACATAGTTTCTTGTTTTTCTTCTGCATTCCACTTGATCTCTGGCCACTTTGGATAACCTTTAACCTCATGTTTAATGTGAAGATGAACTGTTTCCCCATCTTTTAAGATGGAGACGTTTTCTATCTCCCACTTGTCACAGGATTATAGAGGATTAATGAGCAGGACAGCCTGAGAAAATCCCTGTAGCCATGTAGCACTTAAATAGACTTGCATCTGTTTAGTTACTTGTCTGATTGAATAGATTTTTTTTTTTGTTTGAATATGTGATTACATGTAAGGCTGTGATCCTGATACTCTGTAAAAGCATATGTTTTTGAACCCAAATAGACCTCATGACCCTATGTGAGAACTTTGTTTTTTTGGCTGTGTGTATGAGTCCGGTGTATTTCTGGAGTCTCAGTAGCTGACAGAAGTCTATTTTTGGTTGCTTTGAGGTTGCAGCTGCTCCATGGTGGTTACCTGTCAAGGGTGCTAATTGGAGACACCCAGAGGGCCCAGACTCCAGTATTCTGCACAGGTGAGTTTGGAATGTAAATAAATAAAATAACTAATGAAAAATTTTCTGTGCTCTTGCAGAACTCAGCAGCTAACTTCATATGTAAAACGAATGGCAAGTGTAACCAGCCACTCTTGGGAAGGCAAGGGATGATGGGAAATAATGTATATGAAGTCCTAGTTACAGTGTCTACTCATGGAAGGCTTTGAATAAACAGACTCTTTTCTGTTTCATTTGGCTTGTAGGAGCTCCTCCTCACAAATTTCCATGGTTTGTACAGACTACAAGGAGATAATTATCTCAAGCAAAACTAGAGATGCACTTGAAACCGGGGGATGAGAGGGAATTTCATTTATGACTTGAGTCCAACAGCTGGGGAGCTGCTCTCCTAACCTCATTCTTCAGATGAAATTTAGGCCTTTGTTTTTAACCACATTCAAGGTTGTTGCCCTTAAAATCAGGGAGTGGGACGTGTATGAACTTCAACTCTAGAGATACAGACCTTTTCAAGGTCTGAGCTGCCTTCTTCTGTGCTAGAAATAGACAGTAAGGTAGAAAGTTGTAGGATCCTTGAGGACCTGCGGTGAAATGGGTCTCTAGCTCCCAATTCATACCTTTTCCCCCAGATTCAAAGTTGAGAGTCAAGATAGTAGAAAGAAAACCCAAAGGAAACTGCATTTTTAATTTGTGGTGCTAAGACTTGAACCCATGGTCATCTGTTCTACTACTGGGCTGCATCCTCAAACTGGAATGTACTTTTAAATTTATGTACTAGACTTGGAGCTGCCCAGGAACATTTGTTGAGTGACTTAATGAATGTCCTGTAGGAATTCAGAGATGCATGAAGAGTTAGGTGGGCCAGACCAGTTTACCTAAAAGTGAGTGGTGATTTCAGCTCTATGCATTTTCTCCATCCTCTAAGGAAAGGCTGACATGGGATCTGCTTGTGTGAGGCGGATGGTGCTAGCTGATCCTTGGCATGTAGATTGTCATTTAGAAACTCACAGATGTGTAAGGGCATGGATGCCAAAACTACAGTGTAGGCCCAACAGAGTTGTGCCTACTTTGCATGGAGCTTTGAGGAGTGTACGGAGTATAAGCTAAGCCTCTGTGCACCTTCTGTCTCTGCTCGGATAGTCACTGGAGACTCTAAGGTCCCCCTAATGATTCTGCAGAATGCAGAGGGAGCCAGAATCGTCTGCTGACTCTCAGCAGCTGAGCCAGTGGGGGCGGAGCTTCTCTGTGTCTGCCACCCATAGAATCTGTGGGCATCCAAGGCTGCAAATTGAAGAGATGCATGAGTACAGAAACACTGTGACCCATTTGGGCATCTAAGAGTTCAGAACTTCCCACTGGAGTGGACAGGTGTGTCACAGCTAGGCTTTGGAATCATGACCAGATGGTGGGTGACTGTGGTCACTTTCTGAATCTACCTTCTACTTTCTGTTGAGGCCAGCATCTCTTTCAACTGCACTTGCTCCTCTCTAGGTCAAATCATCCAGTTCTCCATGTCTCCTGGAATGATGCTGTTGCCTACTGCACATGGGCGGGGAAGAGGTTGCCCACCGAGGCAGAGTGGGAATACAGCTGTAGAGGAGGCCTGCAGAACAGGTACTCATACCAGAAGGCCTTGCCTTATCGTCGATGTGTTGACATTCTCTTCCACCCTTCTTCCTCTGCTCTCTCCTCCCCTCTTCTCTTTACCCCTCTGAACTTGCTGTGGTGACACTATTGGGTGAGACACGAACCCTTTACAGTTCCTAAAGCCAGGTATGGGGATGGACTCTGTAGCCCCAGAGAGAGCTCTGGCTGCACACCCGCTCCTGTGCATGCCTCCTCAGAGCTGCTTGGCAGGCTGCCCTGCCTTTAGCATTTTCTTATTTTAGCTGTCTTCTGAAGCCATGGTATTCTCTGCTTCTACAGCCATGAGACAGAAAACTCATGTTTGGGTCACATCTTCTAGGAAAAGCTTCTTAAAATAGATAAGGCTTAAAAAAAAAAAAAAAAAAAAATGGTGTGCTGTGCCTGCTCATGCTACCATATAAGTCCAGGATGATGCCTCATTTTTCAGATTTCTAGAAGGCTCCTTTCAGTCGTGTCATTTGTTTCAGGCCTTCTCAGTGGTGAGGAGAGACTGAAGTTGTTGTTCACTTGACATGAGTTGTTACAAGGAAAAATTTAAAACTCCCAATTAAAAGTTATATTTACGAGTGCATCTTTTAAAGAAACAGATCACCCAGGACACATGTATGTTGTTTGTTCTCTTCCACTGCATCCTTTCTCTTGACTGTGCGCCATGCTGATGCCTGTGTCTTTCCTCACAGGCTTTTTCCCTGGGGCAACAAACTGCAGCCCAAAGGACAGCATTATGCCAACATTTGGCAGGGGGAGTTTCCTGTGAGCAACACTGGCGAGGATGGCTTCCGAGGAACTGCACCCGTGAGTGAGAGGGGCTTCTACAGAAGGGCTGCTGCGCTCTTGGGAGCTGAGGCACTAGTACTGGGGTGAAAGATCCAGGTCTGCCCTACATGTCTGTGACACTAGGGGTTGAGGCAGGAGGATCAGAACGTTGGCTTGGCTACATAGTTCTAGGCTGGCCCGAGTTATAGGAAACCCCATCTTAAGAACACAAAAACCAGGGCCAGAGAAGTTTATCAGTGGGGAGAGGTACTTGCCGGCAAGTATGCTGACCCAAGTCACCACCTAGAACCCTTAGAGTGGAATGAGAGCAGAATCTCATTAAGTTGTCTCCTGGTTTACACACACACACACACACACACACACACACACACACACACACACACACACACAATCTTAAAAAATAAAGCAAAAACCAACAAACTAACTTTCCCCATCCTTACCAAAATAAATAAATAAATAAATAAATAAATAAATAAATAAATAGCAGAATGAAAGGCATCATTTGCTGTCTGACAGATACTGTTCTTCCTCAAGAATGGCAAATGCTGGAAATCATCAGATGTCTCCTTTAGGGTGCATTTTTTATGACTATTTAATGCACACTATAACAGATTTAGAGAAAGCCTCCCAGTAGAGAGAGGAGAAAGC
>NC_137972.1:38525899-38728464 GCF_963924665.1 Micromys minutus
ATGAATGAATTCCTACACAGACACCAGATACTAAAGTTAAACCAGAACCAGGTATATTATCTAAGTAATCCCATAACACCTTAAGAAATAGAAGCAGTCATCAAAAGCCTCCCAACCAAAAAAAGCCCAGGATCAGATTGGTTCAGTGCAGAATCCTATCAAACATTTATTGACAACCTATTACGAATACTCTCCAAACTATTCCACAAAATAGAGTCAGATAGAATACTACCCAACTTATTATTGTTGGCCACAATGACCGTCATTTCTAAACCACACAAAGACCCTACAAAGAAAGAGAACTTCAGACCAATCTCCCTTATGAACATTGATGAAAAAATACTCAACAAAATCCTTGCAAACTGAAACCACGAAGATATCAAAATGATCATTCACCATGAACAAGTAGGCTTCATCTCTGGGATGCAGGAATGGTTTAATATATGGAAATCAATATAAACAAACTCAAAAAAAAAAAAAGAAGAAGAAAAAAACACATGGTCATCTCACTAGATGCTGAGAAAGCATTTGACAAAATTCAACACCCCAACATGTTAAAAGTGTTGGAAAGAAAAGGAATCCAAGGCCCATTCCTAATCATAATAAAAGAAATATAAAAGAAACCAATAGTTAACATCAAATTTAACAGTAAGAAACTTGAACCAATCCTACTAAATCAGGGACTAGACAAGGCTGCCCACTCTCCCTCTACCTATTCAACATAGTACTGGAATTCCTGGCCAGAGAAATTAGACAGCAAAAGGAAATCAAAAGGATACATATTAAAAAGGAAGAAGTAAAAATATCACTCTTTGCAGATGACATGATAGTATAAGTAAGTGATCCCAAAAATTCCACCAGAGAACTTTTACAGATGATAAACAACTTAAGCAAAGTGACAGGATGTAAAATTAACTCAAACAAATCAGTCACCTCAAAGGACAATCATATGGAGAAAAAAATTAGGGAAAAGGTACCGTTCACAATATTCACAAACAATATGAAATACCTTGATGTGACTTTAACTAAGCAAGGGAAGGACCTGTATGACAAAAATTTCAAATCTCTGAAGAAGAAAATTAACAAAGATCTCAGAAGATGGAAAGATCTCCTATGCTAATGGATTAAAAGGATCAACATTGTAAAAATAACCATCTTACCAAAAGCAATCTACATATTCAATGCAATCCCCATCAAAATTCCCACTCAATTCTTCATAATGTTTGAAAGACCAATTTGCAAATTCATCTGGCATAACAAAAAACCTAGAATATCGAAATCCATTCTCAACAACAAGAAAATATCGGAGGGAATCACCATCCCTAACCTCAAGGTATATTACAAGGTAATTTTGTAAAAATCCACATAGTACTGGTATAGAGTTAGGCACATTGATCAATGGAACAGAATAGAAGATCCAGAAATGAACCTTCACACATATGGTCACTTGATCTTTAACAAAGGAGCTGTACACATTCAATGGAAAAAGGACAGCCTATTCAACAAATGGTGCTGGTTCAACTGGCACTCAGCTTGCAGAAGAATGAAAATAGACCCTTTCTTATCTCCTTGGACAATGCTTAAGTGCAAGTGGTTCAACGATCTTCACATTAAACCAGGTACATTGAAAGTATTACAAGAAAAAGTAGGTAAAACTTTAGAACACATAGGCACAGGGGAAAATTTTCTGCACAGAACACCAATGGCTTCAGCTCTAAGGTTAAAGATCGAAAAATGGAACTTAATGAGATAGCAAAGTTTCTGTAAGCCCAAAGACACTGTCAAGGAAATAAAACATCAGTCCACAGATTGGTAAAAGACCTTTATCACCCCCACATCTGATAAAGGTCTAATATCCAAGGTATACAAAGAACTCAAGAAGTTAGACTCCAGAGAATCAAAGAATCCTATTAAAAAATGGGGTACAGACCTGAACAAAAAATTCTCAATTGAGGAATATCGGCTGAGAAGCATCTAAGGAAGTGCTAGACATCCCTAGTCATCAGGGAAATGCAAATCAAAACAACCCTGAGATTCCACCTTACACCAGTCAGAATGGCTAAGATTAAAAACTCAGATGACAGCAGGTGCTGGTGAAAATGCAGAGAAAGGACCACTTCTCCACCGTTGGTGGGGTTGTAAACTGGTACAACCACTCTGAAAATCATTGTGGTGGTTTCTCAGAAAATTGGACATAGTCCTACCTGAAGACCCAGTTATTCCACTTCTGGGCATATACCCCAGAGATGCTCCAACATACAATAAGGGCACATGCACCACAGTGTTCATAGCAGCACTATTTATATTAGCCAGAAGCTGGAAATAACCCAGATGTCCTTCAGTAGATGAATGGATACAAAAATTGTGTTATATTTACACAATGGAGTACTACTCAGCTATTAGAAACAATGACTTTATGAAATTCTTAAGAAAATGGACGCATCTAGAGAATATCATCCTGAATGAGGTAACCCAGTCACAAAAGAACAGACATAATATGCAGTCACTGATAATTGGATACTAACCCCAGAAAGCTCTGAACACCCCAGAAACAACTCACAGTCCATATGAAGCTCAAGAAAAAAAAGGTCAAAAAATGAAAGCCTCAGTCCTTCTTAGGAAAAAATTAATGTATAGCACCCTCTCAGAGTGTGGTACATCTGGACCTTAAATCATTAATGAAACAAGAGCTAAGAATATAGCCTTGTGACAATCTTTGAAATTCAAAGATCATTATGCTTAATCTATACACACGAAGAAAACTGACTGTTTCCATGTTAATTTCTGTCCTACATATACTTTATGCCTATGGTAAGTAGTGGGATTTCAATGCATACTATCAAATCTCTAAATGAAATAAGTACTGACAAAATATGTTCATATAGTGTTGTGCCAAAATGCCTTTAAGATCTGTATATGTATCTCTTTTTTAAAAAAATAATATTGTGAGAAAGAAAAAAAAAAGATTTGGGTTCCACGAAATGCTTTCTCTGGCTTTCTTCTGATCCTATAATTCCACAATAATAAATAATCTAATGAGTAGGCATAAGAAATCCTTAGAAGAGTGTATTACAAATATGTATACTTTGAAAACTACTTGAGTTTGTGATTACTATGGAAATAACTGTGGTGCATAACTTCTACAGTAGATGGATAGGATATGGATTTCAGATTGTTCACAAAAGAATCTGTGAATGAAACCTGATGTGGTCTGATTGGGTCTACTGCAAAAGTATATGCTAGGAACTTAATCATCAACAGGACAGTTGTAGATATCATCTAGATAATGAGTTTTCCGATTTGAATCACTGTGCATTGACGTTTTCCCCATTATCATGATAAAAATCAATGTTTGAAAGTAAATTGAGGAAGAGTTTATTTTGGTTTATGTCTCTAGAAGAATTGAAAGTCCATGGTGGAGTGGGAAAACAGGAAGAGGAATCTGACTGATCATATTTTATATTCACATACAGGAATTAGAAAGAATGATAAATCTGAAAGCAGGGTTGTTGCTGTAAATTTTTTAAATTAGATGGTTTAACCCTTTAAAGGTCCCTGAGGTCTCACTCCCTGGATGTTGCTCTAATGTGGAGCCAAGTGCAAAGTCTCTGTCACTTGGTCCACAATATACACTCTCCACATGATTACTTTCCTGGGTAGATCATTCTTCCCGCCCTGTTGCTTCTGTCCCAGGTGGATACGACTGCCCTGGCATGTTTCTTTCCATTACTGCTCTGCACAAACGTTATTCCAAAGCCCAATTGTTTTTCATGGTAGGTTTATATATTAAATCCTTAATCTACACACCCTCTACATAATAAGATTTAATTCAGTGGACAAAGATACAAACTGCCCTTCTATATGAGATAAAAAAGACCTATAGAATCCCTTAAGAATATTTGTATCTTTGTATCGCCAATTACGGCCACCAGGATCTAGGTCTGCTTTCTCCAGCTCCATTTTGACTTTTTCTCTCCATCTCCTCCTATTCTGTTTTCCTACCTTTTCTTTGCCTACCGCTCCACTGTCCAATCATGTATTGACTTAATATAAATTTATACAGTGTGAGGTATTAAACCTCCAAAGCCTACCCCAGTGATGTGCTTCCTCTACCAAAGCTTCATCTCTAGAAATTTCATAACTTCTCCAAACAGCACCACCAAATGGGGACCACTTGTGTACAAATACATGAAGTACACTTCTCATCCAACCCACCACATGCTGTTTGTAGTAGGAATGAAATTGCAAGATAGATAATTTGTTTTTTTTTTTCTTGCCCTTTCCTTCATAACAAGGAAACCTTATCTAGTTGCTACTTCTATGTTCCTGAACTTACCAACCTCCAGAAATTAAAAAAAAAAAGGGTCATCATAAAATTGCATCTGTGGCATTATATTAACTGACCACAAAAATGACTAAGAGAAATCCAAACTGAGAGAGAGAGGATGAAGATGGAAAGGACTGATTTCAGAGATATTTAATTTGGTTTTTATCTGTCTACTAGTCTTTTGAATACTACTTTGACTTTACTCAAAAGTACTGAATTCTACTTTGGTATCAGAAATAAGTACTCAGTATATAATTTTAACTGGAATAAAATAACACTCAATTTATTGGGACTTATGAAGAGAAGAGTTGCAAAGGTGGGCAGAGTAACATAGAAATGACCTTCTGGCCTCATCATCTTTTGTTTTGTGCCCAGTTTGATAACTATTATCTCAGACAATTTTAACTAGTGTTTGCTTTTTAATGTTCAATCAAGGCTATTGGAAAACAAGGGGTTGACTTGATTACGTACTTTTCTGTTGTGATAGAACATCATTGCCAGGGCAATTACAGAGGAAATAGTTTACTTGGTTTTATGATTCTATAGGGAGAAGAATCTACTTTGGTGGGAAAAGTGACTTTAAGTAGCAGACACAGAAATGGGGATAGGAAGATGAAAGCTTATGTGTTCCAATGCAAGAGTGAGCAAATTGGAAGAAGCCTAAGAATGTTTACTCTCAAACCCCATCTCCAATACTTCCTCCAGGAAAACTGTACTTCTTAAAGCTCCCCAAAGAGCACCGAAAACTGGGACCAAGGGTCCAACTATCCAAACAAAAGATGGATTTTTTTTATTTAGATCTCCATAGATGTGATAGATGGTACCAGACTAGGTTCACTTTGGGGAGCACAGGAAAGATTGTGTATTAGGAATACAAGTCTCGGCATTAAATTCTGGACTTGCTGCCGAATTAGATGAAGTGAGATAAACGTAAAATAAACTGCCTTCTGAAACACCAGATGATTTATCTTACAGGATGGTCCTAGTTTACAATCTTTTGTGGTTTAATATAGAATATATCAAACATTGTCAGGGGAAATTATGCCTTTTGGTGAGGTATAGAATTTAGTTTATATTAAAATAAAAGTAGAGATGGACAATACTGGGGTTGGAAAGGTTCCAGGAGGAAGTGCAATGCTGAGAAAAAGGAAACAGTGGGCCAGGAGAAACATTTACCAATATCAAGTCTGCACAAAGAAGCTTCTTAGGAACTTAAAAGGATCCAAATTAAATATTATAATAAGCGGTGATAGTAGAACATATGTGATATGAAACAATAGGAGGAGTCTGGGAGCTAAACATATTTTGAGGGCATCTTTCACAGGGAAATAAGGAAAGGAGGAGAAGGGGTGGGGTCAACCCAACTGAGGATGTTTAAAGCAGCTGCATAAAATCCCACTAGTTTGTAAGCTAATTGAAAACACACTTTAAAAACAATAGTTTGTACCACCCACTCCCAGTTACCAAAAAAAAAAGAAAAAAGAAAGAAAAAAAATTAAACTCTGTCTTTTTTATTTTGCAAAATGAACATTGTAATAATAAACTCTAGAGATTTTCATTAGAGGGAATTGCATGCTCAGATAAAGAGCTTAGAGGAGGCATTGGATTGGAATAAATCGCCACTAAATGTCATTCATCCTTTTTCTTAATGCTTTTGTACTCTCTCACAGTGCATACGTGTTTTATTGACAGGAATAAAATAATCATTGTAGAACATACTTATGAAGTAATATGAAAAGAAATAAGTAAAAAGTTTTGAATATTTCTAAAGCTTCTGATTAAAAGAGAAAGAGTCCCTTAAGACTCTGAAATATACAGGGCAGAAGATTGACTAGTTCAATAGTGAATACCTTTATACTTCTTCATTTTTAAATGTAAAAAGAGTTATGGAAATAATTTTTAAAGTCTTAGAATAGTAAATAATTTCTGTGGGCCTTAAAAAAAACGATCACATTTCTTGGCTCTAATTGGTAGTTTTATCATTTAAAGTTTATTTGTCACTGAACTGCTATTAATTAAACATGGTAACAATACAACAGATAACAAAATCCAGGCATTGCTGGGCTTAAGGTTTGAATTTACTTTAATAGAGTAACTATATAAAAGACCTAATTATGAAATGAAATATAATCATAAGACATTTGCTGAAAGTCTTGAAATGCATGCTTGAAAACATAGTTTTTTTATGAGTGTTTAGAAAAACAAAAAGGGGTTTAGTGCCTAGCCCTTGACAGTAATAGACACTCTCCACTTAGAATTCCCTATTCTTTCATCTTGCATTAATTCAGTTGAGACAGCCAACAACTGAAGTCTATAGTTAGGAGAAACATGACACATGGGAGTGCAGACATCTTAAAGGGGCATTGGCAGCAGTAGGTTACTAGATACAGGTCCATCTGCTACTGCAGCGGTCAACTATCCAAAGTTACACCTTCCAACAGTGAATTTTCTGTCTCCGTTTTCTTTTTCCTGTTTTCAGTGTGCACACTCCTGCTAGGAACAAAGTGGAGGGTGGTTGGGGAGTCTTCAAAAGAAGTAGTAAGATCAGCTAATTCCAGAGCATATGAATAGTGCAAATGTCTGAAACTACAAATGCACTCTAGGCAGTGGAAGGCTCTCTGTGTGCTACATCTAAGATGGAATTGCATAGTGCAGTGGACAATATACGCAAACAAACAGTGTCACTCTGGTAGCAAATTGAGTTAGATGCCTTGGTAGAGGGTGGTTGTTGTTTTGTTTTGTTTTGTTTTGCTTTTTCTTTAAAATCTTAAGATTCTTTATTTTGGTAGAAAAAGATTCTAGTGTACTGGGAACAGAATACCCAGCTTATGCAAGCAGGGTAAATTTGAACAATTGAAACCACAGCCAGTAAAGATCAGCAAGACAATGGCTTATACACAAAAGTAAAAGGCCTTGCTTTCACAAGGAGCCTCTTGCTGGATGTTAGGCTTTGTGTACTTTTAAGTAGATCACAGTATGTCTGTTGAAATGTGGATAGGCACATTTTTCCTTACAATGTTGAATTACTCTATAGAGAAGACACATACATTATTTGGCCCTTGAACCTTTCTTTTTGCCATGCAATTTGTGCTCTCTTTATTTTCTTTGTTCATTATATGCCTGATATCCCTTTGGTAATTGTAAAATAAGACTGTAGTGGAAATGACACAGAAAACACATTTTCCTCATAAAAAAATTCAAAGCCACAGAGTATCATAAGAAACAAATTTGCGTAACCTTTTCAAATGTTTTGACTTGTAGCATCATTATGGGAGCCCTGGTTCTCACCTCCTGCTTGATTATCCATCATCACCTTGGCAGGAAGAATGTGTTCTGGTTTGTGATCTCCCCTCTTAAGAGAAGTGTGAAAAGTAAAGGCCACCTGTTGCCATTTAGAAATACAGTTTTTCTCTCCAAATCCTCTTGACATTTCAAGGCTTCACATCTGCTTCTTTGTGATAACATTTTCTTTTATGGACTACATGGTTTTTAAAACACTGTCATGTGAGCCAAAATCTAGCTGGAAATTAATGGTCTTAAAATTCTGAAGTATAAAGTTGTTTTCAGTTTGTATTCCCTGCAGGGGAAGAGTTTGTAATCATACTGTGCACTTCTATAAAAATAAATCACCCACATTTCTCACTTTAGCTTTGTCTATGATCAATGACTGTGCAACCACACTAAGAAAGGGTATCAATACACAACCAAATAAAATAGCCTTCATCCATTTGGGATCTCTATCAACAATGAAAAAGTTTTTACTATTCTCTATTTTTCATCCCTTTACTCTTTGCTTCTTCTAAGTTGCTACTCCCAACCCAAACTGAAGCATGTAGCATTATCTTCCACCGAATTGCCTGTTGCTCATTCTCTTACACTTAAACCCTGATGGATATTCAGCTCCTACAAGATTTTCAAAATGGCATAAGTACTAGTTGCAATTTTTAAAAGCCCAGACAGTGTGATGTGCATGAGTCACAAAAACATTTGTCTGTGGCCCTCTTCCTGAGAGCACCAGAGGCATCTCTGTCACTGGTGAGCTTCTGGTTGCAGCAATATTTGCTCTGGCATTTTCTGAGACCAGGGTAATTCTGTAGCCTGCAAATGAAGGTAAGAGGCACGTTGCAGGCTATGCAGCAGTTGTGGGCAGATAAAAGCATGTTAGTCCATGCCAGAGGTTAATGGGAAATGTCAGCACAGTGGTGATTTCCCACTCCTTTGTTCTTATTTTGACAGAGGACTCAGTGCATGCCAAACCCCAGATCCTATTTCCATGAACACCTGTCACTCCATGGATCAAATGGAAGCGATACATCTTAGGAACTCTGTCTATTCCAATAGCTCTGTGTCTGAGGTGTTTAGTTTACATTCCTGGGGTAAGTTTTTCCCCTAAGTGAGCCTTTGGTCACTAAATAGCAAATCTTTCCTTCTGTGCATTGTTTTCTTGCAAAGCTTAAAACTTTTCTTTTGTGTTTCTAAATAAAGAATAACTGAAATACATTTCAAGTCAACATTTAAATAGCTTTGGCCAATCTAGCAGATAACTAATCCAGGAAGAATTCAAAGTTTATTTTTATGATCTTTGTCAAGAAACAGACATTCTGACATCCATATAAGTATGCCCTCTCATTTCTTCAGCATTTCTCATGTCTGTGTATGATTCCCAATTTCAGGAAACCCATGCCTGAAACAGGAAATGATTTGTGCCCAGAACTCAATGAGTTACATTATTTTTCAGTAGATATTTTTCTCCATCTGCTTTTGCAGTAGCTGTAAATAGATTTTATAATTTTAAAAATGATAATAGTTAGTGGACCAATCTACAATATGACAGGTACCATTTACTAGACTGAAGAAAACAATTTCCAATAACCAGATGACTTTGCCTGAAAAATCAAGGGGTGCTAGAGAAAATGAGAGTAGCTTTGTTCTGATGGTGTTACTCATTGTAGTGTTGTCTACCATAATAATGCCACATACTATGGATTGCTTGCTTACCCTATGCTAAGCATTGCATTAATTTCATGTTTCTATATGTATAATCAACATAACCCTCATGAAAATTTTCTTTTAATAAATTTTTGAGAATTTCTTACATAAGAACCATGTCTATAACATTCTGATCTTGCTTATATATATCTCCTCTAGTGATTTTATAAGCTTTGTTCATATGTACACAATCCTAGGGCTGACAAATTGGGATTGGGTATTCTATGCAGAAACTTGTTCCCTAAAGAAACTTATTCTCTCTCTCTTCACTGATCACATGTAGATCTTCATTTAGGGGTGATACCATGTGGAATTTACATTATCCTAGGTCTCCTGAGCATTTACCTCATACAATTTTTCTTCTCTTTCTTCTGTAATTTTTCTTTGACCTAAGGCAGAAAGGTTATATTGTACATGCACAGTTGGTGATAGGCATCCCATTATCCCATAATTTCTACATTTCGATCTGCTTTGGATCATTGTAATAATCTCCATCTGCAGCAAAAAGAAGCTTCTTTGATGAAGGGTGAGCGCTACACTTACCTTTGAGTTTAAAGATAAGCATTTAGGATGAGGTAAGAAGCTAGATTGGATTAGGATAGTGGCAGGAGTAGATTCTATTTGGTCTATTGCTTCTCCAGCCAGGAGTATTGGATCAGATTTATAGTACTAGTCACAGATTCCTTTCTATTGCAGGGGCTTTATCCAATTAGATAGCTATCAGATACCCACAAGATATAAGTACCACTTTTGCATCATTGTGGACATCCTGTTGGTCCTATCACTGTTGTGGTTTATAGGCCTTGCAACTGGCTAGGACTACTGTACTCCTCTTCTTTGGCAGCTTAAATAGCACTTTCCAATACTGTCTTTGTTCCCAGTATCTTAGGAAAGTGGCTTTAAGATTAGTTACAGCTTGATTTCTCCTAGTTCTGTGTCAGAAGTGTGTGGTGTCTTCAGCAATAGAGCTTTACCTTTAAGTTATGGAAAGAAAGCCAGAGCAATAGTGATAGTCTATGTTATTTGGACACACTTTAAAAAAAAATTTCTTTGATCAACAATTTGAGGGCAGGTATCCCACAACCAGTGCAGGGATTTTGTTAGATAGTATATGGCTCTTGGAGGGAGTATCATTATTCTGTGAGCTATAATTCTACACATACACACACACACACACACACACACACACACACACACACAGAGAGAGAGAGAGAGAGAGAGAGAGAGAGAGAGACAGAGACAGAGACAGAGACAGAGAGACAGAGAGACAGAGAGACAGAGAGAAGTATATATATACTCAGAAACAGACATGTCTATATTCACACATATATAATAACTTTAAATAATCTTATAAAATAAAACGTTTCCCTGTGGATTTTTCAACCAACCTTATTATATTATTTCCTTTTTCTGTTTTCTTTTTCTTTCTCCCTGCTAAGCTCCACCCCTATTTCCCACCATCCCCTTCATAGTACCTTTGTACTACTACTTGTTTCTAGAGTTCTTTCTTATCTTATCTCCCCCACCCTTGATCCCTTGCTGGTTCTCTGGATTCTTCAGATACTTTCTAATGTAAACATTTGGAGGGAGGAACCACATAGAAGAGGAAACATACAGAGATTTTCTTTCTTGGTCTGGGTTATTTTACTCTCTGTAATATTTTTCTGTTTCATCCATTTACTTTTAAAGTTCATGGTTCCATTCTTTTCTTTACAGCTGAATAGTATTCCACTGGATATATGTACTTTTAAAATTATTATTCATTGAAGTATCCCTTAGGTTTCTGCCATTTTTGGTCTATTGTGAATAGAGCAGCAGTGAAAATGACTGAACAAGTTATTTCTGTGGTAAGATTCTCACAGAGGAATCTGACATAGATGTTATGACAGATTTCCGTTTAGCTTTTCAGTTCTCCATACAGATTTCCATAGGAGCTGTACCAGTTTAAAATTCTACCAAGAATAAAGTCCTTGTACAAGATTGGTATAGATTTTCATTGTTGAATCTGAATTTCACTTAGTAACAGGGAAGCTTGCTGCAGTATGTCACACACATCAGTAGAGGTTGGTGCAGGATTTGAACATAGGTGGTTGTGCTTCCATGACCACTTCCGAATAAAGCAGTAGGTCTGTATTTCAACAGGTTCTAGGGTCTTTTTCAAATTTCTCTCTTAGTTTTTTCCACTTCTCTGAACTTGCCTCTGTCCTTGAAAATGTATCCTTAGCATTCTTACCTCTTACCTTCTTAGCAAAATTTCTTTCTTGGTTTCACAACTCCTCAGTAGAAGTTAAGGCCTTTTGAGTAGAAAGTGCCCTTTCTATTGTCTACCTCCATCCTGTCACCTTCTGTTTCAGAGAAAGAACCCCCTCTTGAAGTTCTAGTGAATACTTTTCATTGTGTTTCCCCATAATAGAACATCTTCCCCAGGAGAAGTGAATTTTTTATCATTCACCATAGGTATTCTTAGAAACTAGCAGAGTTTTCTGCTCTCATAGGCTCTTGGACTTTGAAATGAATGAATAAAGGCATGAGCTTTCATAAGCCTTCTTTTTAGTCAAGAATCATTCTTTTTAATATAGCATGTGTGAAGGGCTTCAGGTTCTTGTTATATGTTTCCAAGAAGAGCTTCGTTCTTATTTATAATAATGATTTACTATGTCATTGATATGACATTAGTCCACATACAGGATTCTATCTAAACAACCCATCTGTTTGAAAGCTCAGGCTGACTTGTAATCAAATATGCTCCAGAAATATTGCTCTGCAGCATCTGATCCTGCATGCAACATGATGGTACTTGAAAACACTATTCTCCTGGTCTGCACAGTGTAAAAGAACAATAAAATAATGAACAAGCAAAACAAGATGTCTTGTTGAATTATTCCTACTTAAAAAAGAGAAACCTATTAAATGTTTGTTACACATAGCAGGAGTTGTGTATACATCATCACAGTCAACAGGCTTGGATTTCCCAAGGTTGAGAAGAAACCCAAGAATTAAGGAGATTTTCTTGTCTTTCCAGGAGACAGAAAATAATTCTTATGCTTCCAAAGGCCTCCTGGCTTCCTTCTTTCTCATTGGTTAGTTCAAGGATCAGAATCCTTCCCAGGAAGCTGTACTCACAAAGGTGTGCTTCCAAATGGGCTGGAAAAAAATCTGTGAGTTATAGGTACTGAACAGAAACACGGGAAGACATTACTCGTGGGTTATCTGAGAGACGATCTTCCTTACTTTGAAGAAAGAGAAAAAGGTGTTCTTAGACCAAAAGTAAAGGCATAAAAAGCAGTCTGCCTTATGCATGTGAATGCCCCAATCTGAAAGGCTTTCCCCAGCCAGGGTTATAATCCTATGAGCTTCTGCTTCTCTTGCTTTTTTTCCCTCTCCCCTCTCTACCGTTAGGTTTTTTTCTTTTGAAATCCAAATTCCAACTCACTCTTTATACTTCAAAGTGTTTACTGTACAGCAAGTGATCAATGTTGAGTTAAACAGGGAAGAAATCATCTGCATAGTTACATTTCTTTAAATCTCTCAGCACATGCTTTGCCTATTTTAAACACTAACGTGGCAAGTTATGTTGGATAAGCATTCTGAGTGCCCATGTGTTCCTTTTACAACATAACAAAGAAAAGCATTATAGGAGAACCACTTGTGTTTTTGCTGAATCCAGTTAATACTGCTAAAGTTAACTAATATTGATAATTTTTTGAGGACACGTGTGTGTGTGTGTGTGTGTGTGTGTGTGTTCATATGTATTTAATATGTAGCTACTTGCTACTTAGTGTAACTTCTTCAGCGAAGGATTTGCTTAAGCTTCTAGTCAAGGTTAAGGGTGTCTCAAATCAAGAAGGGCAAGCCTGGGTTTTATTTTTGCTTTAGTTTTGCAGCTTGATAAGTACTTACTTTCTGTGTACATTTTTTTTGGCTTTCCACTTTACAAATGAGGATATCCATAGCATCGATGTTAAAATTGTTTCAATAAGAGGTGTAAATGGTTGATCTGTGTAAAAGCACTGACCAAAAAGGTGAGATGTGATGACTCCACAGTTTACATTTTGATATTAATTCACTTGGAAAATAAACATGTAGTGAAGCTGACCAGATCTTGAAAAAGGATGGTGACCCATGAGCTCTAATTACTGCCATGTCTCCATGGAAACTGCTTAGAATCTTAGGGTAGGCAGGTTTGAGGCACTCTGATTGCACTGTTTGATTGCTTTTCCAGCATTCTATATCATTTTATTTTTTATACTCACAACAACTTTAAATAAATTAATTGTTGGATTATCCATTTCAGGTGTGACAGTCATGGAATGGGGGCTTATTGTGTTTAGTACAAGATTATCAGTTTATATTCCAAAGTATACAAAACAGGGGTGTTGCTTAAAACCAATTACTAAATTATGGGAAGCTTTAGTTACTTTTATGTTGCAGTGAAAAACCATAATGACAAAGGCAACATACAAAAGAAAGAGTTTATATGAGACAAAGTTCCAAAGGGTTAGAGTCCTTGGTTATTGCGGCAGGGAATATGGCAGTAGGCAGTCCAGCATGGTGCTAGAGCAGTAGCTAAGGATTTATATCTGACTCACAGTCCTGAGGTAGGATGTGGAAGGAACAGTGGGAGTGAAAGCTGTGACCTTTTGAAACCTCAAAGTCTGTTCTTTTTCCTCTAGGAACATGCCTCCTCCAAGGCTATGATTGGCAAAGGACCTTTGTAAATGGATGGATAGATAGACGGGTGGGTGTGTGGACAGGCAACTAAGTGTGTGGATAAGTGGTTTGGTAGTTGAATGGGTATGCATACATAAGTGGGTAAGTAGACAGAAGGATAGATGATGAGTGGATAAGAGGGCCATTGATTGTGTAGGTGGCAGTCCAGCAGGCATGGTGAGTAGATGGTGGATGGGTGGATGAATAGACAGATGATAGAGAAAGAGACATGTAATTTCATTTGACATTTTTAGCACCTTTCTTTGGTGTTCTCTAACTTTTTTCTTAATGTTGAATTGAAGAAATACATGAGATCTGAAAGTTAGAGGTATGGATAATAGGTTATTCCACTCACCCAAATGAGAACTGCCTTTCTTGTGACTTAGATATGGTTCTTGATCATATTAATCACATTCCTACCTTATATTTTGTACTTTTAAAATCCCCAGTTGTCAATGGCTTCTACACACATACTATGACTTGAAAGAGGTAGGGAGCTGGCTGTAGGATACTGGTGTTCATTAAAAACACCATGTTTACATGTGCACAGAAGCAAGACAGAAACCAGAGAAGCTGATAGGGTCAGGCTGCTAGTATACTGGAAATGAATGTCCTATTCCAGAGCAGTGCTCTCAACCACACTGCCATCTCTTTAGGAGGGAAAAGACTTAGGGAAAAATATGTCTTTTATAAAAAGCTCTTCTTGATTTTTTTTTTTTTTGCAATTTTGTTCTAGCATTTTCAGTTGCCCTTTAAATATAATTTTTAAATTACTTTTCTCCATATTAAAGTAATGTCAAACTGTGGCTGTATGATCTCTGTCACAAACCTTATTATAGTGTCACTTAATGCCAATCTTAATAGAAGTCACTCTGAGGGTGCTTTCTCTTCAGTGGAGTAATGCTAAGACATAGTTCTTGTAGAGTTCTGTTGTTCTGCACAGGTTGACAAATAGAACCTAGTACATTTGACAATAAGTAATCCAGAAGCTATTCATACCTACCATGCAAAAAATCTCTTGCTTCAGGCACAGAATTCCTTGTAAGCTGTAAATATCTATTTAAACACACCATTGATACACAGAAAAATGCACACTTGATATATAGGAAAAATTGCCTTTCCAAAAATAAATGTTTTTTAATCTCTTTTGTATTGCTAATTCTCTATGTGACATTCTATAGCTCCTTTAAATATTTTTTGTATTAATTTTGAAATGAACCATCTGGGTGGCTTCTGCATCTGCCTGGGTATTAATAGTCTGTTCTGATCTGTCGCCATTTATGGAGGAGCTGTTTTACCAGAAAAGGCTCAATGATTTGGCCTGAAACCCTTAGGAAAAAATACTGAACTGAAACAACAACAACAAAAAATATACCCAAAGGTTTAGTGACTCAGACTTACTGAAAAACAGTGACCACAGTCACAGGCAATATGACTTGATAACTGTTTTTTTCAATAGAAAACTTACCACAGATGGTAATACAATCTTTGATTCTAGATTTCCTTCCTTCCTTTCTTTCTTCCTTCCTTCCTTCCTTCCTTCCTTCCTTCCTTTCTTTCTTTCTTTCTTTCTTTCTTTCTTTCTTTCTTTCTTTCTTTCTTTCTTTCTTTGGTTAATGGTACTGACTTTGCTAGAGGCCTCATCTTATTTAGTAACCACCAATTAACCAGGTTTTTTTTGTTGAATATATACCCACACTACAAAATTATATGTGACCAAAGTTGTATTGTGAACATGGAAGGCTTCGTATTGAGGGTTCTGTGCTATGATTCTAATTACTGTTATGGAAAAAAGGGGGGGTTACTCTTGGTGTCAAAAAGTTCTCATTTTCAATTCAGCTCAGTCTCACTATCTGTGAAACTGATTAAACTTCAGTCAAATTGATTACCTTTTCTGTGCTTGTTTTTCTCCTTACACACAGATAAAGAAAACATACCCAATGAAGTACCATATAGATTTATTTACATAAAGTGAATTTTGTTAAAATGAGTTCTGAGCAAAATGAAGAGGATAGAAAATGTTACCCTCACGACTTAGAGAGATACACCTAACAGGTTTTCTACTCATAAAATGAGTAGGCACTCATTAAAAGAAAAAGCATTATCTTCACTAGGTGTCTTGGGAGATATAGAAGTGTATTCTTCTAAAGTCTCAGAGTGGTCTTTCTTCGGGAGATAAGATTTATTTTGGACTTTGAAGCAAGTCTAAGAATTTGAGAAAGCAACGATGCCAAGATCATGAACCCGCCAACATCACAGGACCTAGTCAATCTAGCCATCAGTCTGTATGTGAAGTTCATGATGAGGCAGGAAGGTGTAAACTGGTAGACTGGAGTGGAGATGAGTGTTGGAGAGTTGGCTATCTAAGGACTTTTTGCTCTGGTTGGTAGGGAGATGTTTAAGATGCATGGGTAAGTTTTGGTCTTTTAGCTTCCTTTAACTTGGGGAACATCCTTCTATTCATTGGTGAACAGCATCTTCATTCAATAGCAATAGGTCATTTGTTTTGATTCTTGAAAATTGTCTAATGGGGAACATCGTTCTATTCATTGGTAAGCAGCATCTTCATTCAATAGCAATAAGTCATTTGTTTTGATTCTTGAAAATTGTCTAATCTTTTTCCTCTTTGGCTAAGAGCTCTGTATCTGATTTGCACCCCAGGACACTTTAATGACTTTCAGATAATTGTTACTGTGATCCATGAAGATATGTCTAGGCAATATTTTCGTTTCCTTTACAAAGATAAATATTTCCTTTATCTCTACAAAAGCATTTTTTCTAGTGCTTTTCAAGCCCAGTGTGGTGGGTGGCAAGCCTACCTATTTCTAATTTCTTTTACAGATAAATATTTTGAGCAGTTTCTCAATCTGTTTGAGAAGACCTTCTTCTACTGTCTACTCTTCTATGCATAGGCATGCCATCATTAGCCAGGCACAATAAACTTCCAGGGAAATTTTTTTGAGGAATTGAGAAGAGGAATAAAGGAGAGAAGGAGGCACAGGTGAAAAGCTGGCTGGCACAAAAAAAAGGATGAGCCTGCAACATCTAAATGCAGCAAATTGCAAACCCATGCTTTATACCACATTTAGGCTTGGTTCTTTATGAATGTGGGAATAGTGAAATCAATAAGAAAGATTTATCTTGCAAAATAGCAGAATGTTGTGAGCAATGCCTTGTAATAGAGGGCCAGTGGGGAATTTCTAATGGCCTGTATAGTCTTGGTCAGTTTCCCATCCATCAACTTGGTATAATGTAATTTAAAGGGGCCTGGGCAGCTTAAAGCAGTTTTAAAGTAACTCTGAGTGGTGACATAAACATAGAATCAGTAGGTACTGGTGGCTGTCAGATGGTTGAGGATGCAGATCGATAGTGGCTGTGCACAAAGTTGCAAAGCAATGTTGCTTTCTTTGTGGCTTGCTAATTTTTTTCTTTCATCAAAGAGAAAGCCTTTCAGTCTATTTTTAGGAGAAAATGAGTACAGAAATGCAAGTAATAAATAATGCTAATCTATTATTTAGAGACATTAACAAGTGCTTTTGTGCATATACAGCTTCGAAGGGGGGAGAAAACGAACAGAAGAGTGCATCAAGAAAGAAAACTGAATGGCAGCGTGACCTTTGAAATGCCTTTAGTGTGTCTCCTCTCTTTTGCTGGAATTAAATCTATTTGAGAGCAGAAGTATTATTTAGCTATAAAAGGAGAAAAGTCCCCACTTTCTAATGTACTGGTAATATCTCTTAGCATGATGACATCCATTATGTTAGCCAAAGCCCTACATGGCTATTAAACTTAATTCAAATGAATTAAAATTACATAAAATTTAACATGCAGTCCCTCACTTACATTAATACCTAAGCAAGTGCTCAGTAGTTATGTGTGGTTGGTGGCTGAAACTTCTATCTTCATAGGACATTCCTTTGAGCATCATTTCTCAGGAGCTGAGTTCACTGGGTAGCTTGGTGTTCTTGTGGTAGCAGGAGCTATCTATGAATCCTTTGCCTACTTATAGGATCCTTTTCCTCCTTCTGGGTTGCCTTGTCCAACCGTGATGTGATGATGTGTCTCTGGTCTTATAGTACCTTGTTATTCAGTGTTGGGCCAATGTTCATGGGAGGCTTGCTACTTGTTGAGGGGTAGCAGAGAGCGGGTGGATCTTGGGCAGAGAGCAGGTTGGGAAGTGTCTGGGGTGAGGGGAAGGAGGTGAAACTACTTGGATGTGGGACCAGGAAAGACACCTTGGGTTCCCAGTTGAGATAAGGATTGAAACTCCTCTGACCCTAAGAATTTCACCTGATTCCTAGGCACCAGGCACCTGTTACTAGCCACTGCCCTCCATAGTTTTGTGGCCATCAGTCACATAAGGGCAATGCCCCTAGCCTCTCCACAGGTAGAAGACCTCAAGTCATAAGCTCAAGACAAATCTCTATGATAATGAGGTACTTAAAGGCCTGGAGGCTTAACCAATAGACTTTCCTTTCCAGTCATTTCTTCCTGCAAAAGGTATTTAATTTCAGGCCCACTCTGAGAAAAGGGGGTACAGTTTTACTCATCCATCTTCTGTCATGACAATAATTCCCTTAAAATCATGGACTGCCTCTTTTCATGGGGATCAGCTGCTTCGGGAAGCCATGGGGAAGGTCTTTGTCTACAGTGCCTCCACCTAATCTCCCAGCTACAGGTCCCCACCAAGCCAACCCAAGCTTGCCACTGTCAAGCCAAGGACTATCCACACAGAACCAGCCTGAGCTTCCCTCTTTTCTTCCTAGGCCCCAGGCTAGGTCCAGCCTGGAAAGGGATAGGGGCTGGCACTCCATTCTCAGCCCTTCCATGGCTTCCAGGTGGCCATGACCTCCTAGCAGGCCCAGGAACCCCTAGTCAGCACCAGCTGTCCCACCTCAGATTGAGCTTCCCTACTCAGGGAGTGGTCCCCGGGCTTCCCTACAGCCTGATACCCTCCTGGCAACATTATGGGGTAAGTGAGGTCCAACTTCCTGCATCCTGCCTCCTTGAGCAGTTGAGCCCTGTGGTGTAGCAGATGTGGGACCCCACTAACTCTACACTTGGGATCTAATATATGAGAGAAGAATTAAAAATAAAACAAATAAAATAAACAAAAGCAAAACATTGCATATATGCAATGCTTTAAAATCTTTTCATTAATATTATTTTTTTCTCTTTTGATTATGTTAAGTATTAAACCCAGGGCCATGTATGTGCTAGGAATATTCTTTTCAGTGAGTTACAGCTTCGGCACTATTATTAAGTGATTTTAATTTAATGACAATATAAAAGTTATGTTCCCCTTTCCCTATTACCTCCAACTCCTCTCATTCCTGCCTCAAGATCTGTGTTCCTCCCAACTTCATGGTCTCCTCTTCAATCATTATTGTTACATATATATGTAAATAAGCAAACATGTAAGGAATTTGTAATAACAACACTACCAACAACAAAACAAGAAAAGGAAAAAAAAAAAAGAAAGAAAGAAAGAAAATAGAAAAGAGCCTGTTATGGGGCATAGCCCTTAGTTTCCAGTGGCTCTTGGTGTCTCTATGTATTCAACTTATGATATATGTTTTTTAAATTTTATTTAATCTCTTTTTTTTTTTGCATTCCAGATTTTATCCCCCTCCTGGAAACTCTGACTATTCCACATCTCATTCCTTTCCCCTCCATCTCCATGAGGATGACCCCCCCTCTTCTCTCCCCAACTAGACTTCCCCACTCCCTGGGGCTTCCTGTCTCTTGACTAGGTGCATCTCCTCTGACTGAATCCAGACCAGGCAGTCACCTGCTGTATATGTGCTGGGGGCCTCATATCAGCTGGCGTATGCTGCCTGGCTGATAGTTTAATGTCTGAAAGTTCCCAGGGGTCCAGGTTAATTTAGACTGCTGGTCCTACAGGGTCACCCTCCTCCGCAGCTTCTTCCAGCTTTTCCGTAATTCAACCACAGGGGTCAGCAGCTTCTGTTCATTGGTTGGGTGCAAATATCTGCATCTGACTCTTTCAGCTGCTTGTTGGGTCTTTCAGAGGGCAGTCATGATAGGTCTCTTCATGTGAGCACCCCATAGCCTCAGTAATGGTGTCAGGCCTTGGGGCCTCCCCCTGAGCTGGATCCCCCTTTGGGCCTGCCGATGAATCTTCTTTTCCTGAGACTCTTTTCCATTTTTGTTCCTGTAGTTCGTTCAGACAGGAACAGTTGTGGGTCAGAATTTTGACTATGGGGTGGCAACTCCGCCCTTTGTTTGATGTCCGTCTTTCTGCTAGAGGTGGGCTCTACATGTTTTCTCTCCCCACTGTAGGACATTTCATCTAAGGTCACTCTCTTTGAGTCCTGAGAATTTCTCACCTCCGAAGGCTCCCGGTACATTCTGGAGGCTCTCCCGAATCTCCTACCTCCTAAGGTTGTCTGTTTCCATTCTTTCTACTGGCCCTCAGGACTTCAGTCCTTTGCCCCCACTCAATACCAGATTGTGTTTCCCTCTTCGCTGCCTGGTTCTCTTTTCTTCCTAGGTCCTTACCCTCCCTCCTACCTTGTGATTGCTTTCTTCTCCCTCCCAAGTGGGACTGAGGCACCCTCACTTGGGCCCTTCAGCTTGTTGACCATTTTGAGTTCTGTGGACTGTATCTTGAGTAATCTGTACTTTTCTTTCTTTTCTTTTTTGCTAATATACACCTATTAGTAGGTACACACCATATGTGTCCTATTGGGTCTGAGTTACCTCACTAGGGTGATATTTTCTAGTTCCATCCATTTGCCTGCAAATTTTATGATGTCCCCATTCTTAATAGCTGAATAGTATTCCATTGTGTAAATGAACCAGATTTTCTGTATTCATTCTTTCATGGTGGGACATCTGAGTTGCTTCCAGCTTTTGGCTGTCACAGATAAGGCCATTCTGAACATAGTGCAGCAAGTGGCCCTGTAGTATGATGGCACATGTTTTGAGTATATGCCCAGGAGTGGTATAGCTGGGTTTTCAAGTAGATCTATTTCCAGTTTTTTGAGGAACCTACAGATTGATTTCCAGAATGGTTCTTCAATCTCATTATTTTCAAAAAGCTTATTTTTTTGAGATCAAGACAAGGGTATACCTCTTACCATGCTTATTAACCATATAAGAAAGTTCTAGGCAAGATGAATAGGCAAAGACAACAAAAATATCACAGTTGTAATGTGACATGTAAAATTTTATTTTCCAAATTATTTTATTTTCTTGAAATTAAAAAAAATAATTTAAATTATTTTTATTATATGTTTTATTATTTAAAATAATTTTCAAATTTAAATATATTTTGATCTGCTGCACACAGGGCAACCAACACCACAGTCTAAAGACTTCCCTGGGGGCTTTGTGGCATGCTGGGAAACTGACCTGTCAGACCTAAACAGGGAAACAGAAACCTCAGCTCCTAGGCCCTTCTAGAGAACGGCTTAACACAGGACAACAGCTTGACTGCTCTTCTGAAGACCAGGTCTACTGCAGCCAGGGTAACAAATCAGCTGCTTCTCTGCCCTTATAAAGAGCCTACATTCAAAAGGCCCCACAGGAGGTCTGCTACAGCCAGGACCATAGGCCTACTAGAAGACCTGAAGCAACTAAGGAACAAAGGAGGCAGGTTTCAAGCAGAGTCACCCAGACCAGCAAACACCAGGGATAATCAGATGTCAAAAGGCACAATAAGCAACAGAAGCCAATATACATGGGCATCATTGGAATCCAGTTCTCCCACCACAGCAAGCTCTGAATACACCAACACACCTGAATATCAGGAAGCTGACCTAAAATCCTATCTCATGAAGATGATAGAGTCTTTTAAGGATGATATAAATAACTCACTGAAAGTAAGACAGAAAAACACAGGTAAATAGATAGAAGCCCTTAAAGAGGAAACAAATAAATCCCTTTAAAAAATACAGGAAGACACAATCAAACAGGTGAAGAAATTGAATAAAGCAATCTGAGACCTAAAAGTGGAAGTACAAACAATAAAGAAAACAAGATATTTTTACTTTAGTTTCGTTTTTGTCATTTCTGTGAATAGTGAAGATTTTACTGAGATTATTTATAAATCCTGGAATGTGTTGCCGAGGAGAAGCAAAGAAAACTCTTGAGTAAATTACTCCTAAATATTTCTTCTGTTTTGCTGCGAAAGTGGCTGGGAAATAGTGCAGCTAACTGGCACTATGGTTTGGACATGGTTTAAGTGTGTCTTGGAGGCTTGGTCTCTAGGGTAAAAAATGGGAGATGGTGGGGGCAGAGGTGTTGGTCTAGTGGGAGCACTTTAAGCTACTTAGGTGGCACATCATCTAATGATTCTGTACACCTTCTTCTGGCTCCCTGTTCTGCTATGCACTCTCTTCTAGTACATTGCTATACATACCTGTACATACCTGTACCATTGCCTCCGCCATGAGGTGATACAGCCAAGGTTGGAGACCCTTACCAGGGTGTGTACCGGACTGTTTAGACCTTCACTTTACAAAACTGTGATTTAAAGAAAACTTGCTTCATTCTTTTAAAATTAGTAATGTTTTAATTATTTAGTTTTTAAACCAGCATGTCAAAACATCTTCATTTATTAATTTTAATTCTCTCATTCTCTCTCTATGTGCATGCATGCGTACATGTGTGTATGTGTGTGTGTGCACACACACACGTACACACATGCACTTGCTTGTGTATATGAATACAGGTGTGCACAGGCCTTGAAACTGAAGTACAGGCAGATGTGGGCATGCTGACGTAGACCCTGAGAACTGTGTTTAGTTGCTCTTAACTACTGAGCCATCATTTTAGCTCCAGAATATAATGTTTTGGTCCCACCCTTCCAACTTGTTTGAAAACACAGTATCTTGTTATTTGCAGCTGAGTATAACAGGAAAAATGGACCACAGACTTCCCGTTTTCTTGTGTCTGTCCCCAATCTGCTACTAGCTCCACTGGGGTGGCCAGTGTATGCTCTTGTTCTGGGATCCAAATTCAGTTTCTGACACTGGTATAGCAAACACTCTACCTGTTGATTTAGTGACTCTCTTCCTCCTTCTCACCTTTAACCCCTGCTACTGCCCTCTGGTGTTTCTTATTTCCTTTTTATTTTCATGATTCATGTGTCCTTTTGCTCACCCATTATCCTTACCCTTTTTCAGTCTCCTTTTTAGTTTCTTATGTTTTGTTTTACTCACACATACACTCAAATTACACACACACACACACACACACACACACACACACTGATATCTACATAGGAGTGGGAACATGTTTTGTTGCTATTGTTTTCCTTTATATGTTTGCTTTATAAGTTTGGGTCACCTCACTTAATGTTACCCTTTCTGGATCCATCTACTCCAAAACAAATTTCATGGTTAGAGTTTCTTTACAATTGTACAAAATTCCACTGTATGCCTGTACCACATATTTATTATCCATTCACATATCGATGGATATTTAAGCTAGTTCCATTTCCTTGCTATCATGGAAAGAGCAACAATGTGTAATATCTCTATGATACAGAACGGAGACCATTGGGCACATGACCTGAGTGGCTATTTCAACCAGTACTTCAATTTTAAATCTCCATAGTGATTCCTATGATGACTCTATTAGTTGACACTCCCACCAAGAGTGAATGAGGGTCCGTTCTTTTCCACATCCTCACTAACATTTGTTATGAGATTTCTTGACTGGGGGTTTGGGGCAGTATCTCAAAGTACTTTTGGCTTGTATTTTCCTGGTGAGAAGAGATAAAGAACTCTACCATGTCTTCCTATTGTCTTATTATTGAAACTAATACCTGGAACACAATCTTGAATTAGAGTGAGAGTGCCCATCCTTGTCTCGTTCCTGATTTTATAAGAAATACTCTCAGTTTCCTTCCTTTTAGTATAATAGTTTATTGTATAACACCTTTATTACTTTGAGATATTTTATATCTATTTCTAATATCTCCATATTTATAATAAAGCTATTAAACTTTTTCAGATGTTTGTCTATTGAGATGATTATACGATTTCTGTTCTTACATTTATTTACATTATATATTACATATAATTTTGAATATCTTTAAATTTTCATTTCTTCGATGAAGCCAACTTGGTCAAGATGTATGTCCTAAATTTAGTGACCAGATATTTTCTTGAGAATTTTTTTGTTTGTTCATCAAGGAGATTGGGTTTTAGTTTTCCTGATTTGTCTGGTTTTACTCCTTAAGGGTACAGACCATCATGGTCAGTAAGGAAGTGTTAGCAACAAGATCATGAGGAAACTGCCCGCATTGTACCACAGTCAGGAAGCAGATAACAGGAAATCTTCAGCCTCACCTTGCTTTATCCTTTTGATTCAGTTTGGTACTCAAGCTCAAGGAATGATGTCAGCTATATTTTGGGTATGTCACCTCATGTCATGTCACACAATCTAAGATGTCACTTAACATGCATTTTCACATATTTGTTTCTATGGTGATTATGAATCCCATCACTTAGGTGGCTTGCTTACAATCATGAATATCATTTACATTCAAGGCTACTCCATCAGCTCATGATCACCTTTCCTTACCCTCATCAGTTACAGCTTGCCAATTCCTGATGTCTCTTTACTGAGACTATAGATCAATGTTTGCTATTCATCTTCAGAGCATAACCCAGAATAAGACACTACAATTGACAGGTAATGAATATTGGTAGAATGACTGAACTAAATACAATTTGTCAAAATCTCAAATCCCATCAAACAGAGTGGAGCAACTTCCATTTTTGGAGAGTAGATAGTTTCCAAAATTATCCCGGCAGATTAATACCTTGGGCCATGTATAACAAGGTGAGATTTAAGAAGGAGAATATGATGAAGAAAGAAACAGATGGAGAAGGAGTGAGTTTTAATTACCTGTCAGTTTAATATGGTCTCAGAGTGTTGTGGCAGGAAAGCCAATGCAGTCTCTGTCTGTAATAATTGGAACACACACACACACTCCACATGTGAGAGATAGCACAGTTTCCCTCTCCTCTTCACTCCTGAAAGATTGCTCCCAATTCTGGGATAAAAATATGAATTTGAAAGAAGTAAGTCTAATGAGGAAAGCCAGAATGATGTGTGAGAAGGTATATTAACTGTCCTCAGGTGATTTATAAAGCACATAAGTTTATTGAGCTCTCTATTTTGGAGGCTGAGAGGTTCACGAACAGATGCTGGGTGCTGGCTTTGTTTTTTGTTGGTGTTAAATGTGGAGCTTTTTATTACATCATAGCTGGCAGAGGACATTACAAGGTGAAATGACACAAATGTACTCACTTTAGGCTTTCCTTGCCTCTTAATAAGTTACTAATGTCATCCTGAGGCCCCATCTTCTTTTAATTCTTTGCATCTCCCTAACCCCAATACCATTAACATAGGAATTTGAGGATTAGCTTTTCAATATGTGAACTTTTGAGAGGCACAGTCAAAGTACAGGAAAGAGTAAACCTTAATCTCAAGGAACTAACAGTGCTCACCACTGGGAGTAAGTTTGGTTGAGTGGTGTAGGTATATAAAAGTCAAGATGGAGCTGTAGGCATTGTGATTCTCCTCCTTCACTTCTTCCTCCTCTTTCTCCTTCTTCTCTTCTTTCTGTTCCTTTTATCCTTCTCCTCTTTGTCTTTTCTCCTTCTTCTACCCTTTCTTCTTTTTAATACAGGGTCTTATTTAGTTCAGGCTGGCCACAATCTCACAGTGTAGCCAGGGATAAGCCTGATCTTGCATCTTCCTGCCTTTACCACCCAAATGCTCAATTTTATGAATGTATTACCTTGACTGGTTTGTGTGATTCTGGGGCTAAATGAGGATTTTTTTTGTATATGTTTAACAAACATTCAACCAACTGAGCTACAACCCTAGTCATTGGTATTGCAAATGTTTTAGTAAAACCTGTTTTAAAGGTGTTTAGAAAAATTAATAGTTGTGTTACTATTTCAAACAACAGAAGAAATACCAAGATTCTAAAGTAAAAGTTACCTTTAGCAAAACACATAAAGAACAAGATTTATTTTGAGAGGTCAATGAAAAAACCATAACTAGGAAGAGCTATTTAATTTAATAATAATTGTAGATGCCTTGCAATGTGCAGTCATATGCCTATATAACCACCCTCCCATAAGCACATGAAATAATAAATGAACAAATTTAATTTCAAATAAAAAGGGAGAAATAGTATTTATATGAATTATAAGAGAAAGATGTCTGAAGAGGTCGAATATGAATATTATCAGAACAATGTATCTATTTCTGAAAAATAGTATTATTTGGATCCTGGGAGATGGCTTAATATTTAATAGTATTGAGTTTTCTACCAGAGGACCAGGATTTCATTCCCAGCATCCACATGGCATCTCAAAACCATATCTAACTCCAGTTCCAAAGGATCAAATGCCTCTTCTTGCCTATACAGGCACCAGGCACACGCATGGTGTACAAAAGTACATCTAGGCAAACATTTAGGCACAAAAATTAATAAAATGAAACTGGACAATTGCATTACTGGTTTACTAATCCGTATTATATTATGGAGGGAGTCACATAAGTATACAGGGCTCAGAGGCCAACTTGCTGCCTTCCCCTTGCTGTACGGGTCTGCAGAGACAACTCAGATTGGCAGCAGCCACCTTCACCAGCTGAGCCGTATCACTGGTCCTGATACAACTATTCTACATGCCAATTATAAATATATAGATGCATACTTTTATGAATTGTAGATCCATGCCATTATTATACCTGTCCAGCCCATAGGCTATAGGACATCATAAGTGAACCCAAATGTAAACCATAAGACTATTTGATAGACATATGTTTGTGTGTATTCATTGACTATAACAGACTTGCTGGCACAAATGTTGGTAGTCAGGGAGATGGTATGTGCACCCATGCAAGGTACATGCAAACGCTGCACAGTCTAACTCATTTATGGTGGATCTAAACTGTTTTAGAAATCTAGATTGGGCAGCTGGAGATATGCCTCATTGGTAAGGTACTTACTGGGTTTAATCCCCAGCACCATAATAATTTCTATTCATAAGAGCTTCTAATCTTGTTTTTCAATTTCACACTTGGACTTCTGCTTCCTTTCCTGTTTTTTCCTTTCTCCCTTTCTTTCTCCTCTTCTTTTCTTTCCTTCCCTATCTTTTGTTCAAACAGGTTCTCAATCTATAAACCTGGTTGGCTTGGAATATGTTTTGTAGCTCAATATCCTCCCCAAACTCATGGCAATTTACCTGTCTAAGCCTTCTAAGGGCTGAAATTATAGGCCTGCACAATATATGGCTAGAGTTTCTACTTTTAAACACTGACCATGAATCTCCATCTTTGCTATGTGTTAAATAAATCTGTTGTAGTCTTATGGAAAATATGGGAACTCCATTTTGAGTACAGGCACCAAACTCAGTTAACTCTGCCAATTGTCAGTCATAAAAACCTAAACTTAGCCATTAAAATGTTTGAGGTTTACGACTGCAAACCCCTGCGGTTAGTATTATTGCAGATCATCTTCAGGAGAGAGAATAGGGAAAAGACTGTGAGAATATAGGACTTGAATATATTTTTTTCTTTCCTTCCTAAAAACAAAGAGAGAACCGGCTTCTATAAGAGAAATGTCAGCATTTTGGGCAAGGAGGAATGACATTTGGCTCTCCCAAGCTCTCAGTGCAACTCACATTGTAGACATTGATTTACAAACCTCAAAAGGTGGAATTTAGTTTTCCATGTTTCTGAAACCCATCTTCTCCCAGTGACACCCAGCCTGAATTTACACTGTGGGATTGTGGCTCTCCTGAGAAGTGTCTTATGCTAGAGGAAGGGGTGGTGCTCAGAGCAGTAGCAGTGGGGATTCGGCGACCTTTCCTATCATCTTTTAATTCAACTCTGCCCCAGGCCAGCATTTTCATCATCTGCGTCTGTTTGATGTTTATCTAGTGATGGTTCATATAGCAGAGGGAAGGTGCTATCTATCCCCTCCATTCCGATCAGCATTCTGACCCACTCTGAGAAGGGCTTCATAGTAGGGGAATTGCTCAGATGTTGCTGCTGATATAAAGAGAAATGAAGTCTGGGTTTTCTAATATTCTTTAAGAAAATGGAATTGGAAGGGAATGTTTTAAAGGTGGGGTGGGAAGCTGGAATGTCCAGTGTTCTAAAAAGAAAGAAAGATTTTGAGCTCAGAGCCTGAAGATTTCCACCTAGGGGATGGGAGCCAGACCTACCTGGCACTGTGCAAATCAGTCTGGCAAACTCAGCAGTGGGATGTATTTTGGGTCCAGGGAAGTGGTGGGCAGTTATTTCTCCAGGTCCTTTCTGTGCAGCAGGACACCTTCTAGATGAAAAGGTAATCAAGTTTCTGTTGGGAGTGGGTGACTCCTTTATCATGTGTGAATTTTTTTGTGAATAAAAGTATCTTCTGACTTTATATCATGGCCTACATAGAGGAGGTGAAATATAACCCGCTTTTTCTTTCTTCCTTGATGTTAGTGCTGTGGACTAAGCAGGCATCAACTACGGATTCTACAAATCAAATCTGCATGGTAGTGCCATTTGAACATTCTCCAGGATGGAATGAAAGTAGAGAGAGACAATGCTGAGAAAGGCAAACCTGGGCTGGGCATCCTCACACATAGACCACCCCCAGCCCAGAATTAAGCTTCACTTCTTTTTTCTTCCCTGTCTGTGATCCCAGGACAAAAGCTATCCTTCCATAGGCCTGTTCTCCTGCACATTCTTGATCGTATTTTCTCCTCTAGTGACGAAATAGTGGTTATTACCTTCCTCCAGAAGCCTTCCTTAGCATCCTAACAGCTGGCTTTAAACAGCTGTAACCCAAGCGTTCAGCTGTCTCTACACTGCTTAAATTTTCTTACAGCAAGCTGTGGAAATGTGCCAGTGTCTCACGCTATATAGGGAGCACTTTGAGGATTGAGGTAGGATCTGCTTCATGCTTTTATCACCAGTGCATAGCAACTGCAAAGTACATACTTGTCGATAGGAAATGTTTCTGAATAAGTGAATGAATAAATGAGTGAATGAGGGAATGAATGAAGGAAAAACTTCCCTGCTTTGCTTTGCTTTGCCCAGAATTTAGATATATGCAGGAATTCAATTACCTATGTTGATCTTATTGAGAAAAATTTGGGGGTTGACGAATGTGTCTTTTTACCCCTGCAACTGTTCAATAGCTTCCTGCTCCATGCCAAATTCTGTATTGTGGACTTGTCCTGAGTTGTTTCATCTTGCTTTCACTTTTGAAATTATTTATCTTAAATTTATTCTTTAAATCATAGAAAAACACACAAAATGTACATTTTCTGAGTTAACAATTTTAAAGTATATAGTTCAGTGGTATGCTTTTTTCTTTTGCATTATTATAATGAAATACCAAGGATGTGCTACTATATAAAACTGATTTGTTTTATGTCATAGTTCTGGTGGATCAAAGTTGACAGGCTGTATCTCCCAAAGGCCAATTTTCTAACTTTCTAACAGAGTCTAGAGGTGACCCAGCATAGTGTGGCAGGAGGAAGAGAGCACACACACACACACACACACACACACACACACACGTGCATGCTCCAATGGAGGTTTATTATCACTTTACAGATAAGAGAACAGAGCAGGAAATATTAGATAACTTCCTCTTGGTTACAGAGCCTATAAACAGGAAAGATAAAGATGAAATATAGATATACCTAAATATGAAAGTCGTTTTATTATTAGTGTTTGAAGCTATCTCCCAAAATTATAAATATTATTTATCTGTATCAGAATGGTTGATGAAAATTCCTAGAGTTTTTAATTCTTTAATTTGGGGATAATCTAAAAGGTGCCTTTCTAAAACTTTTAAAATATGCTCCAGTGTTTAACCTTTAATGTTTATCTACTTGAAGAGAATAAGGTTTTTATTCAAAGTGATTTTTATCATGCTGCAAATAGGTGGCAATATGAAAATAAAAGTAAGCTTTATTCAAAGATGCAATTTTTGGTGAAGGATACAATAAAAATATCAATTTATGATGTCACAAAGAATATGAGGAAAAATATTACCTACTATAGTGTATCATCTAGGAGGAAAAACTAAGCCCACAGTGTTAAGTATCCATACCATAACTTTAATGATAGTAAAAGCATTTGGTGCCTTGAAGCTGAGTGTCTAGACACTGTGCTAAACTCTGAATGTTGTGGGTTGTTTTGTATAAGAATGCTTCCCCCCATAAGCTCATATATTTGAATTCTTGATCATTAGAGAATGGGACTACTTTATAGACATTTCCTAGTAGAAGAAGTATGTCACTGGGGTGCACTTTGGGGTTTCAAAAGCTCAAGCGAGTTCCAGTGGCTCTCTTTTCCTGGTGCCTGCAGATTTGGATGTAGAATATGCAACTAGTTCACCAGCTCCACATCTTCCAGCATGCCACCACGATCCCCACCATGATGACAAGGTACCAAACTGCTGAAACTGTAAGCAAGCCCCAAATGTTTTCTTTATAAGAGTTTCTGTGGTTATAGTGTTTCTTCACAGCTATCGAAGACTGACTAACACACACACACACACACACACATTATAAGATTTAACCTTCTCAGCAGCCCTATGCTATCAGTATGAAACCATTATTCTAGAAAGAAGAAGCAGTGAAGGAAGAGATCAGCTAACTCTTGCCAGGTATTTCAGAGTGCGGTTTTGTTTTAAAATGTGTTTATAGATTCCACCAAGTTTATGTGAGGTCATTAAGGTTGGCTCTATTAGAATGACCGGCATCACCTTAAAAGGGATAGGTTAAGTTCAGCTTTGAGACTGACCCCTACACAGATAGTCACACACTGGGAAAAGATAAGTGTGGTTATTAACCTTTATTGTCATCTTAGGTTTTAGAATCATTGCTGGAACACATATGTGGACAGGTCTAGGAAGAGCATTTTAGATAAGGTTAACTGAGGTGGGAAGACACCCCTCAATGGAGGGGGGATCATTCTGTAGTCTGAGGTGCCAGACTGCATAGTAAATGAGAAAGAGGACTGAATGGGACACCTCTCTCCCCCTGCTTCCTGACTGTGTGTGAATGGAATGGGACCAGATGCTTCAGGCTACTATACCTAGCCTTGTGAGCCAAGATAGTTTCCTTCAAGTTGTTGTATTTGTAGGATGTTTTGTTTTAGTGATGACACAAATATCTAATACAGACAGTCATGTGATAAGATGTGTGTGTGTGTGTGTGTGTGCCACAGAATTCTAAGAATTTCCAGCAAACTCTAGAAGAGGGAAGTAAGTGTGGTCCTGTGCTGCTTGATTTCAGTCTTTGCAAACCTCCAGAGCTGAGAGGAAGCAAACCTCTGTTGTTTACATTATTTGGTGATCGATACTTTGTTCCAGAAGCTCAGAAGACTATCACAAAGTCAAAACCAGCAGCAAATGGTAGGATTGATGCATGTACACATGTAACTCCTAGGAGCTCAATAACTATAATCTATTATATTTGTAATACGATCAATGATATTCACAGTTGTTATTAATAGCTAATTTTCTTTGTCCTTTTCTTCATTGCTCGCCTACTCAGCAATAGCTAGGACATGATTGTCATGCCTTTAAAATGTAAGATCATTGACCTTTCTCAACACCAAATAGGAAATCAGTTACTTACATCTGGGTAACTTGGCAAGTCTAGACAACAGCCTCCACTAATAGGAAGTATACCATTAAGAGCATGCATGAGTTCACCTGTGGGACCTTGCAGGGCACATTTATGAAAATTTCCCTCAAATACCTGCCTGTCTTAGTTACCTATATTATTGCTGCAAAAAAAAAAAAAAAAAAAAAAAAAAAAAAAAAAAAAGACCAACAAAAACAACTCAAGGAAAGAAAGGTCTGTTTTGACTTAGAATTCCAGGGCACACAGCGCTTTATTGCAGGAAAGGTATGGAAGCAGAAATAGAAGGCAGGTTGTATCCTTAGTCAGGAAACAGAGAGTGACAAATGCTTAGGCTTTTTTGGTCCTTTTGATTTAGTCTGGGACCACAGCCCATAATACTATCTGTATTAAAAATGGGTCTTTGCCCCCAGTTATCCAAGTCTAGTTAGCATTTCATATACACTTCCAGAGACTTGTTTCCCTGGCGATTCTGTCTTCTTAAGTTGACAAGCAAGATTAACCACCACACTGCTCAAACCATAAGCTATGCTCCTGGAACTCATAATGAGAGAAGAGATGGACAGCTGAATCCCTGTGTTTTATGACGGCTCATCTGGAGAGAATCATTATGACGCTCAGTTCTGTGTCAGTGCCAACCATCTGCACACATATGCACAGAAATGTAATTTAACTCCTTAATTTTCCAGATCTGCAGATAATTGGCTCCACAGAGACACAAAGACTCATGTTCTTAATCCCAACATCAGAAATGCTGCTTACTTGCTCCCTTTGAAGTTAGAAAAAAAAATGTGTATGAGGGAGAAGGATGCAGAGGGAAGACAAAAACTATTTCTGGGTCCTTTATCATAACTACAGAGGATTGCAGCTGTTTTAAGGTAAGTCAGATAGAACAGAACCAGATCGCATTCCACCACCTTCTTCCACTTGATACCTCAGCCAAATTCTCACATGTTTACATACAGAATTATATAGTAGAAAACAAGTAGACTTTTCTTATTCCATTGATTAGCCTCATATTTTTTTGGTAAAATTAGAAATAGTTGGATGGTATGGCCCTGTGGATAAACCACAGGTAGGACCGTAGGAGATGTGACTTGTGATTTGTGTTTGCCACTGACCCACTTTTGAATTCTGGCAAGTCACATCATGATTGTTGTGACCTTGTTTGGGTTATTTATGAAATATTAGACAAATCCCGAATCTGTGGTGTGGGGTTTTATTGGAAAGATGACTGTGATATATTTTTTTTTAAAACAAAGGGGAAAATGAGGAACCACTTGCCCTTAGAGTTCTTTGCAGGGTGTAACGAGGTTTCTAATTCTTAGCATATTTGTTAAAAATTGAGCAATGATTTATACCTGCTTTCTCATATAAGCTTTTATCCTAGTTTTAGAGTAAAAATAACTCCACAAGTCTTCATTACGTTTCAGTGACTCTGACTATATCTAAAGATGAACAAGTCAAGGCTGAATAGTTACACAACCAGCCACAGACAACTCAGGCATGAATCGGAGTGGTAAGATTCATTGCTTTATCCTGACTTGACCTCTAACTCTGAACTAATTTCTCCAAAGCTTCACTGCCCTGAGTTTTGAGATTGCTCTGATTATATCCTTTTATCTTGGCATTTGATAATAAATGGTTAGACTTTCTTGTTAAGCTTGAATTCTGTCTGGCTTTTGTCCCCTTGTTTGAGAAGCTTATTTCCCAAACATTTGATCTTGCGTTTTTTTTTTTTTACAAGTATCTCTAGATGACAAACCATTAGTGAGAACATGGGTTCCTTAAAGTAGCCCATCTCATTTTTAGTGTTAGGCTTTGACAAAGGGGACCAGAGACTTGGTGTTCATGTAACAGTGAAAATACAACTAGAGCAACTGCTTCCTAAATCCTGATTAATAATAAAGCCTTCATTGTGCCTCCTCTTCTTCAAAGACGCCACTAACCCTGTGAACCTGCCATTTTGCATCCACTGTCTTTAAGCTATTCTAAAATGCAGTCAAGTGGAACAGGCAGTGTTCTCATTGTTCTGGGAGTTGGTTACACACTTTTGAGCTAGGTTGGCTATTGTGAGACTAAGGTGTCCAGGTTGTCTTCATTCACCCTGCTGAAAGTGGGCAGGCTCATCTGTCTAGGAGCTTTTGGGGGATAGCTTACCTTGAAGTAGCTAGTCTTCCAGCCTCTAGCAGATAAACATTGGTTGGTTGTAGTCTCAGGGTTCTGGGCACAGCAGCAAAGGGGAGGCACGGAACATACTTCCTGGCTTCCTGTCAGCCTCTTGCTCTGCTGAAATTCTATTCCTCTTCTTACCACTGGGGCAGACTGATCAGAAAACAACAACAAAGTTACATTTTTGCAACCTGCCTAGTGTGCTGGATGTCAGAGAAAAGTTGAAACAGCTTCCAGAAGCTTGGGGGATATTTGTGGTTAAAGAGCCAGTTTAAAATTCTTCCTGTTTAAGTCCCATCTAAGATTTACTTATGTACTTTTAAAATCATGTGTTATATAAATGATATGTTCTATTAAATTAAATGTTATGAGTGCATAAAAATGATATGTTTCAGTGGAGTTGAGGAGGGGACAGGTGTATTGCTTTTCAACATAGGTGCCCTCAGAGTTCTGAAGATATCATTGAATCTGCTACAGGTGATTGTGAGCTGCTGGGACAGAGTGCTGGGAATGAAATTTTCTGCGAGAGAGGTACTGTTCCCAACCACTGAGTCATCTTTCCAGTCCCCTATTTAAATCCTCCATGATACCTTTTTAGATAAAGGTAACTCTACCTCTTACTAAAATCTCTTGCTGGTTTAATGGCCCCTTTCATGGTTCCACATAGGCACTTTGTTGTATTCCATGTATACTTTGGTCACTATTTTATTCAATCATTTTTTTCATTCATTCAGTAAGATTTATCAGGCAGCAAATATCAGCAACTCTCTAGGCATTTAGAATAGAACCTTAAATAAAACTGACAAACTGTTTGGAAAGAGGAAAGGGAAAGTGGGAATTATGTTATTATATTACAATCTCAAATAATTTTTAAAGAATTTTAAGAAGCATAACAAATTCCCTGCTCTCTTTAGCCTTCATTTTAGTGGAATGGGAGCATACACAGAAAATATAAAGAAGGAGTTGTATCGCATGCTCTCAATGAATGAGTAGTTATAAATATACATAAATCTATATTGGAATTATATAACGTATGTAGACATTACTTCGAAGCAGTATCTGAGGAAGCAACACCTTTGACATTAATCCATGGTGACTTCTCAGGTGAAAATGGTCCATGGATGTTTGGCAGTAGCTTTGCTGTAAGAGGCTTTCCATGTCAATCTGCTATGCTCCCTCTCATGAGTCTACAGACTAACTGTGAAGCTCAAGGATATGTGTGTGTGTGTGTGTGTGTGTGTGTGTGTGTGTGTGTGTGTATTTTGTTGTTGTTGTTGCCAGCATTGTCATTGTGGACCTAAAGTTTAATTAGGGGTACATACAGGAGCATGAGCCAAGGACCATTTGCAGGAACATGAACAGCCAAGTTACCAGGGACTACACAATAGTCACATTGCTCAAGAAAGCCTTTCTCTCTCTCCTCAGAACCCATTAACTGCCTAACCATGGTCAGGGAAAGTCATGGTCTCATGAGCTCAAGATCCTTCTCTACTGGCAGCTCCAATGGTCCAATCTTAACGGTAGTTGCTGAGTGGTCAAGAGGGCAATGTCATGACATACCCAGATGACAGCACCCCACAGACCCCACACCTTACTTCAGCTTTTACATCCCCTCTTCACTGATGGTCCCTGGACCTGGGAGGACTTGATACAAGAGCTCATTTATTGCTCAGCTACTCAGCAGTCAGTCACCCGTTTCTCAGAACTTTGATCAGCTAAGACTCTCCACAGTAATCATCACTCTGCGAGATGAAACTTCATTGACTAAAACATATAATAGCAGTGTTTTGTGGAAATAAAAAATATCTGAAGGCAATTTGGTCATTATATCATGTATGTTTATCAAAACAACATCAATAGCTTCCTCACTAGGGCTTATTATCTCCCTACCCTTAAGTTTTTGACCAAATTTACAATAGCAGACATGAAATCCCACGTGTGGAATGGGTTTTTAATCCAGTAAGACAACTGTGCCACTATTAAACCAATGGGCACAATATTGATTGGCAGGTTGGTAGCTCATGCTGTTCACAGGTCCACAGTTGAATAAGTTCTCATCCCAGCAACATGTATGTCACCTCCTGGCACTATTAAAGCTAGCCAGCAGAAAAGAAGCTTTTATCCCAATCCTGGCTTTATTTCTTCATGTCCTGTGACCAAACATGTGGTGTTCTCAGCAACAGAATTTCATCATCTAATTCTGGGGACAACCAACAGTGGAGGATTAAGGGGTTTTTTTTGTTTGTTTGTTTTTTGTTTTCTGTTTTTTTTTTTTTTTTTTTTTTTTTTTTTTTTTTTTGTTTTAAATCAGATCTCAAATTTGTCTGAAGCCTGACAGAAATCTTTATGCTCTTTAGTTCAAGTATGGTATACTTAAAAGTAAGGAAGATACATTAAAATAATTCATATTTGTATGGTTTTTTAGATCAATAGATTCTTTCTTGATGTTCTTTACAAGTAGAGTTTCCCCCACTATTCTTATGGCTAAGGACAGGCTCGTAGGAGAACTGGTCTATCTATTCTGGAGAAAATCCTGGTTGCAACTCCAAAGAGGTTATGATAAGATTGTTTATTAGGACCCCTCCAGGGACCTTGAAGTGTCTATACTTGCTCTTCTGGCAAGAAACAGAGTCCTCTTTAGGCCTGTAGTAGTTCTTTCTCTGTAGCAAGTAGGGACGATATTTTCTTTCATTGGGTAGTAACATTGTTATTCAGTTAGCTTTCCAGAAAGTATTATCAACATGTTCTTCATTTGTACTCCCTATTCCCAAGAGAGTCTGAAAATGTACCCCTACATTTTCTCTCGTAGTTTCTAAATATATCTCTTGATATCATTAGGGACTTTGATTGAGAATGTCTTCTTAAGAAAAGGGGTGTCATATCCCTAGATGAGAACATGGACTCTGGCAGACTTTTCTGTAAGTTTCTATGAGGTCTCCCATTCATTTCTATTTCTGCCTTTTGTTTCTCAGTTCCCTTTGAGAGCAGACTTGTCCCTGCAGTGCCTGGTGATAACAATCTTCTCCAGGATTGGCTGAAAAATAATTTCATCCTTGCTATGCTGTTCTGCTCGCAGCCAAGAGTGAAAAGTCTTACAAACTGTTGCTGGGTTCTAATGAGCTGAGTTGAATGTTTGACAACTCAAGAGGTTTACTCTCTCTTCTGGACAGCAAATTTTTGGCTTGATTTAAGCTCCAGCTTTTTAGATTCAGCATCATTCTAGTGTGGGTCACCATGAAAGGAACAGAGATTAAAGCCATTCTTAGCAATAGTTTTTAGAGTCACCTTTAGCAGTCCAGCGTCTGGTATGTTGCATCTCCAGATGGCTGTTGCCACAGTTGGTGGATGTTTCAAGGTGGTAAGTTCTTTGTCAGCTGAAGTTCAAATTTAGTGACCCCAGGCTTCATGGCAAGCTGTTCTATGACTGGCCTTTTGCTCTAAAGTCATATCTTCAAGCAGGATTTGTTTGGTATTGATCAGAGATATAGAGAAACAGGTACTACAGGTGCTCTTCCCTTTGCCTGGAATGTTCACTCTGTTATCAGGGTAATGCCAATGGTGAGCTGCCCTTCTCTTCGGGGATGCCTATGAGGTTCTGTGCAAATTCTTATGCCTCTCTGCTTGAGGGATTTCAATGAGACAGAGTTCCTAAGAGTCAATCAATTTTTCTAGGAGCAGCATCCCCTTAATAGTAGATGGGAATTAGTGGACAAAAAGCTTAGCCTTTGTTCTCATCCAGCCATTATTTCATCAAGTTATGAATAAACTAGAACAGACATGATATTGGCTCCATCACATCTCTGGTATGACAGCTAGGCATGCTATCCCAGGAGACTGTAATAGGACCAAACTTTAGTTGCTCACCCTCATAGCTGGCTAGATAATATATTCATAAGCTACCAGACCTTTCTTGTGCTGCCTGGCTTCTCTGCATCTTTTCTATGCTTGTGGGCTTATGTGCAAATGAACTACAAGCTTATAAGCCATATCCTTGGCCACACATCCTAAGCCAAGGAGCAAATATAGAGGTTTCTGTAGCTGTTCATTAGTGAAGAATTTAGATAGAATGGATAATTAGAGTACTGTATAAGAACTAACGTGTATTGTGCAGTCTCAAAGAATTTCTAATAAAAGTAAGAAATATTATTATTCTAATTTTCATAAAAGGAAACCAAGGCTTTTAAAGTCCAAAAGTGGTCCAGGCCCATTTAAGTCATTAGTTATAGAAGAAGTAAATCCAAGCCTGGATGATTTCAGAGTTGGAACTCTTCCATGCAGTTACCTGTTTCTCTCTTAGATTCTTCCTCCTATGTTAGCAGATGGCATCAGAAGGTGTTTGATTTATTAGAAAAATCTTAACAGGAACGAAAGACATGAGTCATAAACATGACCAGGTGCCTAGCTAATGGTTGTCATCTATCACTCGGAACCCTGGCATGGAATAGAAAGGCAGGCAATGGGACCTAGCACTGCCTCAGGCTCAAGACACACTCACCTCTTTAAGCCAACTGGTTATGACTGGCAGCTTCCATTTCTTCACATGCCAGCCAGACCCTGGGAACACAGGAGCTGCTTTGCAAAGCAGAGCCAGTGGGCCTTGGCATTTTGAATGACAGCAGCTATGACTCTCTTTCTCCCAGTGGCCATGATCTCATCCTTCCTGGCTTTGCTGCTTCACTGCTGTAGCGGAAGGCTGGGAGTGAGGCACTTTCACCTCCATGTCCCAGGTCACTAAAGGCATCAGCTTCTCATTGGCAGCTAATTGCTCTGTTCTCCAAGTGACCCTTTTATACATCTCAGGTCAGCAGGGCACACTGTCCCATGGGATGCCAGAGAAAATGAGAGACAGCTTATTACTGAAGCTACTGAGAGCCACTGTTCTGGGGAGCAGTACCAGGCACCTGGGGAGAGCAGGCAGAACCCTCTTGAGGCTAATGGACCACCTACTGAAGCTGGCAAAGATGCCACTCACCTCCAGGATTTTGCAGTCAGAGGCCAGCAGCCTCTTGCACTTTCTCAATTCTCCCATCAAATTAAAAACAATAAATAATCCACCAAAAAAAAATTTCTTGCAGTTCCATGGTAAAATTACTTCATTCTATTCAGTGTAGATCAGAATGTCCAGTCCCAGGAGTTTAGGCTACATGACTTGGGGACAATGGTCTTGACTCTTTCTTTTAATCTCAACTATTCTAGCAACCAAATGTAATGAGAAATTTTCTCTTAGGCCCTGAAGACACGATGACATGGCTATGATTTGCTCCCTTGCCTTCTGTGGTACCAGAGCACAAATTGCTTCTTGTTAGACCGAGAGTAGTGTATAGCAAACACTCAGTAACTTAGCTGCTGGGTGGGACCATGCTACCACACAAAAACTGTGATGGCAATGTGGAGAATTGCTCTTAATGTCACCTTTGCTGTGTCTGCAACAAAGCACAGAATGTTATTCTGATACTTGCTTTTTCAGAGAAATCTGGGATTTAGATTCAGAAACCCAGAAATCCTGGGATACCATTTCAGTTCTACCATTTAGTAGCTGAGTCAGTTTGGTTACATCTACTTTCTGTTTCTCAATTTTTAGAAAGAACTGGTTTGGAGGATCTGATTAAAATTGAGTATTGCTTAAAATATAAATGCAGATTCAGACAGTTGGGAGTGGGTCTTTAATTGGCCTAAACTTACTGTGGGTTACTTGAAAATTGGGACTAGTTCAAGCTGCCTCCCTAATAGTTCATTGGAAGGATGGACAGGTGCAAATGAAGCAATTCTTAAGATGGTGCCTAAGCTGTCTTGATTAACAATAATGACCCTAACAAAAAGTTCTCCAATACAGCACCAAGTGATGATTCCAACTCATCCAGAATTCCTTTCCCAGGCAACACTTGCTTTATAAAGGCCTTGCTACCTGTCCAAGGAATTTCCGTAAGGAAGAAGCATTTGAGGAGCTTCCACATTCCCAGCAAATGATGCCGATTGGGCAGACAGTCTGTAAAATGTATTATATGGAACAACTAGGGAGTAGGGCCAGGAAATTGTGTTTTTCCTGCAGGGACTCTTTGTAGAATATTAGTATTTGCAGACCAAAAATTTACAATGTGAAAGCGAGAGAGGAATGGGGAGGGGAGGAGAGAGAGAGAGAAAATCAGAGAGAGAGAGAGAGACAGAGACAGAGATAGAAGGGGAGAGAGGGAGAGCCAGAGAGTCAGAGAGAGACAGAGAGCAACAGAGAAACAGAGAAAACATGTGTGGGCATGTGCCTGTGAGCTATGTGCTGTGCATGTGTGTGTATGTATGTGTGTGTGTGTATGTGTGTGTGTGTGAGAGAGAGGGGGGGGGGGGGAGTGTTAGAAGAGCATGGCTTAAGAGAAGCCAGCCCTGGTCTGACATTTTCTTTGCAGAATAGAGAAAGCTTCCAAGTAGCCTTTTCTTTCTTTTGGCTCTGCTTGGCATTCTTATTCAAATCAGACCCCAATCAGAGGAGAGTTCACATCAGTCAGTCAGACGTGCTTGCAAGTGTGGGTTTTAATTACCCTGTGCCTTCCAACCATTCACACCCAGAGGAAATCACTGCAGTGGAGTGATCTGGATTGTATTCTCAAAGGAAGCCTCCAGCGAATGGCAAGTGCAAGCCCTGTGAAATGTGATGGAAATCAGCATGCAGTGGATGGAGGCAGACTGAGGACACTCGGGGAGGCTGCAGAACCAGAGGAAAGCCCAGGTTCAGAAGTATGCCATATTTTCCCAGAAGCCTCTGAGCCAGTATATTTGAAAAGACTTATTCATCTGTGTTTGAAATAGTGGTTGAAACCTTTGTATAATATGAACAGAGCCTCATAAGGCTCTAGGGGATCTTCGTGGACAGATGATCTAATCAGCCACCTGAAGTTTAAATCTTTGTTACATTGGTAAGTGTTCTCCAGAGAAGTGGCCAACAGTCAGAGTCCAGAAAATGGGTGGATAGGTCGCTACACATGCAGATGAGTGATTAGTAAATACAGGATAGACACATGAATAGGAAAATAAAAATACATAAAATATATAACAGGAATTCATTCACTTGGCCATAGAGACTGCCAAGTTCCACAATCTTTTATTCTTCAGCCACAGACTGTGGAAAAACACTTGTAGCACTCAGTCTACATCTGAAGGCTTAAGAATGAAAGCTGGCATTCTGGTAACTGTACAATTCAGGTTTAAGTTGAAAGTCAGAGAGCTGGAAGGATAGATATTCAGCAGAGGATGGAAACTCTCTCTTCCCTTTGCCCTTTTGTTCCTGGATGTACCTGCCTCTCTTGGGTGAGGGCAACTTTATATACTGATTAGTACTCATTCCAGAAATCTCACACCACCCACAGACACATCCATAAATCATGTTCTTACCAGTTGCTTGTTGTCCCCAATCCAGTCAGGTTGACACAAAATGACCTGTCACACTCATCACCTAGATTCTGTAAAGAGCTTGGTTAACCTGTATTTTCATGCTTCTGGAAGCAGGCATTTCCCTTGTCTGTTCTATGTTTGTTCAGCTTTGTTGCTAAGCACTTTCATAGTAATATAACTTTCCGATATTTCCATATCTTGTTTCTAGAAACTCTTTGAGATGTTCAGCACATGCATCTGAATATTTTCTCAAATGCTCTCATTTATTTTCACTGTACCATCTTTTCATTGTCTTGTGTCTGTACAATACATGCAATATTTTTTGTTTTAGTCATTCTGTCTGACATTTTTTTTTTTTAGTATTTTTTTCTAAATGAATGTAATCTGAGGCATCTTGAGGTCAAAGGAAAATAATCCTGAATTGAATGCATATAAAATTAGTTGACTTGTGTACAATCAAATAACGTACCATATGCTTAAATATATACATTGCTGCCTTATTTTATTGAGTTAAAGGGGACCTATATTAATGTTTATTCTGCAGCTATTATATACAAGACTTACAGTATGGGCTTCATCTGTTTCTCAGTGAGTACTCTGAGGCTCACAACACTTTCTGGGTTTAGCATTTCTTTTATAATTATTTTCTAGAAGAAACAAGTTCAGAGACCATCTTTTCCTGAAGTTAAACTCCAGTAGCTATCAATATTAGGGATTAAATTCACAACCTTATGCTTTTGAATGCCAAGGTTTGCCAATTGGGCAACAGAATAAAATATTCTATTTGTCTCAAAGGAATTTACTATTTGTGATGGCTTGGATATGCATGTGTGCTCATGTGCAAGTATGTGTGTGTGTGTGTGTGTGTGTGTGTGTGTGTGTGTGTGTGTGCAGTAAGTTTTTTAAAGACAACAAATATATAGTTTGGAGACAACAATTTATAATCATTGTCGCCAAACATCTTACTGATTAGAACAGCTGTTTCTTCACTGGTAAGGGGTCATGTGCACTCATCAGAGAGCTGTGTTGACAGATGTCATTCAGCAGGTGTACCACAACCCAAATTCCTTTCTCCTAAGAAATGTCTTGGTCTGTGATCAGGCATGAACCATGCTAGACACAAATAACAGATGTAGCTATAAAAGTCTGAGACAGGTGTAGTAAAGAGGTAAGAACAGTTTCTCCTCTAATCCTTTCAACCCTTCATGTAATACTCAGAAAGAATGTTGTATACCAAGCAAGGAAATGAGGATAAAACTGAGGGGAAGGGTAAGAAAACGGAGTTACTTGCTTCCATCGGAGGGTATAAATCTGCATATTTATCTAAATCGTTTGGGAGGCCAATTGATGGCCTCCTTACTCTTTTGTCTATAAAGTTTCAGTATAGCATTTTTTCCAGGAGATCTTTAATGACAAGAAATGACCTATAGTATCTTTTAAAATTGGGTTGGAGAGATGGTTCAGCCATTAAGAGTCCTTACTGCTCTTCTAAAAGACCTGGCTTTAGTTCCTAGAACCTACTTCATGAAGCTAATGGCCACCTGGAACTCCAGTTACAGGAGCACACAATGATCTCTGGCTTCTGCATGCTTTTTTACTCATGTAAATCCATACAGGCAAGCACATATTCACATAAGTAAAATTAATAGATATGCATTAAATAGATCGCATGACAAAATAAATGGTCCATATTACATTTTTCTCCTTCCTTTTTTATTTTATCTCATTTGTGCATGCATCTGATTATATGTACATCATTTATATGCAGTACCTAGGTAATAGGGCATCAGATCCCCTGGAATCAGAGCTACGGGAAACTATGAGCTGCCAAATGTGGCTGAGCTTAGGTCCTATTCAAGATTAAAATGCTCTTAACTACTGTGCTATGTTTCCAACCTTCTTCACATAGCTTTGTATCCAGCCCTATGCAACATAATGTAGTTATGGCTCCTGGCTCTGGTGGCCCTCCTAGTTCATCACTTTCAAATTAGACTGTAGGTACAAGCTTCCTTCTCGGTTTCAGGATCCTGTCTTTTGAAATCCTGGTGGGTGCAGTAGCCTAAGGAACACAGAAAGCAACATGGCTTTCTGCCTAAAGATGCGATCAGGCTACTGTGACATATGTTTTAAAATGTTACTGATTCTTTGAAAAGTTTACAAAATGCATTTTGATCATATTAAACCCTATCTCTTCTATGTTCAACCATACCTTCTTATTTCTCTAGCCTTAAATTCTTTAAAAATTAATATACCCTCAATTTCAGTTTGTACTTTCTATATACTTCTGGGTCATCTATAGGAGTGTGGTTAAACTGCTAGGTGTCATGCCCTTAAAGAAAACTGACTATCCCTCCTTCATGAACCACTAATTTTTCATAGTTCCCTAGTTAGGACTTGAAGGGTTGGGGGGGTGTCTTGAACTCCTTTCCATCCAATACTAAAATATTGACTAGCTTGATCTTCTATAGGCAGACATGGTTGTGGCTTAATGAGTATAGTTGTTTTGTTCTGTGCAGAGGATGATGCATTTGCTATGGTCCTCCAGAGCTGTTTCATATCTTACCCTTTCATTTAGGATGGTTCATAAGCATTAGGGGAAGAACAAAGAATAGATATCTCAATTGTACCTGAACCCTCACCACTCCTACATACAGGTGTTGGAGTTCTTTCTTGACACATGATGACTCAGACTTACTCCTCAGCAGCTATGTTCTTTGAGGAAAGCTGTGTACTCAAGTGTCTTGAAAGCATTTTAAAGGAGAGACCTGGGTGCCCCATCTAACCTCCCCTTCCTCAACCATCCCTAAATATCTATCTTAGCACTTCAAGCCTTGGGTAATAGTTTGAAACTAATGATCTTAAAAAAAACAACACTTCAATGTTTAATTTTTTCTGGTAATGTGTGAGATTTTCAGCATGTGGTAATGCTGAAGCTACTACTCCTATGTAGGTGTTTGTGATAAGTTCCCAGATCTGTGAATACACCATGCTGCAAAGGGGTCTTTGCAATGACCATGGCTTACTCTGATGCTAACTACATAGTGTTCTTACATAAGAGGAAAAAAGACAGTTCATACAGATGAGACAAAGATGTGTAGAGGAAATGACAGGCTCTAGTGATATTGTCGTGGATTCAAGAGTGCTGGAAGAGGCAAGAAATAGATTCATATGCAGAGTCTCTGAAAATAATATACTTCTGCCGGAATTGGTACTTACTGTCTTCTGTACTATGGGAAAAGAACTTTTGGTTATTTGTTTGAAATTATCAGGCTAATGGTAATTTGTTATAGCAACACAGGAAGCAAATATACATTGTAATTAAAAAATAATCTTCCAAGGTATTAAAATCATCCTGGTGCTATTGTCTGTGAAAACAATTGTTGACTATTGTCATTAGCTTCCTTTGGGAAGAAAATAGGCTCAATGTTAACATGAGGGTAATCACCCAAATGAAATCTGAAATTTCCCTCATTTTTCCTCTCTGAGGGTGAATAATGACTATTATTTCAGCTGGATTGCCTTTTTAGTTGTTCCTCCATCAACTTGAGCATTGGAAGGACTTCTGTAATCGAAAAGCTTTAGGTACTTTTCATGCACACATTGCCTCTTTTGTCACATTTTCCCCTTCGAGCGCTGCACATTACTTTTGAGCTCCTAATCCTTTAACCTAAGTTTGGTCTTGGAGAGATGGAAATTCAAACGACTTTGAAAAGGCGAACCATGGTCTGCACTAAGAGATAATGAACCTTTTTTATTTTATGGAAATTAAGCTATTATGAAACCCACGCAACATAAATATTTAAGCATTAAATGGTGTTTTATGCAAACTGATAAATAAGAAGGAAAAACCATTTGCAGAAAAATAAAAGCCCTTTTATGAATCTAGAAAGACCAGTTGTAGTCAGTATCATTGTAGGATAATCAATAGGATGGCTCTATACCGTAAGTTTCAAAAGGCAGTCTCCAACAAGTGCATTTGCTCCAGGCCTAATATTCCTTAGCATTTTTTTGTGGTACTTTACAGTATACAAGTTGTTTTTTTATCGTTTCATCTTACCTCAGCTTAAATCAGATCTGTCAATTGTGTCCCTTGAACATTGAAACACGTCCCTTCAAAAATTCACATTCTGGGTTGCCAAACTCCAATCTTTCCAGTATTGCAAATATGACTTTTGATTGTAAATAGGGTCATTGTAGATGTAGTTAAGTAAAATGTGATTGGCTACTGTTCTTATAAAACTGGGAAGTTTATATACAGATGCAGAAAGAAAGAAAGATGAGTTAGAGACATATGGAGATGTTGATCTACTGTAAACCAAGATAGCTTTAGATGACCAGTTAGGAGACTTCTGGAATAAATCCTTTGCCCACAACGTTTAGAAGGCTTCTACTCTATGTTACCTTCGATTCTGACTTCTAGTACCATGAGATAATCAGTTCCTGTGTGTGCTTTTAAACCAGGTAGGTTATAGCACTTGGTCATAGCAGCCCTAGAAAGTAATATAGTCATAGGCTTTAGGAATTGATTCCCTATTAAAAGACTGAAGTAGAGATTGTGTAGGAATCGACTGAGAGCTAAAATCTTTTTTTTTTGAGAGCTAAAATCTTAATCTTATGATTTCTAGTACAGAATGACGTAAAATTACATTCATCTCAGTGTAGGTGGTAGAGCTGGCCTATAAGAAATATGTCCTCTGTGGCTGATAAGTCTCATGAAAAAAAAAACTGGTGGTGGACATAAAAATAAATAGATAAATAAATAAATAAATAAATAAATAAGCATTCAAGTGTAATCATAAATAGCAGGTGCACCCCAGGTAGTTAGTTTGTACCAGACACTCATGAGTTCTGCTGCACAAAAATAAATAAATAAATAAATAAATAAATAAATAAATAAATAAATAAGCATTCAAGTGTAATCATAAATAGCAGGTGCACCCCAGGTAGTTAGTTTGTACCAGACATTCATGAGTTCTGCTGCACAATGAGATGAGGACAGATGGCACCTGCAAAGATTAACAAAGAACTATTGGGTTAAACCTCAAAAGCCATTTTAGGAACTATAGAAGCCTAAGCTCACTTCTATGGTGACTCGACCCACCCTCCTAAATCTTTTGTTCCTTTTTTTTTTAGATCAGATCTTTCACTAACATGGAACTCACTGTTTTCCAGGTAGTCCCCCTGACTCTACAATCCCCAATAGTGAAGTTACAGGTACATGCAGCTATGCCCAGCTATTAAGTAGGTCCTGGGGGGATCTGAACTCAGATACTTATGCTTAAATTCAAAATACATGAGTCTTGTCTATAGCCTTAAGTTTGGACTATTAATCATTATGCCATATCACTTAGAAATGTTTATCAGTCTGTAATTGGGGCAACAGAAAATAAATGTTGACTATCTCCAGATCCATTTCCACTTGGCTTGGAGAAGCAATCTCTATTTATATAAGTAGTTAGTCTAGTTTAGAGAAACACAGTCTGCATTTTTTTTTTTTGTAGAGAGTCAGTGTGTGATAGACACATACTTCTATTTCCTGAGACTGGGAGTAGACAGCCAGGACATGACAGCTCACAGCCTTAGCTTCTTGGCTTTCGATTGCCTTTGTAACAGTTTTATGACTAAGCAAGAGCTTAGAGGTATACTGTGTTTTGAGATAAGACAATATGAACTCCTTAAGTGATTTTCAGGGAAATCATTGGCTAACACAAAACAAGAAATAGAGTTTGTATTAGAAAACATAAGCAAATGTTACTTAAATTTCTACTGAATAAGTTGTTTTCTGGAGTAAACTTCTTATTCTTGGTTCACTGGAAGAAGCTCTTTGCAAGCTTGAATCCCTTTGGTCACTGGTAGGAAGTGATTGAGTGTCAAATTCTATTTGTGCTGGAAACCATGTGTGAGGCTCAAAAATAGCTTTTAATTTGCTTCTACTGTAAGAGGATTATATAGAATTTGATTTTCACGTTCTGAGGATCATGCTTCTAACCTGGGCACTATTACAAGAGCTGTCAGGGAAAAGCGGATGCCATGTTATGCAAAGTGAAGTCACCATGTTTCCTTTGAGTTTAACAGCAGCACTTTCTTCAGATACTTGGCTTGCAGTCTGGAGGTGGGGGAGAGGTATTTCACGCCTCCCTGGTTTTGAAAATAGAGGACTCCAGTGGTATCTTTGTTTCTTTGATATCCATCACATGAGTAGACAGGATGAATGCTGGGATCAAGCAAACAAATAGACCCTTTCCAAACACTGATACAAAGAGCATAAACAAACTCTTAGAATACACACTAGTCTAAATAAGTGTAACTATTTCTTATTTTTCATTATTTAAAACTATTTCATTTTATTTTTTTCTTACAAATTTATTTAAAAAAACAGAGATACATGTACAGATTATTAAAAGCATTTCAGAGTAAATATATAACAAATATATTTTTGTCAGTACTTGATCTTTTTAAAGGTTTGATAGTATGCATTGAAATCTTACTAGTTACAAAGATCATAAAGTATATGTAAAACAAAATGTAACATGGAAATAGTCAAGGTTTTATTGCTGTGTATAGACTAAAGATAATGATTTTTAACTACCAAAAATTTCCACAAGGCTATCCTCTTAGGTCTTGAGTTATTAATGATTTAAGATCTAGGAGTAAGCCATTCTGACAGGGTGTTATACACTCATTATTTCTTTTTCTAAGAAGGACTGAGGCTTCCACTTTTTGGCTTTTCTTTTTCTTTTTTATTTTATTTTATTTTTTTTTTTTTTTGAGCTTCATATGGTCTGTGAGTTGTTTGTTGGGTATTCAGAGCTTTCTGAGGCTAGTATCCAATTATCAGTGACTGCATATTATGTCTGTTCTTTTGTGATTGGGTTACCTTGCTCAGGATGATATTATGTAGATACATCCATTTTCCTAGGAATTTCATAAAGTCATTGTTTCTAATAGCTGAATAGTACTCCATTTTATAAATATACCACAATTTCTGTATCCATTCATCTACTGGAGGATATCTGAGTTCTTTCCAGCTTCTGGATATTATAAATAAGGCTGCAATGAACATGGTGGACCATTTGTCTTTATTGTATGTTGGAGCATCTTTGGGGTATATGCCCAGGAGTGGAATAACTAGGTCTTCAGGTAGTAGTATGTCCAAATTTCTGAGGAACCGCCAGACTGATTTCCAGAGTGGTTATACCAGTTTACAACCCCACCAACAGTGGAGGAGTGTTCCTTTTTCTCCACATTTTCCCCAGCATTTGCTGTCATCTGAGCTTTCAATCTTAGCCATTCTGACTGGTGTGAGGTGGAATTTCAGGGTTGTTTTTATTTGCATTTCCCAATGACTAGGGGTGTAGAGCATTTCCTTAGGTGCATCTCAGACATTTGATATTCTTCAATTGAGAACTCTTTATTTAGCTCTGTAAGTCATTTTTAATAGGACTGTTTGATTCTCTGAAGTCTAACTTCTTGAGTTCTTTGTATATATTGGATATTAGACCTCTATCAGATGTGGGATTGGTAAAGATCTTTTCCCAATTTGTTGGTTGCCATTTTGTTTTCTTGACAGTGTCCTTAGCCTTACAGAAACTTTGCAATTTCATTAAGTCCCAATTATCAATTCTTGATCTTAGAACACAAGCCATTGGTGTTCTGTTCAGAAATATTTTCCCTGGTGTCTATGTGTTTTAAGGCTTTTCCCAATTTCTCTTCTAATAATTTCAGTGTACCTGGTTTTATGTGAAGATCTTTGATCTACTTGCACTTGAGCTTTGTACAAGGGGATAAGAAAGGGCCCATTTTCATTCATGTGCATGCTGAAGTCAAACTTAAAACAATTGCAAACAACGTGATACTACATATTAAAGAACCCCAAAAACTTACCAGAAAATTTCTATAAATAATAAGTTCAGGAATGTGGCAGAAAACAGAATCAACCTGCTCAAATTAGTAGCTTTTCTATACACCAACAACAAACATATAGATAATGAGATCATGGATACACTTCCATTCACATTAGACTCTGAAACAAGCCGGACACCACTGCAAAGCACTCTCTGTGCTCTGGGTACTCACTGTGCAACCTCACTAGGCCTGTGCCCCAGGTTATCTGCTGGTCCAGGTAAAAGGACACCTGGGTGTCTGGTTCGCAAACATAGCCTTTCTGGGCAGATCCCAATACTCTCGTACTGTGGGTCAGAAAGGAACTTTTGCCACAAGCACTTCTGCCAAGCACTCTCTGTGCTCTGGGTGCTCACGGCACAGCCTCACCCCAGATTATCTGCTGGTCCAAGTGGAAGAGTGCCTGGGTTTCTGGTCTGCAAGCACAGCCTTTTCAGGCAGATGCAGATACTCGCTGTGATCTGGGTGCTCACAGTGCCATGTAACTATTTCTTTAAAATCTTTTTGTTTTATTTTTAACATTATACTATAATTATATAATTTCTTCATTTCCATTGCTCCCTCCAAAGCCTTCTATATAACCCTCTTTATTTACTTTCAAACTCATGGCTGCTTTTTGTCATTGTTATTGCATACAGGTGTGTGTATGTGTATATGTGTGTGTGTGTGTATACATATATATGTGTGTGTATGTGTGTATACGTGTATATATATATATATATATACATACATGTGTGTATATCTATAGTGTATATATATATATAAATGTGTGTGTGTATATATATATATGTGTGCATGTATATATGTGTGTATGTGTATATATATATATATATATTTATACATATATACATGTGAGTGTATATATATGTGTGTGTATATGTGTGTGTGTGTTTGTATGTGTGTGTGTATGTTTGTGTGTACACATATATCCCTAAATACAACCAAAACATTCTGTAAAATGATACTTATATGCCCGGGAGTGGGCTATTCTTCTTTCTATTGTTCCTCCTCATCCGTACACTCTGCAATTGTCGCTTCTTTTATTCCTGGTTTCTCTAGTAACTTCAGGCTACATACTCATACTTGAAGATCTGAATCTAGGAGCCCCAGGTGAGAGACAACATGATATTTGTCTCTCTATGTTTGTAGTCCTATCTATTCATTTTACTTGAAAAATCGAGTTTATTTATTAATATTTTCATAGCTCAATAGTACCCCATACTGTGTATGCACCAGAATTTTATTATTCCTTCACCAGTTGAAGGATATTTAGTTTCTTTGTTTTCTAGTTATTGTAACCAGAACAGCAATAAACATAGTTGAGCACATAGAATAGGATGCCTAGTTTTTTGGGCATATGACAAGATATAGCTAGTTCATATAGAAGATTTACTTTGGCTTTGGGAGAATTTTCAATATTGTTTTTCATAGTGATTGCACTGATTTGTAATCCTACCAACAGGGATCTTTCCCTTTCGAGGTATAGTAAAATGAATTCTCAAATTCGTTTTTATTTGCATTTCTCAATTTGCTAGCGATGGTGAAAGTTTTTTGAGATTTTTTTTTAAGAATTTTTTTCTTTTGTTTCTTTTAAGAATTCTATATTCAGGTTACAGGTCACCATTTTTAATTTTTTTAAAAAGAACATTTTTGTTTCAAGTTCTTTATATAGTATTGATATTAATCCTCTTTCAGATGTATAGCTGGCAAAGATTGTCTCCCATTCTGTGGGCTTCCTCTTTACCTGTTTGACTATTTCTATAACTATGCAGAAGCTTTTTAGACTTATGATGCCACAATTGTCAACTGTTGTTAGTTCTTGGGCAAATGGAACCCTATTCAGGAAGCTTTTTTTTTTTTACACCTATATTGTCTAGGGCACTGCCTATGTCTTCTAGCAGTTTAAGATTTTACATTGAAATCTTTGATCCATTTAGAGCTTTTATTTCAGGTGCTAGGTACAAGTATAATTTCATTTTTTTTTACATGCAGACATCTAGTTTTCCTAGCACCATATGTTGAAGATGCTTTTCAGATATGTTTTTGGCATCTCTGTCAAATTCTCAATAGCTGAAGTTATATAAACTCATGGTTAGAGCTTCAATTCCATTGTTTTGCATGTCGGTTTTAATGACAGTACCATATTGCTTTTATTCCTAGGATGCTGTAATTTAATTTGACATCTGGAATGCTAATTCTTCCAGCATTGTTCTTTGTGCTCATGATTGTTTTGGCTCTCTGGTGTCTTTTGTAGTTCCAAACTGAATTTCAGCATAGTTTTTTTTTTATAATGTTTTCACGAAAAAACTAGATGAGGATTTTGCTGAAAATTCTATTGAATCTGTAAACAACTTCAGGTAAAATTAATTTTGATGAAAATTAATATAGTACAATATTAATCCTACTAATCCATTAGGATAATATCTTTCCATTTTCTAATGTTTTTCTGTATTTCATTATATAAGTTCTTTATTTTCTTAATTAGATTTATTTCTTGACATTTATTTTTAGCCTAATGTGAATGGAAGTGTATCCATGATCTCATTATCTATATGTTTGTTGTTGGTGTATAGAAAAGCTACTAATTTGAGCAGGTTGATTCTGTTTTCTGCCACATTCCTGAACTTATCATTTATAGAAATTTTCTGTAAGTTTTTGGGGATCTCAAATATGTAGTGTTGTGTTGTTTGCCATTGGTTTAAGTTTGACTTTTTCTTTTCCTATTTTCATTCTTTTAAATTCCTTCTCTTGCCTTATTGCTCCAGCTGGTTAATCCAAGTGCAATGTTGAAAAAGAATAAGGATAGTGGACTTATCTCTTTCTTGATTTCAGAAGGATTGCTTTAAATGTTTCTCCATTTAGGATGATTTTGGCCAAAAGTTTCTCATATATGGCTTTTATTATGTAGAAATATGTTTTCTCTATTCCTATATTCTCTAGGACCTTTGTCATGAAGACACATTTTCAAAGTTTTTTTTCCTGTGTCTATTGAGATGATCATATAGGATTTTCTTTTTATGTGGTTTACTTGTGTCTTGACTTCTATACCTTGAATCATCTCTGTATTTCAGGGATAATGCCAATGTATTCATGGTAGATTATGCTTTTTTGATGTGTGTCTGTTTGTATTCTGTTTATAATTATGATATTGATCATATTTTTTCTATTTTATAAGGTATATTTGTCTGTAGTTTTCTTTATACCTTTTTTGCCTTCTATGTATTTTCTGGTATTGATATTAGTGTGACACCGACTGTGTAGGAGTTTGGGCATGTTCCTCTTCCATCTCTTGTTCTTTCTTATTTTTGGTTTAGGAAGGCTTGACTGAAAATTTTCCTTGAAAGGTCATAGATGACAGAATTCTCCTATGAATTAAATTCATTAGGCCATGGACCTGCTTTTTATTATTATTATTTCAATATCTTCATTTCTTATGGGTCTGTTTCAGTTTTTGATCTCTTCTTGGTTTTATTTGGGTAGTTTGGCTGAATCTAGAAACTCATCCATTTCTTTTACATTTTCTAGCTCAATGAAATTCAGGTTTTAAGAGTATTACATTATATTATTCTGAGTTTATTTGGTGTCTGCTGTAATGTTTTTCTGTTCATTTCTGTTTTCATTACCTCTCTTTCTAATGGTGGTTAATTGGGCCAATAATCTGCCAACAACATTTCTTTCTTAAAAAATTAGTTCTTAGATTGGATGGTTCTTTGTATTTCTTTTCTTGTTTCTTTTTCATTGATTTCTGTTCTGATTTTTTCTTCGTATTATTATTTCTTGCATTGAATGAGTTTGGATTCTCTGCTTTCTCAAAATTTTTGAGTTGGATCATTGAAACATTTTTTGTGGTCATTCTGATTTTTAAAATTTAAGCATTAAAGATATACATTCCTGTTATAGGACTGTTTTTAATGTGTCTCAGAAGTTTGGGTGTGTCATATTTTCATTTATAGTCTTTTTCTCCCTGTTTTTGACTTGTGTATCATTCAGTACTAAGTTGTTAAATCTTTTTGAGTTTATTTTTTATTAGAGATCTCTTTCCTGTCAATTTTGAGTTTTATTGCTTTGATGCCAGAAAAAGATAGAAGACATTATTTCAGTCCTTTTGACTTAGTACAAATTTGTTTTATATCCCAGGATATACTCTATTTCAGAAAAGGTTCTGTGTGCTGCTGAGTGGGATGTGTTTGGTGTTTGGGTAGACTATTCTGTAGATATCTGTTAGCCCATTTTATATAGAATGCCAACGATTTATGATGTTTCTCTGTTTAATTTTTGTCCAGACAACCTATCTATTGGAGCAAGCAGGGGTATTGAAATCACCTACTACTAACAAATTGAAGTTAATTTATGTCTTTGAATCAAGTAGCAAAATTTATAAATGAAATTGGGTGCTTCAGCGTATGGTGCATATATGATCAAGTTAGCTTTATCCCTGAAGTGTATATGTAGTTTTTGGAAATGGCTTAGGAAGAATGAAGTCAGGTGGGCAGAAGGGGCTTGGCTGATGTATAGGATCTATCTACCAGTTCAAGTTTGGAATGTGGAGGTAGATCTGGTTAGGTGAAAAGGTTGAATATTTTAGGAGAGAGGCCTGTGGGTTAGGGGATAGGTAGGGAGGATTCTGACAGAAGCCTATTGGTCTCAGTTTAGCACAAAAATGGTATGCCAGACTAGACTTAGACTCTTGTTGTGAGCCCTGGGCTCAATTGACAGGTTACAGAGGGTATGTTGATGAAGAGGGTTGGTTGGGAGACTCACTGGGCTAAACACCTGTGAGTGGTGGCAGCTAGGGTAGGTTATAGTGGAGTCCTAGTGTTGGTTAAAGTGCAGGCAGGTAGCAAGGCTAGGTAATGGTACTGGATAAGGTTTGTGAGCTAGGCCTAGTATGTTGGGAAGAAGGCATGCATGGGGATAGACAGAAAAACTCACCAAGCTAGACCCTGGAGGAGTAAGTGGTTTGGCTGGTTTGGGAGGTTGGATATGGCTCAGCAAGTGCAGTTATTTTTGACAAGTAATTCATCTTTACAGATGAATCCTAGACATTAAGGTTAGGGAAAAAAAGTGTGTGTGTGTGTGTGTGTGTGTGTGTGCGCGTGTTTGTGAGTGTGCATGTATCTGTATGAATGTATGTCTGTGTGTGTATCTCTTTCTCTCTCTCTCTCTCTCTCTCTCTCTCTCTCTCTCTCTCTGATGGGTAGAGGAGAGTGTATATGTGTTTGGGTGTCAGCTTTCAAAGTTTGCAATTATCTGACAGAGCTGGCCTAAATTCTTCAGAGAAATTTCACAGCGTGGATCAAATCAAAGCCTAGAGTCAGAGCTAAGCAAGAGCTGCGCTGTCAAGACAGTGTGCACACTATGCCCAGGGTTCTTATGATGGAAAGCACTCATTTTCTTTAGCTCTAGAAGGATTTTGGATCCTACACAGCCAATCTCAGCTCTGTGAAAAGGCATTTTATTTATTTATTACATTCATAAAAAGAAAAAAATACAAACTTGGTCCCAGTTAGCCTCAGGATGTGATAATATTGTTTTATAAAAACTAATAGAATTGATCCCTAGGTTAAAAAAATCTTTCAAAAGTTCTCAAATTTTTTAGCATCCTGTTATTTTTAAATATATAGTCAAAAACCAAAACAGATGGAAAGAAAAAAATTAAGAAAAACCCTAATGATAGGGAAGGAAATGGGAGAAAATACAGGATAATAAAATATATGTGACTTTAACAAATAAAGGGGACTATCTGGAAGGATAAAGACTATCAGGAAGTGAGGATGGGGTCACTGGAGAAAACAGAGGAAGTAGGGGATGGATTAGCACAAAACACCATGATATATGTGTATGAATAAAGGCATAATAAAACTTATTACTTTGTATGCTAATATAAAAACATAAAAAGAAAGGAAGAAAATACTTCAAAGTCTTTGCCAATGGGGAGTCTAATTCCCTGTATGGACCTATGTTGAGCTCCTCTGCTTGCAACACAGTGGCTGGTCATTAAATATTTGTCTTTCTTTGAAACTGTTGAGCAAACTGCAAATTAAGTAGCAAGAAGCAGAATACTAACTGTTATTTATAGACAGTCTCTGTGAGCTCACAAGGCAAGTACAACACTATCACACCCTGGGGTTTTTTATTCTGTACAAACGTAACCAGCTATGGAAGGTCAGACCACATGGAAGGAAGGAGGTTGGTTCTCCATGGGTAATAACCTCTAATTATTTTTTATTTCACTCATCGTCCTTTTTATTACCAGTTTTTAACTTTTAAAAGAAAATCAAAACTAAAAGCCAATTTCTTAGACAAACGAATAAACAAGCATAAATAAAGTTAATGACTTCCAATTGGTAAAAATCTAACCTATAGTGTACCCATGGGCACAGTTCAAATACCTTGACCTCAGTCCAAGTGGGCAGTCTATAGAGGGTGTTCAACCCATCAGTGTTTAATGAGTCAATGAATTGAGACTTTCCATTTTTACAGTTTTAGGGCCATCTCTTTAGTACTTAGCACAAGTATTTTGAAGAATATCAGCATAAAATATTAAGCTTGGGTCAGAGCTTCCTTCCTCTGCTGCTTTGTTTCATTCTAACCAAGTGAATATTTATGGAAACCAACTCATTCAAATATTTATAAATAGCTTTGTGACCTTGAGCAAAGTCTTGTCTTTGTTACAGTCTAGATATTATTTCCATATGTTGAGTCTCAGTGTCTTAGTTTTTTCCCCTGTTGCTATGATAAAATGCTCTGACAACCACAACTTACAGAAAACAGACTTTATGTTAGCTTACTGTTCTGGGTTATGGTTCATCATAATGGGTGTCAAGCAGCTGGCCACATAACATGTACAGTCAGATGAAACAGAGAATAAATGCATACTGGTCAGTTTCCTTTCTATAGTCATACAATCCAGGATTCCAGCCAGAAAATTGTGCCATACTCAGTAGGCAAATCTCCCTACATGATTAATATCATCAAGACAATTTGCCTAGAGGCACATCTTTCACATCATTCTAGATTCTGTCATGTTAACAGTTAAAAGAAGCTACCCCACCCACTATCAGTAAAATATTGAAGAAAGGAAGAATTATGCATAAGTAAAATAGACCCAAGTATTATCAAAAGTGTTCTAACCTACTGGTGTGGTGCAAGGAATAAGACCGTATAAACACCTAACCCTCAAAAGACTTAAGGCCCCAGGGAGTAGGGAGGTCTGGTGGGGTAGGGGTTGGGGTTGTGAGAACATTCTTTTTGTGGGGAGGTATAGGATGTGGAACAGTCAGAGGGTGAACGGGGGGGGGGGGGATGAAGTCTGAACTGCAAAAAAGGAAAAAGATTAAAGAATAAATTTTAAAATGGAGTTGAAGGCAAACCAAAAAAAAAAAAAAAAAAAAAAGGAAAAAAGAAAAAGTAATCTGTACACTCAAAATAAATGCATTTTTATTTGTTTTTAAAGAAGAGTGCATTTGCTGATCATAATGGGAAAGATATATGAGCTGCTGAGTACTTAATTCTCAATGTTTGGTCTTTCATATAAGCAATATTTTTAGCATGATAGACTTCTTTCTCAGGCAGATATTGAAATATAAAACAGTAATAAATTGGAAGTCTCACTCATAGAACTAACACTGGAAACCAGTACAATATCTTGACTCCTTAATGTTTTTGTCTCCCATTGTGATGTCATCCTACATATTAGTCCAGATAATGGGAAAGATGCTTGTTTGGTCTGAGACAATCGAAGGTCTTTTTGATTGTACTTTGTTGCTAAGTGGACGATGATGTCTCTATGTCTATAAGGCTTCTGTTTAAATAATGACAATTGTTAAAAATCACACTCCCACAAGGAAGAAAGCTCCCTCCTGCCTTCCTTTATACTGCCTGCTGAAAACAACTTTATCATAGATGGATTTGATTTCAGATTCAAGTTCTACCCTTTTGATGGTTGTATATTCATGAACATGCAGTGTTCTTATTTAGGAGGCAGGGTTAAAAACTATATTCCTGGAGTACTGGTAAGCTTGAATATGACTATCTCTAACAGCACTCAGCACCCTGTTTGAAGGAAGAGTTTTATAGCTGTTAGGTACTGCTGGTTTTGTTTTTGGTCTTTCTGACTCTTGTTTACTGAAGAAAGCTGTCTGAGAAGCTGGAACGGTTCTGATCAGGGGATGAACATAGTTGCCTTACCCAGAGGACTTCTTCCAGGGATGCCGACTGACCTTTTAGTCATTGAGGGAAGAGCTCAACTGTCTGCTTATACATATGGTCTGATAATTTTCAAGATCCTTTGGGAGCATGTCTTTCCTCCTTGGTTGAGACAAACAGAAGTTCCTTTGCCAGATAGGTCCTCCAGTCTTCAAAGGGCCAAAGAAATAAATGATGCCCTTCCATGGAACTCAGAAAGAGCTCTAGTGCTCTTAGTCTTGCTTCTAACTGTAGCATCTAATGTTTCTGAACTCCTTGAGCGGATTTCTTTTACTCCATCCTAATTCTGCTAGCTTCCAAGTTTCATTACAAGTAGTTAAACACATTTTTTCCTCAGACAAACTGCTGCATCAGAAACCTTGTGATCTCCTGTTCACCAGGGGATTCAACAGTGCTTCCCGCACCCCTGCAAAGCACATTGCCTAATGCTGAAAGCACGCCACCTGCTCCCATGCAGGAGCCAGATTTCTGTCTCATCCTGGTCCTTCTGTTCCATCCAGTCCAAATGGTTTGCCAGGATCCAGTTGTGTCGCTGCCCACTCCATTTGCTATGACATTACGGATTTCAGTGAAATGTTTCCCAAACAGATTTGACACAAGTGCAGAAAAAGAGCACGGATTCTGTGAATCCTTTGGAGATGGCAAGTCTGAGCTTCTAGAAAGTGACTTCTCACTTGCTTTGGATAAGGTGATTCCACCAGCTTTGGGATGGAGGAAAGTAGAAAATGGATCAGAGTCTACATTCAGGTCCATAAAGAATTTCTGCTTTAAAGCAGTTAAACCCAGGATTCAGAGCCAGTTATTATCTGAATTGTTTATGCAAGTTAAATGCTGATCCATGTACCATATTGTCAACCACACATCAAAGCTTTGGCATCAGTATTTCAGTAATTGCTCAGGAGTAGACACATGCATAAACTTTAGTTTGAGTGTGAGGGTATCAAGGAAAGGAGTATTGGTACAAAGAATGCTTCATTCCTCTGCCTTTATTAAAGGTATAGTTATTGGTTCCATTAATATTTTGTTACAATAAAATTTTATTACATATGAATGAATCATTTAGGAGTAGTTCCCAATTTGACCATTATTTTCCATTAACTGGTCAATTGCTCATCTCAACACACAGAATGAGGAACAGCATCATTTTCAAAACATCCAGGTAACCCTCTCTCAAATTAGCCTGTGCATTTTCACTGTGCAAAAGTTAAGCTTTAGAAGGACTGGCTAGTGATGATGGTGGGCTGGGTCCATAAGTTCACAAACTCTTGGGTTCCCTTGAGTTTGCACAGTGAATCAAGTACCTATGGCTTAGAGTGTAGTCTATGACAAAGAAATATATGTGAATAGCACTCTATATTATCTAAAATTGATGGATGATTTAAAAATGTATTCAGTTTCCCAGTAGCCTCTGTGAGGTAAGAATTATTATATCCATTTTAAAGATGAGACTGCTGAGGTTTGCAGAAGTTAACTTGGACCCATTTACATACCATTGAGAAGTATACCTCAAGTTTGTTCTACACACAAATTCTATAAAGACTGCTGTGTTTTTGTGGTTAGATGGAAGCATTAACTGTACTAATATCCAGATACTGACATTTTGCTATAAGATAATATTGTTAGCTTTTGGATTTGTGGAAACTAGAGCATCCCAAAAGGTTTCCCATGAAAGTCACAAGAATGTTAGGTCATACATAAAAGACAATGTCTATCTGTGGGGCTCAGATAGTCCAGGATAACAATTTGTAATTAGGCTTCAGACTAGCAACATTCTAAACTCTGTTATCACTGAAGTTCTAATTGGTTTTTGTGGACTGATTCAACATGTGTGTCTTCACAATAACAAATTCACTATCACATGTGTAATATTGACATACTCATGAAGGCTCTACCCTTTCCCTTAAAAAACATTTTAAAGTCACTAGCCCCTAACACTGATACATTGGGGATTAACATATCTACCAAGGAACATTAAAGCACAAGGCTACACCACTTTACCTTCCAAGTAAGGACTTATCAAATCTCACAACTCTTGACAATCTTCAGCACCCCCACCTCTGACTGGCTGTGTTGCAGGTGTACTGTGAGCCAATGGATAAACTAAAGCATTCAGAAGGAGCTGCCAAAACTGGAGGGGACAGCTTTTGGCAGCACATGTCATTTGCATTGTTGTAACACCTGCTTGTTTTGATGCAAGAGAAGGGTCTTGTCAGAATTTCCATATTCTCTCTATTCAAAGGGAAGTCATTTGGCTGACTCTAGTCCCTCTGGTCTACAATTTGGGACATGGTATGTCAGCTCAGCTAGCATGGCTTTATCATTAAAATCATTGTTGACCATTTCAAGTTAGTTTTGAACCAAATACATATGCTTATTTTTTGCTTCCCAGTCTATTAGGGGAACAGAGCTTGATGTTTGATTAAGTTAGGGGAAACATAAAGCATCCTGGCAGCTTTGGTCAGGGTAGCATAAATTTTCTGTAATGAATTAGTCTCAGACTTACCTGACTGGTTTGTTAACCACATACTTTTTAAGATGTTATGGATCTCAAGAACTGGAACTAGGGACCACAAGGTTAGTTAAATGAATGATGTAGAACAATTTGTGCCTATGTACCCAAGGGCTGCTGTAACCAACTACCACAAAAATAATGACTCTAAATAGAATTGTTGTCATATAGTTTTAATGGTAAAGGATTTGAAGTTTATGGGCAGGACTATCCTTTTTCTAAAGACGCCAGGGCAGATCTCTTCCATGCCTTTCTCTTTGCTTCTGATATTGCTGTCTGACTCTGGATAACCTGACACTGGAAAAAGTGTCCCATCTGTCTGAATCCTTCCATGGCACTATTTCTCTGAGAATGTTTATTATTTTTACATATGGACAAAAGTTTTATGTGTAAGAACTGATCTTTAAAAAGCCACGATCTCATCCTAATAAAATTAGATCATTAAAGATCCTGTTTCCCAATTAGATAGTAGTAACAAGTATATAAATGAGGGGTTTGACACCAAATGTATAAAATGAAAATTTTTGGCACCAGATGTATAAAAATGATAGTTTTTGTTACCAGATATATAAACTGAGGACATGCTTCCTCCAAGGTATGGTTAAGTGATTAGATTGTATTGTACATGGATGAGAGAAAAGATAAAAGCATCTAGAAGAGTCCAGAGCAGAGAGAGAAAATAGTAGACCCACCATGACCAGCAGACCAGACTTGGCCATGAGAGGAGAAAGGTAGGAGTGAGATAGTGGAAGACAGTGATGAACAAGAGATAAAACTATGAGGGGACCAAGGATATGCTTAGCCAAAATACCAGGGTTATGAGGAGAAAACAGAAGCCCAGGAGCTGCAGAACTTTACTGTAGGGGAGGGTCAAGTTACCAGCAAGGGTTTTGAAATGTGTAACAGGTGCTCGTGATGGCAAAGGAGCCTGGACACCAGACTGGCATGCTGCTAGATAGCACACACAGTCATTTGTGAGAAGAAATAATGGTTCCTTTTGAATGAGGAAACTACCTCACAATTCCTAAGGAATGCTGTTCTTTGTCTAACCTCCAGAATTTTGGGGAGATGCAGTTTCCTTTGTACCAGACAAGGTACTGCTAATTAGAAATGTAGACTTTTTGAAGACTCAATTCAATGCAAAACAAAATAAACATTTTTTTTTTTTACTGAAAATGATACATATTTTGAATCCTGATATGAAAATTTATCAGGGTTTATGAGAAATAGGATTTAACTCATATTAGAGATGTGTGTTGTTATATTTTCTTTTTATTTCAGGATAGACAATTAAAATTCTTAAACCTTATTTAAAATGTCCTTTGGGCACATGGAACTTTTTTTTTTTATAATTAATAGATCTTAGATGTCCTAATTTTGAAAGTAACTTTTTAACTAACTGGAAAATTGTGATATAGGTCCCTACTTTGCAACATATCCTAAAGCTACAAATGCTTTTTACCACCAGTCTTCGATTTATGCATCACTTCATCTCTTCTATCTTATGCACTGTTTTGGGCCCTGAAGAAAATGCACCTCAAGTTCTTATCATTGACAAATTTGCATTCCAGTGGTGAAGAATGATAAGCAAATGAGATTTTGCATATAACCTGGCAAGTGTCAGGATCAAAGTTAGGAAAATTATGAAAGAACTTAGCAGGAGGGAGAGATAAGTTGCACATAGAAGACTTCTTGTTGGGGGGGGGACTAGCTTTAATGAGAGGTTGGAATGAAGCACAGGGAGACCTCTGAGAACCAATGATAGGCAGCAAGAGGCATGGCTAGTAGTGAGAAAAGGAAAGATTTCCTTGGGCCATCATTGGCTAAACTTTGTCAAGCCAGTGCTCCTATGGTTAAATTCTGGGTCCCATTGTGATCCTTTACAAGTAAAGCAACTATCTAGGACTAGATTACATGGTAAGCTTAGGTTCTTCATGATGTTATATAGAGAAGAAAGCTCCATCCCTCTATCTTCTCTTCCATTTCTCTCTTCTTCCTCCATCCCTGTCTTCACTTCATGCTCCCCCCACCATTCTTTTCCAAGCCTATACGCCAAGCATGGTGTGAGCCCACAGGGTAAGAAGGCAGCCATGTACAAGGATGGGGTCTGAATGTCTATCTCTTCTGTGTTTCTATGTTAAAATACAACTACAAAGGTAACAATAGAAGGTGGGGTCTTAAAGAATAGGGTATGAATTGAGAGTGAAGTCCTTATGAATGGGTTTAGTTCCCTAAATGCCAGAGGCCAAAATGGGGAGAGGGTTAGCTCCTTTTGTCTGCTTCTTGAAAGAGATCCCTCACTGCAGCCGGACCATGGCTGAAGCCTAATTTTGGATCCTGTACATTTAGACTGGCAAGAGATGAATTCCACTGTCTATGCCACCTTGTCTTTAATATATTTATTTCAGGAGTTCATGCTGAGAAAACAATAGCCCATCAAGAACCTCTTTGTATTTGGGTGTTTTGCCTGAGATTCTTCCCTGGAATAGGGTCTGATAAAGGCTGAGCCTTATGCAATATGGGAAATCTTTAAGAAAAGAAAGAAAGAATCATCTTGATGAAGTACTTTTGAACCACCACAAATGAGTACACATTTCTCCTTGCAGATTCACAACGATTTCCTACTATTAAAGGCTCTAAAATATCTTGTAGAAAGAAAATCCATATTACTTTAATTTAGCACTCCTGAATTTCTTTAATAATAAAACTGCAACTTAGAACTATAAATCTCAGGCCTTCGTGGGCAGACACTGATATAGCTTGAGGCTGGAGCTATCCATAGGAAGCAGGAGACCGAACCTGGGTACCACCTCCCCAAGAAGAGTGAAGAAGCATTCCTTTCACAGTCCTCAGTGAGAATATTTATGAGACTGATACACTTAAGTTAGATCAAGAAATGATAACAAAAATTACATTTAAACATTTATAAGTTCCTAAGATAGGTTTTTTAATAAATAAAATTATAATTTAAAACAATTATAGGTTTTAAAAAACCTACATATTTATTGTTAAAATAAAGGGATGGGTTTGACAATATAGCTCGGTGAAAAAGGAAAAATTCTATGTCAGCCTTGTTACAGGAGCTTCTTTCCCAAAACCCATGTAAATATAGAGAGAACGAACTCCAGATAGTTATCCACTGACCCACACATGCCCTGAGAAACATGCACTCCAATGATAATATATAAATATATAAAGCAAAATATGACTCATTTCATTCATATATATCTATTTTAAAATTAGTTTGTACTGTTTTGGGACCTTTTTCACTGAATTATATAGTTTAACTGTGCTTGTATTAAGAACATTACTACATTTCACTAGCATAAAAATCATTAATTAAAACAAGTATTTATTTATTTCATGTATGTGAATACACTGTAGTTGTCCTCTGATGGACCAGAAGAGGGCATCAGATTCCATTACAGATGGTTGTAAACCACCATGTGGTTGCTGGGAAATGCACTCAGGACCTCTGTAAGAGCAGTGAGTGTTCTTAACCACCAAGATATCTCTACTGCCCCATCATCATTAACTTTTGCATATCAGTATATTTATTATTTTTATTGTTTTAGGCAGTGCTGTAGCAATTATTTCTCACATATGTCTTTGCTACTTACACAATGTACTTCTAGAGATAGATAAAAGTTAGGTATTGGGCAGAGATTCCCAGTAGGCCCATAGTCATATCTTTACTTTCTTTAATACTCTCATTTGCTTCTAGAAACGTCAGTTTATGTTGAAGGCTAAAACTTTCCACAACTGCCTTTATAGGAAGGTATGTGACTTACTATTAGCTAATAAAATAGGAGGTTTTTTTTTTTTCAGTCTCCTTTCTAAGAAAAGCAATGTCCTTCTTTGTTTGCACCTTGTTCGCATTGAATAATATAAATCAATCTTGGATGACAAGGTGACATGTTAATGGTACAAGAATAAGAGCAAAGAAGTTTAGGCTCCAAACCTCTCCAAGTGATCCTATACCTTCTTCTGGACTTGTTTTACAAAGCCATAATTTGAGTTTCTATCTTGTTTAAGCTACTGCAGTTTTTTTCTTTTTATATGATCTTAAATGAAATTCTAGCTTATTCAAATGAAATGCATATTGAACAATTTGACAAATTAGAACTAAATGTCCTGAAAGGGGCTGTACCGACAGACATACTCATCAGCAGTGAATGAGATTGCCTGGAAGAAAATTGAACTCATTATAAATAATGTGGTCTTTATCATTTTCATTCAGGAGAATTTTAGGCATTTTTAGAACCTTTGTTTGATGCTCTGAAACTTATTGCATTTATCAGAAAGAGAAGTAAAATTTTGTTCAGAGTTATCTGTGTATCTTGACTTGGTCATTAAAAATCTCTGTAATAGTGAATCAATCATAATCTAAACTTTTAGAATCCCAGCTTCCTAAATTCTAAAATATGTTAGTCATTAAATATCCTGATGAGGATAAACAATGCATGTGTCATATGTATCATAAAACAATCAATCAATATCAGTTACTTGTATTCAATATGTATATAAATTATCTACATAATTGGTATTTTGTAGGTTATTATGGGAGATACAGTAATAAACAGTGTCTGAAAGTAAATAGTTAAATAGATACTTTAGGATACAAGACATAGTCACAGACACTGCAGCCACTCCAGTGAAGAAATTTAACCCCCCCAAAATAATTATCACAGGAATTGAAATTAGACTATGTTACTTCTCTTAGGGGAATGATATCAAGAATGTCATTGAAAAGGATTTGAAGAATGGAAGTTTTCCTTCTGTAGAAATATTACTGGACTTTATTTTAAATTGGCTTTCATAACAGTAGCCATATGTTGGTCTAGGAAAGTATGGTGGCTTGAATGGGAAATGTCCCCCATAGAACATTTGGACCCCAGTCAGTGGCAAGGTTGGGGGAGGTTGTAGAATCTTTAGAAGATAGAGTGGCTGGAGGATGCATATTACTGGGAATAAGCTTTGAGAGTATATAGCCTTGAATTATTTCCAGTTTGCTTTTTCTGCCTCATGTTTGGATTTGAAGATCTGATCTTTCTGCTTCTTGCTCTGGCCTAACTTTCCCACAATTGTAAATTCAAATAAACTTTTCTTTTCCATAAATCACTTTGGTTATGTCTGTCTATCTACCTATCTATCTACCTATCTCCTTCATCATCATCTGTCTATCATATATCTACCTATTTATATCTATCTCTATCTTATCAGTCAATTTATCCATCCATCTATCTGTTTATCTGAAAATTGTAGTGCTATGAATCAAGAAAGGTTTTGACTCATCTACAAGGTTGCTCTCAACTCCCAGAGTCTGCCTTTAGTCTACTGTCTCTTGGATCTCTTTGGAGAGAATTATGTCACTATATCTTATTCCACTGAGGCAATCAATAAAGACACAGATAATAAAATAAGTTTTCCAGGAGTCTTCTATAGTATAAGGTCACCATAGGAATGATCTTTTTCTCCATAAGGCTATGAGCAAACTACCACTGCCTCCCGCCACACACACACACACACACACACACACACACACACACACACACACACACACACAAAGGGTTAGTATAATTACACAAACTGGTGTAATTAATTACAGAAAAAGATGAATTCTAGATGATGACTTTTTTGATACTTTTTATTGTGATAGAATGCACCAAAGAATTACCTTAAAGGAGAAAGGGTCAATCTTGGCTCATAATTTTAGAGGTCCTAGTCCATCATGGCAGTGAAATCATGGCGTGGTTCATGGTGATGGATGAATATGTTTATGATTGCTGATATCTTGATGGGTTGACAAACAGAGAGCTTTGATCAGAAACAAAAGTTTCATTTTCAAGGTCTACCCAAAATATCCTTATTTTCTAAGCTAAGCTATCACATCAGATGTTCCACACCCATGAGACAATGATATAAATTGTAAATGAAATATTCAAGCAAATGAGCCTATGAGGTTGCTTAACTCAAGAACTTTATGATGATTAAGTAATAAACAGGTGTGGACCTTAAATTAACCTCTACTTATAAATACCCAAAAATCTTTTTCTAAGCAGGAACTCCATAAGGATGAAGCCATGTTCAGCTCAATCATGAAGATTGTGAAGGCCAATGGTGAGAAGACAAATGAGTTTGAGAATGGCATCTCTCAGGTAAAGATGAACTTAGGTCTCATTGCTGTGAGACCTCACCATAATCATGGCCAACAAAATTGTAGCTGGTGGTAGTCAGAAAGCTATCATAAATTTTGTACCAGCTCCTCTAATGAAACCTTTCCAGGAAATCCAAGTTTCCTAATTGGAGAAATAAGTCAGTGGAAAGCATGTAGTCTTCATTGCTCAGAGAAGGAATCTGCCCACATCCACCTGGGAAAAGCCATATAACAGATGAGAAGCTGCAACCTGGCAGTACTGTAGGGTACCATCCTTGAGAACTTAGTTTTTCCAAGAGAAAGTGTGGGTAAGAAAATCTGAGTGAAACTGTGTGATCTTATGAAAGCTCATTTAGACAAAGCACAGCAGAAGAATAAAGAATATGAGCTCAAGGGCAAGAATAATTTTGAATTCCCAGAGTTTCAGTTGTAGAGAAAATGACTGAATAAACTGTCATTTACAGTAAATACATGAATAAATAAATAAAATGCCTTAGAAATATAAACCTACAAAAGGGACTGAGTTTAATTATATATTTCCTTTGTTTTACCTTTATGATTTTTTGTAAATGTCTCATTTATTTCTTCTGATTAAGGGGTGAGATGAAAGCTGTAGCCAAGTTGTGCAAATACATTTTTTAGGCTGAGCACAGAACTTTATTTCTCTGTCCCAAACATAAACCTGGAAGCTTCTAGCATTTGTACAATCTAATCATCCAAGCTGACTGACTCAACCTGACTTCTCTCTGCTTTTGCCTTAATTACTTTGCTTGGCCTTATACTAACTTTGGCAATATGCTCTAATCTTCTGACTCCTCATTCTCTGGAACATTGTCTTCACATGTGTCTAGCTTGTTTTCTGCAACCTATCTCTGTCTCTGTTAAAACCATCATTCCCTCTCTCTCTCCCTCCCTCATTCTGTCCTTCCTTCCCTACCATCCCTCCCTTGCTTCCTCCCCATCTCCCTCTTCCCCTCCCCTTCCTCCCTTCCTTCTTCCCCATCTCCCACTCCTTCTCCCCTCTCTATCTTTCTCCCTCCCCTCTCTCCTTTCTTTCTTCCCATCTTCCTCTCCCTCTCCCCCTCCTTTCTCAATCCTCTCTCTTTCTGCTCTTAAGTAGTTTCTCTTTCCTGTAATATTTTCATGAGAATTTGGAATATTTAATCTCTGACTCATAATGTCAAATATATCTCTGATTTATCACTTTGTCTATCAATTAGATGTCACTTCAACTATGGCTGCTTCCTTCTACAAACTAACCTTACCTTCATCAATAGGGATTAAATGTGTGTACTAAGGGTGCATCTTATTCCAGCCAGGTCATACTGTAATTTAGGGAAAGTCTATATTCTGGCTGGATCATATATATAAATATTATAAATGTTCTGTTGTTATTGGCACCAGCACCACAATCTCACTCAGCAGATGCCACTTTCTCTCAGAGCCAAGCACATGGACTCTGTCACACATAGCTGCACTCTCCAACAACTTGCCTTTCCAGGTGGTTCATTCTGCACACCCTGGCTGTTTCTGTTCTGGGTGGTCCACAACTGCCCCAGTGTGTTGCTTTCACACACTGTCCTCCACTGCCTGGTATAAACATAACTGCACAATCATCAACTTATCAAACATGTTTATATATTAAATTCTCAAGCTACAATCCTTCTACACATTAAGTGTACAACCAGATGACTAAGATATAAATTGCAGTCCTAGATAAGATAAATTGACCAATAGAAACACTTAGAAATAATCATAACAACCTTATCCATCTAAAGATGTGCTGAGAGAAACATTCACATCTGCTTCCATGTTGCCTCCTCCTCTTGAATCTCCTCTTTCTCTTTCTTTTTACCAACTTTGTCCCTGCCCCACTCTCTACTGTCTAATCATGTGTAGTTTGACATCATCCTACACATATAGACCTAAAAGGTCTTTGAATGGGATCCCTTGTCAGAGCACCTGTTTTGCTGGACTAAGTGTTTTCAACAGTTTCTCTTTAAATGTTATCCCTTTTGGCTCTGTCATTAAAACTCCCGAACCACTTCTGGTTTGGAGCTGGGAAATTCATGTGTCATTGTTTGCTCCAATAAGCTTGAAACATTTTTACTGCTCTTCAGTTTACTTTTTCACAGTATTTGTCTACCAAGGAAGGCATTAAAAAGCAGTTATTCTAGGTCATCGTGGAATGCTTTGTATTTAACTGTCAATCCCAATTGCTTGGTACACAGTAAATAATCAAAAGATGTATTTGATAAAGTTTTTGGCTGATTGGGTGTGAAGAAAAGGAAGGTTTAAGAATGGGTGCTGGGTTTCTAGCCTGGGCTAATGCAGTCTGATTCCATTATGACACAAAAATGAATGGAAGAAATTGATCTTTAAGGAAATAATAGATTAACTCTGAAACATTATCCAGATGTAGGAATTTTGCAGCACAGTTCTTCACAATCTTTAACACATGAGTCAGGAATCATATTAAGATTATTTTGAGTTGGTGGGTCTCATGTTGGAAATTGGCATCTGTGTTTCTTACAAGCTTCTGGCTAATGTAAATAATATTGTGGTCACACACTGGAGTAGTAAGTTTGGGGTCAATGAATATCAACAGCGTCATTCCTAAGCTGCCTAAGGAATTTTAAGAAACCTGTTCTCTTTCATAGCTAATATTATCATCATATTCAAGCATTTGCAAAGGGTAGACTTGCTAGTGCTGTCACTATATACATTTTGAAGCATGACTTTTTTTCTTTAAACACATCTACAGGTTCATCATTCATATCTATAGATTCATCAGTCATTGGGAATTTTCATCAGTGTTAATTAGCAATATTCTTGAATGTTTTTCTTACATAGTCCCAAATGTCATCATTGCTTATCTTTGTTGAACCTACATTTCCATCCTTTGTTCCTACAAAATTTCATTCTAAACTGATGTGTACTTGTACTGAGTTTTCATTCCCCATATTGCTAAACTACTCTAAACACAAGCCTACAATTTAAAGTTTTAAAAGTCCGGAATTTCTCATGTTCATAATCTCTCAGTGTTACAATTTTTCACAAATTATTATGAACACATATCCTTGATAAGTGCCCAAAATAATGCATGATACAAATATTAGAAAAGATGGAACAAGAGAATGGTATTGGAAATGTTTATCCTGGGTGAGATATTTGGAAGTGGCTTTCGTCTTCAATCACCATAAGCATCAAAAAGACAATTCATTGTTGGAGATAGAGATATATGCAGCAATGTTGTCATTTTTTCTGTTCTAAAATTTGAAATAGTAGTTTTGAGTCTATGGTCATTTTTCTAGATATATACTAAAAGTTACAGAATAACCTCTCATCACAAAAAAGCATTAATAGACATGTTCTTTAAATTCTCTTTCATATGTTTTTCAATCATCTGGATGCAGCAAGGACCAAGAAGGTGAGGGCTAAGCTTTTCTTTTATTAGAAGGGAGAAAATGGGGACAAAAATGGTAAGAAAATTGTCAAAATTCTGACCCCAGTCACTGTCTAAGGATGACATCTACTAAGGCATAGTCCATATTGAAATAGAGGATTTGTAAATGAGGCTTGGGTCTACATGTTTCTACCCACTTCTTGGAATGGTTATACATTAAGTCCAATTATATAATTTTGAAGACTGCCACTGTGGAGAACTGAGACCATGTGGTAGTCTGGGCAGAGGCCAGGCTGATGGGAAAATGAAGGGCTATATAGAAATTTACACACACATGAAATGTGTACTGCATAGACTCTACTGATTCAGTCTTGTTGAAGTAAAAAGTCTTTATTAAAAATTGTTTTATGTATGTAATAAAAAAGTAACATGTTTACAAAACAGAATATAGGGAGTCTGAGAAATACAAAACTGCTTCTGGCCCTGGGGAATACCCCAGTATATGTAAGTAGCTGATAAACAACTATACCCCATGCTTACCTGAGTGTTAGAGTTAACTCCTGGCCCAGCAACACTTTGTCAGATAAGTTCTCACTGTTCAATATGCACTGTGCTTGAGTTAACAAGTTTAGCACTGTAATAATGAGAGAACGGGAGAATAAAATTGAGTTTGGCCTTTTCATTTAGTCTGGTTGACTCTGGGAGTTTCTTCCAACATGAAGGTGTTTTGATTGTATGATTCAGTCACATTTTGAAGGTATGTAAAACAGAGTGATAACCCTAGCTCTCATTTATTCTTTCATTCTTAGTATTGAATGGCCTGTTCATTACACTTGTAAAAGCCATATGTGTGTTTTATTATTTTCACTGGATTATCACTTAGGAGAAGACTTTTATATTAGACTGGTTGTGAAACTCTTTGTTTGTAACATTATCAAATATTCAACAACAACAACAAAATGTCTGTGGTCCTCTGCAAGGGAATGGCAGCCTGAGCTGAACAGACAAAAAGAAGGCAAGAAGAGAATTGCAGGGTCATTATGAAGTCCTGTGTCTGATACCCAGATCCATTATGTGCCTGCCTCTTTGATTCCTCTTCCTGGCTGGGCTGCAGGCCTTTGTCTCCTCTATTGATATCTGAATATGATCAAATACCTTGTGACATTTAAGTTTAAGCAGCAAGACACTCCTGAAAACAACCATGGTTCAATATTTTCCATAGAACTAATAATAATTCTGCTTCCTTCACAACTACAAAGATTAAATGATGCTGTGTGGAAAATGTACAGGAGAGTGGATTCTCTTAGAATCAGAGGGCTAGAAAAGCTCTTTCTTCATAGGAGTCTACATATTTTTTTAAAATTCCCTGTATCCTTAGTGACAACTGAGGGAAAGATCATTTATAAAATTTTCTAGATCCTTGTTTTTATAGTTGCTACCTCTCCTCTTCCACCTCTGTCCTATTTTCTATTCAGGACCTAACGGTATTCATCTCTAGCCTTGCCAGATAAATAGGTTACAGGAGCTATGGATGCTGTAACACAGCAAGCCAACAGGGAAGATAACTGTGGTTCAACACTTTGCTTTACTGGAATTTTCAGTGTGGAAAGGCAAAGCTGTTATCTAACATATCCTATATTTACTTTTCATCTGGCCAAGCATACTCATCATATCAAGGTACTTGACTCTCAAAAATGAATGCAAAAATTTCGCTTTTTACCCAATTTCTCTAGGGGTTTTATCAGATTCTTGAAGAAAAAAAAATTCTCAAAGGTAAACAGCCATTAATATGATAAGCTTGTGTTGTTTTGGTTAGATTTCAATGGTATGAGTGACTCTCTTGTTTGCCCCAGTGAAGAGTAGAATTTGGTGCACTCCCGAACCCTATCTTTTGGTAACTGGGAAGTTCAGCTAATCAAATACCTAACTATAATGAATTGATTGCCATGAGCCATTTCTTCCTTTTAAATGCTCCTACCTAGCTCCTGACCATCTCAGTTTTGTGTTTGTTGGGTTAGTTTTGTTTTAGATTTTTGTTATTTTTTTTAATTTGTATTTTTTTTTTTTTTTTTTTTTTTTTTAGTAAAAAGTCTTTCAAAGCAAGTAAGAATCCTTTCCCAAAAGCTGTGAAACTGGAAAATCTTGCTCACACAATCTGGTACTAGGTATCTAGTACTTGACTACTATTCCCTCCAATAAGGTTTATTATGTTCTTACTGTGTATTTATCACTAGGCTTAGCATTTGCTGAACTTGATTGTGTTCAATCTTCATGACAGTTCTCCAAGTATGACATCAGCATAATTCTGGTATTGAATATTGCCATTGTAGAGAGACCTTTGTAGAGTTACTCAGTTGACATGCAGTGAGGTGAATCCTAAATTCACAAAAGAAGGTCTGCTATGGATCCTGGACTCTGGATTAAGCAGTTCTTCCTGGTTAGGTGACACCCATAGTGGTGTAGCTAAGCTACCAAATGAGTGGACAAAAAAAAAGATTAGTTGTCAAAAACCTGGCTTCAAGAAGGGAGGGATGGGGTGAGATTCTGCGAGTTTGGTTTCTCAATTTCACTTAGTTTATCCACATGTGTGATAATATTAGGACAGCTACTTAATATTTCCTCTATTAGATAGGACATTGCTCCTTAAAATATTAACTTATTTATCATTGAGGCTAAAATAACAGATACAAAGATAATAAAAAATGGACAAAATAATTTAAAAAGAGATGGGAAGGACCTAGATTAAGGAAATAGAAATTCACTTATAATAATTGTAATTGCAAAGATAAAGATGATACCATTAATATTAGAAACCAAATACTTATAATAACTCATAAATAAATTCAAATGAGAAACTCGAATGCACAAATGTGCCCAGTCTCCTTGGTGTGAATGATTGAACATTTAGCCTTAAAGACACTGACTGGTACAGGTGCCTTCTTTCTGTAGCAGGTTTCTCTTTCATCTGCTCTCAGTTTGTCTCTTCCCATCTTTCTCACTTCTCTCTCTCTCCTTTCTTCTCCTTCCCTCTCCCTCGGTTCCCCCTCTTTGGACCCCTATCTCTGGGTTACAAAGGCATCAGTGTGCCTGGGAGAGTGCTGAAGGGCTGCAGTGGGAGATGAAGATAAGTTTTAACAAACTCTGTGTCTCTTTGCAGCTGCTGTTTGGAAAGCAGGCTTCCTGCCATGCCAAGGCTGAACCTGCCAAGTGCCTTATCCTGGGCTGAGCCCCAGACCTCAGCCACAGACTATTTTCTGTGGCTTATTCCAAATGCAGTCCCTCGGCTGTGCTGCAAGCAATAAATATCTCTTTCTGTAATAGGGAACCAGGATCATGAAATCTACTCATTCGTCTTTTCCAGCCTCTACCCACCGCCTCTTTATTTTCACCCCAGTTGCGTTATTGCTCTTTAAGATAGGATCTTCAGGCATTTATCATGGGCTGGTATGCCAATGCTCTGTGTATTAAAATATTCTCAAATTCTCTAAGACAGAGAGATCAATGGACAATTGTAGTCAGAGACTTATTAACAAGATAGTAGGGGAAATATTTTTCTTTCCTAGAGACTGTAGCCTCCTGAACCACAGTGTTTAAATTTCTTGGGCCCTCATTATTATGATAGAACTCAATATATAAGTTAAAAAAAGTTATTTATGGGGCAAGTCAAAAAGAAAAGTTATTTATTTATTTATTTATGTTATTATCTCACGTTTATGAGTGTCATGCCATTGTGTATTTATGAACACCATGTGTACATTCCTGGTGCTGGCAGAGACCAGGAGATAGCACTATTTGCCCTAGAACTGAAGTTACAACTAGTTGTGAACCACTATGTGGGACACTGAAAATTGGAACTGGGTTCTCTAGAGGAGTAGTCAGTGCTCCTAGTCACTGAACCATCTTTTCTGTCTAAGACTTGAGGTATTGTTACTATAGCTTGTTTATTTTGAGGGGCAGTTGTTTATGTTTATTGTTTTGTGAACATGGAAGGATAGAACAAGGCCCTCTATAAAGACGTAAGTCCAATATGACAGAGCAGCAAATAGTGACGGCTATAGCAGCATTAGTTATCATTATTTATGCAAATATATTTTGGGGCCAGATAAAATGCACCCACATTTTTGTTGTACATTATTTCCAATAATGTGCCCAGATAGGCCTATAAAAGTAGATGTTCATTGAATGAAGAAATAGGACAATAAAAGAAATAGGACAATAACACAAAAAAATTTTCGTGTTCTTAATATTGCTCACCTTAAGCTAACATGCTGAGTAATAAGCATCCATATATATGTGAATAAATTACATTTTTATTATAATTTGAAACAATGAAAACATAGTTTGACCTTGTCTGAAGTAGGAACATATCCATAGGTATGCATGTTTATGTAAACACATGTATACATACAATTATATATGTATATTGATACCTAACTTTTATTTAGGCAAGTTATGGAATAACATGCCTTTGAGGGAGATTCTAAAACATGAGTGGAAGAGGCTTTTATTAATAACTTCATGCTAATTAAATTCTAATTCATTATTTTATTAGGTATTTTTTGTGTCTATGTTCATAGGAAAAATTAAATTTGTAGTTCTTTTTCTTTCTTGAGTCTTTAAATGGTTTGAGTATCAGTGTGACCATGGCCCCGTAAGATGAATTGTGCAATGTTCCTTCAGTTTGTATTTTGAGGAATAATTTTAGGAGTATTGCAGTTAACTCTTTTTTGAAAGTCTGGCGGAATTCTGCACTAAAACTGCCTGGCTCTGTTCTTTTGTTTTGCTGGGAGTGTTTTTGATGACTGTTTTATTTCACTGGGGGTTATAGACCTGTTTAAATTGTTTATCTGATCTTCTTTTAACTTTGCTAAGTGGTATCTCTTAAGAAAATTATCAATTTCATTTAGACTTTACAGTTTGGTGGAGTACAGGTTCTTAAAGTATGTCCTTATAATTCTCTGGTTTGCCTTGTTATCTGTTATTGATTTTTATTCATTTAAATATTCTACCTATGCCTTTCAGTTAGTTTGGATAAGGGTTTGTCTATCTTGTTGATTTTTTCAAAGAACCAACTCTTTGTTTCATTAATTTTTTGCATTGTTATCTTTGTTTCTATTTTATTGGTTTCAGCCCTCACTTTGGTAATTTCTTGCTGTCTGCTACTCCTGAGTATGCTTACTTCATTTTATGTTCTAGGGTTTTCAGGTGTGTTGTTAGGTTGCTAGTGTGAGATCTGAGAGATCTCTCCAGTTGCTTTTGTTTTTGTTGCTTGGGTGTGTGTATTTATAATGTAGGCTCTCATTTTGGCTTTTGTCTTCAGAACTAGGAGAATTTATTGAAGTAGTGTATGTGTAGGATTGGAATCAACAAGTTTGAATTTGGAAATGGTTCCTGGGTCAGTGGTGAGAAGAGGGGATTTCAGGCCAAGCATTGGTTGGAAAAGGTTTGAGAGGTAGTTGTCATCGTAGGCCAAATGAAAGCAATGGTGTCCTAAAGCAGACCGTGTCAAAAGGGTGAGCATGCTGGCCTTACAGACTCATGTGCTTACTGCTGCATTTTATACCAAAAATGCATACACAAGAGACTTAGGAAATCATGAGACGAGCTTATGGAGAATAATGCACTTTATTGTGATACTGAATGAGTTCATAATGAACATTTTTCATAATCATCTCCCTTTTATCCATTCTGTCTCTTTACCCCATTCCCTCCTGCTTTCCTAAGAGTCCTACCTCTGGTTCCGTGTCTTTTCCCTTTGATTTCATACATGAAACAAAATATAGGAAACTTGTCTTCCTATATCTGGCTTATGCTGATGAATGAAACTTCCCACTTTTACCCATGTTTCTAAAAATACTATGATTTTATACTTTCTGACTGAATAGTACTCCATTCTGAGATTTGTGAATGTGTGTTTTTGTGTGTGGGGGGGGGAGGGAGGGGGAGAGGGAGGAGGAAGGGACAGAGGGAGAGGGGAGAGCATTTAGAAGCCACAGGCATGAGAGCTCTAATCAGCTGATATAGGTGCTGGGAACTGTGCCTGTTTCCTCTAAAAGAACAGGGTCTTAGTCATTACGTAATATCTCCAGCCCTTGGGTCATCTTGTTAAGGAAAAATAGCCAATCACAGCCATAAGGATGACACATATGGGACTCACAAGACCATGTAAATGTTAATACTCTTCCAAGGAAAATGTCTCCTTGGTTGTCTGCTTCTTACAGAAAATTACTCATAACAGTACTGGCTTGTCTTCCCTGCTGGTATATGTGAATTTACCACATCTTCTCTAAGAAGTATTTTAAATCAGCATTCTAGGTCACCTCCATAATGATCTTCCATGAAATATATCTGATGTCTTGTTATTTGGGAGGGGAATTATTTTAAGAGTGTTCTTACTGACTAAGCAAGTTCCCTACACCTTTACCTTGCTTCCTCATGCCAGGCAATCTTAGCACCTACATGGCAGAGCTGGATGAGTTTAAATAAATTTCCGCAGACACGCTGAGGTACTCTATATCTTTATGTTCTGAAGAGTCTAGTTGATCACATGGCAACAGCTGAGGGGAGGGACGGGAAGGGCCTTTCTCATGTTGGACTGGCAGAAGTTTGCCTTTGTCATGGATGCCTGCTCAGATTTGGTAGCCAGGACACTGGCTGTGCTTTTGGCTTTTTCCCTCTGTTAAAAAAGACACATTGACTACAAAAAGGATGGAGGAGATGAGCCCCCTCCTGATATTATTGTTGCACTTGTGAACACCTGATATGCAAATAGTCAAAGTGGGTGGAATGGAATAGCTTAATAAGTATTTTTTTTTAATCATACCATTCAATTATCTTTAAAAATGAACTTAACCGGGAGGTTTTTATTTAACATGTGGCAGAATCTAATTTTTGTTTTTCAAATTTTCATTTGCTAGTGCCAAGGAGAAAGGTTTTGTGTGGTCAAACAGACCAAAGTCTCCTTCAGGAGGGTCAGAGATTTAGGATGTTCATATTTTAGAGAAATGAATTTTATTTCTCTTGGATCACCTTGATTTAAAAAATAACAAAAGTTTTGTAGGTGCCCTGTAACCACAGAAACAGGGATGACCTGAAGGGGTACAGTATTATGCAAGTACTCACCTTTGTCCCAAGAGAAAAACTATCCTGGGATTTTGCTTCTTACAGAAATTACTTGAGACAGTTTCTCCCTGTATTTCCTGCTGTGCATTTTCTTCTAGCTATTTCTATGCAGGGTGCTTGACAATCAGGGTGACCTGCAGAAATGAGGCAATTGATAATAGTTGAGAAGTGGGGACTTGGTTGAAAGGGAGAGAGGTCAAGACAGGAGGAAGAGATGCTAGGGGTATAGGCAGGAAGAGCATCTGCACTAAGGAACATCACACTTTGAATCCTTGACAACTCAATCCAGAATTGCAAAGGTTTGCTGTACAATGGCACTGTTGAACAATAATAATGTGAAATTCCCTTATAATACCCAATCACGCTTGAAACATCCTGTCAAAAGAAGCTTTTGTACTTGGCATTGAGAATACTTAAAGGGTTTAATAATAAGAGCATCCATTTTGGGCTACTTGAAAAGAAATGCTGTAAGCAGCCTATCCACTGAGAATGCGTGAGTTGATTTCACTTAACCACAGGGAACATTAACTCCCTGGCCTGCCTGTACAGTGGCTGGCATAGCATTTGTCTCCACATGCCTGGTTAGACAATTGTAGTTATTTGCTTTCTGTAAGATACATCTGGATTCATTGTAGAGACCTGATTTCTGTTTATTCGGAAAACCAAATAGTATGAACTTAAAATCAGGATATAGTTGTTTAGGATGATGATGATGATGATGATGGTGTATGTGTGTGTGTGTGTGTGTGTGTGTGTGTGTGTGTGTGTATGTTGAAGAAATGTCTCATTTCTTTAAGACATAGAATCATCACAAAATGACCAATTTAAGTTCCCATTGATCAGAGTTGCCTTAAGTAAAAGCTTAACACCTGATGCCTGATGCTGAATAAACTATAGTCTTCTTGCCAGGCCAGTTGGTGGGGGGGGGGGAGTCACTGGGAGCCAACCTACTCTCATTCTGGTCTTGTTGTTCACTAGCTAATTTTGAGAAACCCTGTTGGTTCCCTGTGCTTTTTCCTGCAATGATGAAGGCATTTCCCTCAAGAGGAGCGTGTTGAAGGTTATAAGAGTTTTGACCCTTAAAGGTTTGCTCAAAACGTAGGTAAGTATATTTGTAGAGAGTTTAGAAAGGATAATGAAAATGGATAAAAGCCTAGCTAATATTCGTTATTCTGCAGCTAAAATTATAAACAGTAATGTCCTTTTCTGTACTGCTCCCCCATTAGACTGTTGATTGACTCATTGGAGATCAATACCAAGAACAGTGCTTGGAGACCTGGGGATGTTTAGTGGAACAATGTTTGCTTAGCATGCATAAAGAGTGGAAATGTTGCCTACCATTACCTGCATCAGCATCTCCTCCCATGGAGTATAGTGCTTAGCACAGAGATCTCAGTGTTCCAAGGGACGAGGTGGCTCCCCATGTCCTACAGGAAGATGGTTTAGATTTAGCCTGTCATTTGAATCTCTTCCTATATATTTTTCAGGATGTATTCCCCTGAGTATCTTTTCACTCTAAGAGAAACTTAGAATTTCTTTGCACTGAAAGCTACATAGTATGTTTGTCCTCCAGTGACTTTATAACCAAGGGACTAAAGTTCTTCAATGGCTGACTTACATCAAACCTATTGTAAATCACTGCTTTTGCTTAGAACTCACCTATCCTTCCATGTCTTCTTCTTTAAGGGATCTTCTTTCTTTCCAGATCCTCACACCAATATTTTATTGCTTCTAGAAGAATTTAGTGTCTTTTCCCTACAACAGAAGCTAAGTCCAACAGATCTCTGATTCCTCAGAATGTTTCTATAACACTTTAGTCCACAGAAATATTAATAAAGACATATTGAATTTGCATATTTTTGGAAATTACTACAAAGAGAAACAGAAAGCTAGTCTTTCTATGTGTGAAGGGACTGTACCATACCATGGTCACCACTATTCTATAAAATATTTCCCAAGCAGAAATATTTACTGTGCAATTTATTCTGCTCTTTCCAGAATTTTAAAATTATCTACAGACTAGAGATGAAGCGTATTTGGTAGAGTGCTTGTCCTGAATCACATAAGCCTGCGCCAGAGCCTGATGATACTTACTCCCTTATAATCCCCTCACTGGAGGTCAAAACAGGAGAATCTGAAATTCAAGGTTACCTTTAGCTACATGGTGAGGTCAATATAAGACCCTGTTCCAAAGAACCTAAACAAATGGAGCACAGCGGCACATTCATTAATTTCATTAACCAGGAGGGCAGAGAAATGAGGAGCTTGAGTTCATTCATTTGGGGTTAGCCTAACCTATAGAAGCAATGAGACTATATCCAAACAAAATCTCCAAAAGCAGCAAGAAAAAACCCAAAGCAAAGACCCGAGATAAAAACAATCATGTAAAATTATACCAGTTACTGGTTAAGTGATTTTATATAGGAAAACTTGGTTAATGATAAACATTCATGTTATACATATTGAATACCAGGTACATGAATATGGTTCTAGAAATAGATTTCACTTTTGCCCCTAGGGAGCTTATGTCTGGTTGGGAGGAAAAACATAAATGGGCTACAGAGCAGTCAACTCCTAACAGGCCTGACAGAAATGAATAAATTCTAAAGCAATTCCTGTTTCTCTCAATTTGATTATCTGGCTGTTTAAACAGTGGACTTTAAAAAATGGAAATTTTCCTAAGAGTCTCATGCTGACAGAAGAAAAATTCTTCATGTGGTTTTAATAACTCCTTAGATCCCTTCCAGGAGAAGGCTGCAGCCCAAACAATAAGAGGTGAGTGGTAATCTAGATCACACCTTGGCTCAGATCCTCAATATGTGTATTCTTGACCTTCTATTTAAACTTAATCTCACTTTAGGGCCCCACAGTTGGGTTGTGGTTCACTGGCTCTCTTTTTCTATCTTCTCAACATAACCACACTGAATAATGCACCATGTTCTGCTTTCCATTTTTAATAATTGGCTTATTTTAAAGTTGTACAGGTAGCCCTCTTTTATTTCTTAAGGTTTTTTTTTTTTTTAAATCTCTAACCCAGAAATATTTCTGTCTAAAAGAACTTCAAGGACAAAAATGGAGAAGAGACCAAGGGAAAGTAGGTGAAATTAAAAAATATATTAAAAATTTATTCTCTTATATATTATATTCTGACCATAGTTATCCCTTTCTCCTCTTCTCCCAGTCCTCTCTCCACATCCACTCCTTCTCCATTTTCCTTCTGGAAAAGACAGTTCTCTGTTGCAGTAAATATAAAAAAATATAAATAAGATTTGATTATATAGTCATAATCCTAGTTTATGCAGGCATAACCCTATTTTGGTAACTCAGCTAAAGTCATATCTTCACTGGTAAGAATTTAATTGATACAAAGTTAAGGTTATAATTCTTACAGTACTAAAAACTGATTTGATACAGATTTAAAGTTTAAACATTGTCTTTAGTTGGTTAAACAATACTAGTTGAGGGCTAGATAACAAGCTTATGGCTCTGACTCATTAAAGGGTGCTTTTTTAAAAAGACAATTTCAAGTTAAGATAGCGAATAATAGTCAAGTCTTAACAGTTCAGAGATGCTTTATGTGGATAGATAATCTTCAAAGGTGTCAGAAGTCCACAGAATATGGTATTTATAGACATTTTTAAAATTAAAGATGATTTGACTAGAGACCTCTCTGCTCCTGATAGCACCCCTTCTTACATTCTAAGAAGAAATTAAGCATCAGTGAAGTTGCTCTAGTTGTTGCGAGACGGGCACTTGGCAAGAATTCCCTCATTCATCCACAGACAATACTGTCCAGAAAGGGACAGTTTTGGGGAAAAGTCGACTGATAATCTTTGCCAAATCAAAATTATCAGCCCTTCAGTTTTCTGCATTAAAAAAGTCCGTCAGATATGATCCTGGGCCTGAAGGCTGAAGACTGATGCATTTTGAGAGATGTAGGACTGTCCAAGTGGTCAGCAGTAGTCTCTATTTATTGACTTGTTTTGGAAGCTGTGTTTTGTGCTTCTCATTATTAGGTAATATTAGTGATTCTGAGATTTCCCATGTTGTTGAAGACTGGTTACCTCATAGCCAAACCAGCTGTTTGGCATTAAAAACGTTAGTATAGATCTAATAGGGTGATTTTAAAGTGACATACAATCTAAAACCGAGATATAAGTCAGGTGTAGAATTATAGTCTTTCAAGATAGATAAAAGGGTGCTTTATTTAATAGAGGAAATTGATAGGCCAGATGTTAAGGCTGTCTTATACTTTATAAATTGTAAAATGGTAACAGATATATTAATCTTATAGTTGAGGGGGGGAAAAGCTTTTTAACTGGACAAAAAGAGGAATTGTAGATTGTCCTGAAGCTGTTTGTATTTTAATGTTAATTCTACTTCCCCAAGAAGGGCTGCCCAGTCATATACTCAAGAGGTGACTTTATCTAAACCTTCCCATTTTAATTAGTAAAATAAAGGAAAGCCAGTGACTGAGTGGGGTGAGGGAGGAGGAAAGGAGTGAGGTCTAATAGATCAGGCAGAGGGTGAAGTTGGTGGAAACATGGAGGTTCCCAAGGACTAGAGAGACCCAGGTGATATTGATTAGCATTAAAAATCTATGAATATTATGGATTTTATAGGTCTAATGTCTCATATATAAGGGCAGTTTGTGTCTTTGTCTATTTGATGTAATTTTCTTGTGTATAGGATTGAGAGTTGAATATATAAACATGAATAAAAAGTTATTGGGCTGTAGAGTTGTATTTATGTGGGATTTGGGGGTAGAGAAACACCCCAGGACAGAAGCAGAGAACAGGCAGTAGAAAACTGCCAGGGAAGGGAGTTGCGTGGGCAAGTTGGGCTGTGCTGGTGGCTCGGACCTGGCGTCAGAGGTGTGCATGGCAGCTTTGTATCAGGGTTGGGCCTGAGAAATGAGACCTCAGGGCCAATAGAGAGATAAATACTTTTTATTTTTTAATGTTTACTGCATCAGGTCTCTCTGGAATATCAAACATGGCAAATCTAGTTGCAGTCAGACTAGGCACACGTCATCATATTAAGTCTGGATGAGGCAACCCTATAAGTGGGAAGGTCCCCAAAGCAGGCAAAAGAGTAACAGACAATCCCTGCTCAAACTGGTAGGGGTCCCATAAGAAGACCAAGCAACATAACCATAACATATGCAGAAGGTCTAGGTCAGACCCATGCATGCTTCCTCATAGTTGGTTCAGTCTTTGTGAGCCCCTAAAAGCCCAAGGTAGTTGTGGTGGGTTTTTTTTTTTTTTTTTTTTTTTTTTTTGTGGCAGCCTTGACCCATCTACAATTCTTCATTCTGCTCAGCTGCAGGATTCACCATGCTCCATCTAATGTTTGGTTGTGGGCCTCTACATTTATTCCACTTGCTGGATGGAGTCTCTCTGATGTTAGGCTTCTATCTATAAGGATAGCAGAATGCTATTAGGAATCTTCTTTATTCCCCTCCTTTTTTTTCTTTTTCTTTTTGTCAGACATGTTTGGTTCTATTCTATGAGAAATATTGTTAGAGACCTGGGATATCTGTTCTATGATTTTTGACCCACTAGGCATGTCAGGGATGGACTCCCTTCTTGGGCATGGGCCACAAGCTTGACCAGTTATTGGTTGACCACTCCTACAATTTCTTTGCCACCTTTGCCCCAGAATACTTTGCAGGCATGTTGGTGTCTTGACATATGGTTCTAATCTTTCCTGCTGTGTTTAGCCAGGAGAGGTACTGACCACAGGGAGGAAACGAGGAAGGTTGGGGAGGGAATGACCTATGTTACCACATAGTTCTGATTATGTTACTACATATAGCATAGAGGGTAAATCCCTCTGCAAACCCCTCTGCTCTTGTTATGCAGCTGGTTCACCCAGTGCCTATTGACAGCTTTGCTTCCTCCCACAGAGTTCCTGTAATGACATTCTTCCTTCAGGCCTCCTAGGACATAAACCAGAGTAGTTCTTCAATGTTGATAGCATTGAGGAGATGTTGAAGTACCCTAACTCTGACCTGTCAACAATCTTTGCTTTCCCTGCAAGAGTAGGCCTTGCTGAAATGACAATGTAAAACAAGAGAGAGAGTTAATGATCGGTGCAATTCCCCAAACACGGACAGCTTCTTATGCTCAACATATTTCTAAGCACTAGGAATAAAACCAAGTCTACTATCAAAGGTCTTTACCATGAAAAACAATCACAGGATTGGATGGTTATAAGAAGGGAATGGGCATTTGAAGGTGTATTATACCCAGGTGAAAGGAGTGAAGAATAAAGTAAAAATAAGCTATGTCATTTTATCATAAAATATTTTTCAAAACAGACAAGTTTATAACTGTTTTTCTAGTCTAGAGAAAAAATTCTGAAGCATATTGAATTTAACTGATCTTTCCTTCATAATTATTAATGAAATGAAAGACTGAGTTTCCCTCTCCTGCTCCACCACTCTCTCTTTGACCCCTTCTCTCTCATCTGAGGACATTGCCATTTCTAATCTCTACCAACAACCTCCCTGTCTTTGCCTTGGCTTCTAACTCCTGAACCATTATTCATTTCCAAGCACTTGAGTGTTTGGAGCAAGGATGGTGAACTTATTGATTTCAATATTCTCATTGTCACAGTCAGAGGGAAAGGTGAAGAGGACCGAGACAGATGGAGGTGAAGTACATGGTTAAGGGCTTACCACCAACACTAATCCACAAGGAACCAGAAGCAATCTGAAAGTCTGCAGGCTTTGAAAGACTTCCAAGCTTCCCTCCTGTGCTTGTGAGCTTTCTGGCTGCTGCTGCTGACTGTGAGGCTCATAAACATCCCATGGGGGTCTGATTCATCCTTCCTCCAGCATCAGGGCAAGTCTGAAATGCGGAAGGAGTTTTTTCATCTGATGTATTGGAGGATGGAAAGGAAGCTTCTCATTCAAAATGACTTTGAATAGTACAGCTTCTTGGTTTATCAGAGTCAGTATGAATTGTTTAGTGCTAAATTTAGCATTAAGATTTTAATTATAATAATGTTCATGTATAGAGTAATTCCTATATGGAAAGAATTATTCTAAGCACCATTCGTTGGTTGAATTGGTGCCATGAAGAAGACACTATTACAGTTTTTGATGTACTATTACTTGCAGAGGAGAACCATTGAGAGAGAAGGAGGTAGGTCAAGGTCCCCACATACTAGAGGTAAGCAGCAATGACCTCCAGGTCCTGAGCCTCATGCCAGTCTTGTGCAATACTTCACACTGGGCATTTAGTTTTTTCTTAAGGTCAATGTACTCTATTTGCTTTTTCTTCCATTTGTGATCTTTATCATTTTAGAGTTCCTTCATTTTCAAACATAAAATTGAATGAATCAGGGGGCAATCTATAACCTCTGGAATCAGGATCTTTAGTCCAGAGCCCCAGGAACTTCTAAGCACAAACATCATATCTTCTTTCAACAAATACTACTGTTTTGTGTAAGTAAGAAAGCAACATGTATGTCAGAGGGGAGGAGATTAGTGAGGAATTTATGGAAGTGAATAGATAATGTTTAAGTTGCCACTACACTCACTGTCACATGGAAACTTCCACATATGCAAAGATACTGTCATTATGTGCAGAACTGAATGGTTTCCTGAGGTATTTCAAAACCCAGAAAGATCTTCATAAACTTGAATGGATGATACAGTTACTGGTTTTTACATTATGTAGGCTAGGAGACATTGCTTTCTCAGGCATCAGAATCAACCTTTCCTGAATCCAGTGTTTCTGCTTGCCTTTTGTTTTCATTTGTTTGATTGTTTGTTTCTCTCTCAGTCAAGTTTAATTGTCCCTAATACATTTCCAAATGCTCACTCCAGAGTTTCCCCCCACATAACAGGGCAGGGAATTTGCACTTACAGTGGTAGTGAAAACATTCACAAAACCTTTGCAAACTCAAGTTGATCCAGCATGAAGAGGGACAGTAAACACAGGGTCTCACTAAGAACAAGGAGGTCTTGGCAACAAGTAGCTGCTGGGAGAGTGAGAATTGGTTTCTTAAGAGTGTTGTTCCTAGTATGGTATCAGATTCTAGTGGATGGGTCCACATTTTCGAGTCTGTGGACATCACAAATTGTTCTTTATGTGTTTTTGTAAAAATAAGGACATAAGGTAGATGGAGAGGGCAAGGAGGGGTAGATCTTGTAGGGTTTGGGAGAAGGAGGGATTATGATCAAAATATATGAAATTCTCAAAGAACATTTAAAAAATAAACAAGGAATAAAATGCTAATTCTCAGACTCTATTTTCCACCCATGGAAATATGATATCAGTTTAACTATAGGTGTTTGATATAAGCCTTCAGTGTGATTTGTGCCACTGGATTAGTTTATGAGAAAATAAAGAAATTCATGTCTTAGGTGATCTTAATCCATCTCTTCCTTGTGTGTGACTTTCCTGACTTGTTTTGCACATATTAGTACGATTTGGTTTGGTTTCTCAGTCCACATTGAAACTTTCATATTCCAAACCTTTTAGCTTCTACTTTCCTTCTGAGCCCTATTGCTTACCTGGGGCACCCATCTTTCTCTTTTTCCAAGAGACTGAAGTCTCACCCTACTATTTTTAGTTCTCTGTGGAACTAAATTTATCTCCCAATATCTCAGTACCTATAAATTTTCAGCTCTTTGCTGTCTGGTATCACCTTCTTATCTTCTGGTCAAAGACAATATGAACATAAAGTATTTGTTTCCATATCATCTGTAAGAAATATGGCCAGGGGGTTGAAATACATAAATTGATCCAAATGGAAGCTCTAGCTACTTAAACAAAATACATAGATATTTACTTCATCAGTGAACTTGACCATAACTGAGGAAAAAAGATAGGGCTCCAATTCACTGACCTCACTATAATCTGGTGTTCTTTTAAATACATTAATTAGTAGCCTTCATTCACTTCCTATGTTGTCTAAATCACACTTTCTTAGGTATCCATTATTACCTTAGAAGTCTTTCCTGACTCCCTAGGTAGAGACAAGTTTTCTTTTTTGGGACCCTACTTTATAATGGTTAACTAAGCTTGACATTGTCATCTGTAGGAGAGTTGGCTAGTGTCAGCCTCATATTCTTCTGCCACTTTCCTTGCAGTTGTAATAAACAGTCTTACTGCATGACAATGGCTCCCCTCAATGTCTATATCTCTTATTTTCTTCATTGAGGTCATTTTTCTTCTATGTACTTCCAAGAACTTTCCTACTCTTCTATGTACTTTTCTATGTACTTCAGGCAACAGATAAGAACTTGACTGATAAGTCCCTTAGCCTCCTAATTTCACATGGGGCAATTCCTAGATATATTTCATATAAAATTCCTCACATGATTTAGTGGAAAGTTCCCTCAATGATACACAGAGAAACTCTATTTGTGTTCACAATGTCACCATTCAAATGAATAAGCCATACTTATGTCTTTGTAACAGGGTCTCTTTGGAGGAAAACCTAAACACTTCACATTATGTTACATATGCTGTTATGAGGAGAGCAGGTGTGGCAGCAGTCCCAAGATGGCGCTTGGGACTCTGGCCAAGTTTTTTTCTAACACCTGACTTCCTCTTGCCCCCCAAGATTAGCCACTCCCACCATGTGAGCTGCGCAGGTGCACCCATGACGTGAGATCTGGCCAGATGACTTGGACCTATGAACTGCAGCCACGTAACATGGACTGAGGAGGTGGAGTTGAAAGAGGATAAAAGGGACTGCACTTGGGGGCACAAAAGGGAGAAAGCGGCACAGAAAGAGAAACAGAGAGAGAGAGAGAGAGAGAGAGAGAGAGAGAGAGAGAGAGAGAGAGAGAGAGAGCGCGAGAGAGAAAGAGAGAGAAGGGGAGACAAAAGGTTTTAACTTGCATGCTGTAAGGTTCCTGTATAAACTGCTTTGAGAAGAATGCTGTGTCGTCACTCCTTTTCTGCTGGTCAGAGACAGTAGCGTTAAGTGGTGGCCCATACGGGGACCCTCCCCTTTGGCGTTCAGAACTTTTCCAGGTCAGTGTGACTAGTCGGTATGCTCCCAGGTAAGTGGGACAATCAAGGTTCTCGGTTTGAGACTATAAAGTTCCCAGGTAAAGGGGAAGAGGAAGGTTCTTGGTTTGAGATGATAAAGTTCCCAGTACAGGGACAAGTTGCACCCAGCACTATGAGAAACACAACATCAGTTTAGACAGTTTGCAAAGCTCTGAATGATTTGCTGAAAGCGAAAGGAATCGGGCTAAGAAAGGAGACTGTAGAGAATTTTTTAAAAGCAGTGGACCAGGTAGCTTCCTGGTTCTGGTATCTGGACATCTCACAATGTCTAGTTGGAAAAAATTAGGAAAGGATTTGTTGTTTGCTGAAGAGCAAGGGATACTAGCTAAAGGAGTGTTGCCAGTATGGAAATTGGTGAAAAACTGTATAGGAGGTGAGGAATGGTGTAGTGTGGAGCTGGATAAGGAAAATGAGCCTCTGAATCAGGTTAGGGAAGATTGTTCCCAGAATTCAGAGGCGGGAGAAGTATCTAGTGAGGGAGAAATGGCGGAAGACGGTCTAGAGAGCATACCTGACAGTTTGGAGAAAATGAAAGTACTGGTTGTACCCTCATCTCCGGGGCTGCCAATTCTGCCTCCTTATGCCCCAGGCGGAGTGGAAGGGTGTAGTCTGCATCCTGAAACTTGGAAAAAGCTACGAGCCCAGTGGTTTCCTGTATTTCAGGATGCGCAGAGTAATTGTTATTATGAGCCCCTAGACTGGAAAATCGTTCAGAGACTAGCTGAGGGAGTGCGCACCTATGGAGTTAGTGCTGCATATGTTCTGGCACAATTAGAACACCTACACCGGTATTGCATGACCTTTAGTGACTGGCAAAATTTGGCTCATGGTTGCCTGACCTCTGGTCAATATTTAGATGGGAAGGCATACTATACTGAATTTGCCGTGTAGCAGGCTGTTTTTAATGCTTGCAATGGTCAGCCCACCTGGGATCAGGACATGCTGATGGGACAAGGAAGGTTTGCAGCAGCTTTCAGAAGGATATGGTTGTAAACTGCTTGGGGACTAAAATAACTATGGATTCGGTGACTCCCCAGAAAAACCAAATTCATACTGATAAGTTAAAAACGCTAAATGATTTTCAAAAATTATTAGGAGATATTCAATGGGTTCAACCCTATTTATCTCTGACCAATAGACAGCTGCAACCACTCTATGATATTCTGCCAGGTGATTCTGCTCTTGATTCTCCCAGACAACTCACTGATGCTGCCCAAGTCGTGTTACAACTAGTAGAGCAGGGCATCCAGACTGTGTCCTTAAAACGCCAGGATGAGTCATGACCCATTTTGCTGTGTATTCTGCCCACAGAGGCACAGCCTATAGGAGTTCTATGGCAGGGAGCCCCCTTGCTACGGATACATCAAAGATTTCCCCGGCCAAAACACTTGTTCATTATCCCACCTCAGTGGCTCAATTGGCTTTGCTTGGCATTCAACAATGCATACAGTATTTTGGCATCCCACCTAAGGATTAAATAGTTCCCTAAAATGTAAAACAGTTGGAAGTTTTATCAGCCTCAATTGGTGATTGGGCAATTTTGAGGTGTAGTTTTCAGGGTAACTTTGATAATCATTTCCCTAAGGATCCTATCCTACAGTTGATTACCACTCATCCTGTAGTTTTCCATTGCATCACTTCAAAGGATCCTTTGCCAGATGCCCCACTTATCTTTACAGATGGTTCCAAGACAGGACAAGGAGCATATGTGGTGGCAGGGTCCTCTCCATTTACCATACAGTTTCCTCCTATATCACCCCAAATTATTGAATTGCAAATTGTGGTTAAGGTATTTGAGTTGTTTCCAGGTACTTTTAATTTGATTTCTGATATCCAGTATGTTGTTAACATGTTACTCTGCTTAGAAGTAGAGGGTAAAATCAATTCAAAATCTACTATTGGACATCTTGTTGTCACCTTGCATGACTTGATTTTGAAAAGAACGTCACCCTTTTTTGTACAGCATATCCATGCCCATGCTAACTTACCTGGTCCCCTAGAGGAGATAAATGATATTGCAGATAAAGCCACCAGGGCTTTCTTGATTTTTTTTTTTTTTTTTTTTTTTTTTTTTTTTTTTTTTTTTTGATACATCACCTATTTCATTGGCTCAAGAATTTCCTTCACAGTTCCATGTTAATTCCAAGACCCTGTCCTCATGCTTTAAGATCACATGCAATGAAGCACAGAATATTGTAAAAGGGTGTCAGAAGTGTGCCCATATGCTACCCCAGATTGGGTTTGGGGTTAACCCACATGGGTTGCGCCCTCTATACCTCTGGCAAATGGATGTCACTTATTTCCTTGAATTTGAAAAATTAAAGTATCTCCATGTTTCTATTGATACAGCCTCTGGGATCATTTTTGCATCTCTACATACAGGTGAAAAGGCACATCATGTAATTGCACATTTCTTTGAGGCATAGAGCACCTGGGGGCAGCCCAAAGAATTAAAAACAGATAATGGGCCTGCTTATACTTCTGCTTCTTTTGTGTCCTTCTGCAAAATGATGGGCATTCGAGTAACTCACAGATTGCCCTATAATCCTCAAGGACAAGGAATCATTGAACATGCTCACCGCACAATCAAGGAGTGTCTAGTTAAACGAAAGGGGGGAATTACCTCCACAAGTTCTTCTCCTAGGGAGGCACTGGCTATTGCTCTTTTTACCTTAAATTTTTAAAATGAAGACAAGCATGGGTGGGTCGCTGGTGAGGGTCATGCCAATTCTGATGTTTCTCCCAAAGGTCTGGTTATATGGAAAGATGTTCTGACTGGCAAATGGCAGGATCCCGATCCAGTGTTGGTTTGGGCAAGAGGGTCTATTTGTGTGTTTCCTCAGGAACATGGACAACCACTGTGGGTCCCAGAGAGGTTGACCAGAGTGGTCCAGGATGAGTGGAACAACGACCCCGTGGATGACCCTGATGCTGCTGATGTTCCTGGTGGTGAAGACTGAAGGTCTGTGATGGGGGCTTCTATCAGGGTTCCCTAAGTCTTTACCTCTCACGCACTCAGCACAAGTTTTCTATCGATTCTGTGCATCCAATACCTCCTTGCAATTGCCTTTCTTACCCTGGGGTGAGGATATTGCACCCCTTGGGGATGCAATATTCTCCCTTAAAGGATTTTTATGTTTTCAGATGATCACCAATATTTCTCAGAATAGTAATTGCATTCAATTGTATAATCAGTCTGAGGATAGGATTTTTGAATTGTAGTAATGATAATTGTTTTTATAGCATGTGTTGGAATTCATCCACGCACCACTTGGCTGTGGAGACTAGAATGTCACGCTTTGTTCCCTGGCCTGTACAGGCCCCCTCAGCTAGGACCTTATTCAGGCATAAAAGAGATTTTGGATCACTATCACCACCTCAAGGCTGAAAGAGTGGGCTAGACTAGCTAGATTAGCACTTTGCTTGGTCCTCATAAGTGTCCTGGTGTTCCGGTGCATGGGCCATATACAAGTTCAATAGTGCAGAACTCAAGCCTTAATGATACAGGCAGCGGTGGAGACTGGGCAATCTCCACAAGTGTGGCTTGGCATGCTAGAGAAGTAGTCAGTGACGGGTAAGACTCCCTGGGCATGTCACCAACCTAAGACAGGGATAGAACCAATGCAGTTCGTCTCCCATTAACAAGTAAGGGGCACTGCCACAGGGGGCAACCTAAGGCAGATATTCTATCGGCCAAAATTATAAAGAAGGGGGAGATGTGGAGAGTGGGTATGGTGGCAGTCCCAAGATGGTGCTTGGGGTTCTAGCCAAGTCTGTGTCTAGCACCTGACTTTCTCCTGCCCTTGAGATTAACCACTCCCACCATGCAAGCTGCGCAGGTGCACCCATGATGCGAGATCAGGCCAGATGATGTGGACCTGTGAACTGCAGCCATGTAACATGGACTGAGGAGGTGGAGTTGAGAGAGGATAAAAGGGACTGCACTTGGGGGCACAAAAGGGAGAAAGCAGAACAGAAAGAGAAACAGAGAGAGAAGAGGAGACAAAAGGTTTTAACTTGCATGCTGTAAGGTTTCTGAATAAACTGCTTTGAGAAGAAAGCTGTGTCCACTCCTTTTCTGCTGGTCAGAGATGGTAGTTATACTCTTACAACTTAAGTGCAAAATCTCTCTCTAGATTCATAGCTGGGTTCTTGGTTGCCGGATGATGTGAATTTGAAAGTTATTGGATTCTGAGGGCTCTGTTAAACAAAATGTTAATTCCTTGATGATTAATTAATTAACTAAGATGATTCACTAATGGCAGGTGGTGGATAAATAGTTGAGGGCAGATTTGGTGGTAGTAGGCCACTTCCAATTTGTTCTGGATTGAGGGGCTCTATGTGCCAAATCCTCTTCTTTTTTCTCTTTCTTTCTTTCTTTCTTTCTTTCTTTCTTTCTTTCTTTCTTTTTGTGCTTCCCTCTCTTCTCCTTAGCCACCTGTTTCTGTTTCCGTGACATTCTGTCCAAGTGCATGAGACTAAAAGTCCATTGGCTGAATCCTCTGAAACCATGAGGTCTTTCACTTTCCCATGCTATTTATGTCTGGTATATGATTACACCAACATAGATGGAAATAATATTATATATACACATTTGACTACACCAACTCAGATGTACCTAGTTAAAAATGTATGTGTTTCTCCTTTCAAGCTAGACAGAATTTTTCTGTACGGGTTGCTTTTGTACCCAACATGTAATAGGCACTCAACCAATATTTGTAAGAAAATGAACTTTCTTGCATTTTTTTAATGACACAGTGTTATCTCTGAAGCACTGTCAAATGCTGATATTTTAGAATTATCATTTTAATGAAATAAAGTAAAATTACTTTAAAACTAGGAAATCTAGCTTTCCACAGGACTTAATTTTAACTTTCTTTTAAAATTAGCCTCTATCCATCTGTCAGTCTGACCATCTATCTCTCTATCTCTCTATTTATCTATAATCTATCTATCTATCTATCTATCTATCTATCTATCTATCTATCTATCTATCTATTCATCCATCTATCCATCCATCCATCCATCCATCCATCCATCTATCTATCTATCTATCATCTATCTATTTATATATCTTAAAGATATAGTTTTACTATTGCTCTTTCTGGCCTGAAACTTAATATGCTGCACTGGTTGGTCTGGAATTCCCAGAAATTCTCATGCTTCTGCCTCCTGAGTGTTAGAATTAAAGGCATGGACCATCATGTCTAGCTTTCCATTCCATTGATTAAGGAAGCTTTATCATTTTTTTTATACTTTGCATGAATCAGGGTATAACTAGGTCTTTTTTTCTAATAATGGATTGGCTTAACTTTGAAGTCAATAATATGTAAATGACAGTGCTGATAAAGGACACAGAGAAACTGTTTATAGATCAAGGACTCATTTTTTTATTCAATTTAAATGTTTTTAAATCTATCAGTCCCAGAGACAAATTCAAATTAATGCATCTCCTGGGTCTAAAATCTTTAAATATCTTTTACTGGATAAACTGGCAATTGTGTGTCATTTTATTAATATTTCCAGAAAACTGGCAGTTCTCATGCAATAACATTAACAAAAATTTTATTCCAATTTTTATCTGGAATAAACAAGTAACATATTAGACATCAGTTAACTCTTTTCTCATCCTTTTTTTTCCTGCTTCATATTTGACTGCTTCGTGGTCTCAATAAAAAATCACAAATCTTGTAGAAGAATGACTGTACCTACTTGGCTGAGCAAAAATAGAAGAAAAGACTGAAGGGAAACAATACAAACTAAAATTAGATGCACAGAGAGACCAGGGAACAAACTCTAATGAATATTTATGATCTAAAATGTCACATTTTTTTATTTATCATATAAGTTCCATACCAGCATGAGAAACACTGGGCAATACAAGGGCAATAGGAGGGCTGAACTTACAAGAAGAGGTTTAAATAATTTATCTCAGAAAATTTGGTGGCAGAAATAATGTTTTAACAAATCCCTATGAAATCATTGAAGCTTTAGGTATCCCCCCCTTTTTTGGCAATGTCTCCCTATATAACCTTGGCTGTCCTGGCACTCTGTGTAAGTAAAGATCATCTACAAACTCAGAGACCCACCTGCCTCTGCCTCTCATATACTGAGATTAAAGGCATGCATAACGCTTCCTGATGGCACCCTATTTTTACTTATTGAAGTATATTATTAGCTAAATATAGAAAATTGGTAGACTTGTTACTGATTTAAATGTACAAAGTAGTTACTAAAAAACACAAGCCTTATTTTAATTAAACAACTTAATTTTAAAAACAGAGATAAACATACAGATTTTTAGAGCATTTTGCATAAAACTATATGAATATATTTTTGTCCACACTTGGTTTTTTTTAAAGGTTTGATAGTATGCCTTGAAAACTTACTAGTTACAATGAGCATAAATTACATATAAAACAAAACATCACAAGGAAATAGTCAAAGTTTTATTGGTGTGTAAAGATTAAACATAATGATTTTTAAATACCAAGGACTGACACAAGGATGCATTCTTAGCTTTTGATGAGGGAGAATTTAATAAACATCAAGAACTAACCAAGAAACTCACTATTTTTCATACTATAAGATTCTCAAAAAAGAGCCTAAGATTATAAAAGAGTCAATTAGATAAAAGCAAATTAACTCTTAAAGAAAGTTCTGACATTTATTTTTTACTAATTTGCTTGATTTGACATTGTTCTTTCTTGTAGCTATTGTTCTTTCTTGTAGCTTAAGCTTCTAAATGCAAGATCTTCACATCATCCTTTGTAAATGGATACAAGAGAATTTTGATGTTTTGAATGAACATTATTTATCCCTTTACACACACACACACACACACACACACACACACACACACATACACACACACACACACACACACCTGTTTTAAAACTTGACATGGAAATCTTTTTGAAAAGATGAAAGAAGAACTAAAAGGTTGTGATTTTTCCCAAATTAACGAAACTGTCTTCTATAACAAACATGCCATTAATATTCAATGTTCCCGAAGAAAAGCAGATTGCTATGTTCAAATACAGTAGAACTTCAACAACTGAAACTGATATAAAGACAATAGCAATAATAAACACTTGTCTTGTTACATTCTTTAAAGGACTATCCTCTCTCTTGAAAAACATTCAGTTTAAAGTGTACCACCAGGTTAATCTTGTATCAAAGTGCAAAACGAAGCAATATCCTTTTTGTGATTTGTGCTACTCATTCAAATACATATTTGAACGGAAAATATTTCTAGAATTTCTCTGTATGCATTAAAATTCTTGTCAGGAAGAAAGAGAAACCATCTGCATGGGAGACTTTATTTCTAACCAACAACCTGGTAATATTTTAATGGTGTTTTGAGTTTTTTAAAGCAGCATTTCCTTTGCATGACTGCTTTTATCCTCCATTCCTTTGAACACATTGCTCTTCTTCTTTTATTTAATCAGGAGTATTCATTACTCCAGATAAGAGGTGGATGTCAGAGAAAATTCACACTACACTTAAAACAAAGCCTTTGAGTCACAAAACCTGTAATTCATTTCAAAATTTGAAGCCCTAAAGATTTCTAATGATTAACTTACACAATATACCACAGCTATGATGGGTTGACAAGAAGGATTCATTCAATATACTTAGTTTACAGGAATTATGGCGCTGTGATCTGGGCTCTGTAGCTTTGAGAAAAGATGTTGACAACATAATGTCCTTGAGAAAAATGTCTGCAGATGATAATGACTTAAGGAAATTCAAAGGATTATTGAGCTAAGTTGCTAGCAACATTTGGTTTTGTTTTAGTTTGTCCAATAATATTTTTAAAGTTTTAAAGATTCTGCTGGTGAACTTTATAAGAGGTTGAAATTGGAGGTAGGAGAAACCATGTTAGGAAATACTTGGTCAAGTTAAATGAAACCAGTAAAGTAGGCACACTGAACATGATAAAAATATGTAAGAGTGGTAGGGGTAATGGCTCAGTAGGTCAAGTGCATACTTTCAAGCATGAGGACCAGAATTCAATTTCTAGAACCTACAGGGGAATAAAAAGCAAGGCATAGTGGCCTGCCCCTATAATCCCAGTACTGTATAGGTATAGGCAGTGTGGTCTCTGGAGTTCACTAGCAAGACAGCCTAACCCAACTGTCAAGCCCCAGGCCAATCTGAGACCCTACATCAAAATAAGACAAATGTCATTCTCGAGGAAGGACACCTCAAGTTTCCTTCTGTCGTCCTCCAAATGCATGTGCACACAGATGCTTGCATACTGCCCACATGTCCACCCCATCACATGAACACGCAAATACATGCACACAAATGTACACAAAGAGAAATGTGAAAACTTGTACCAAGGACTTAAGAAAAAAATTAACTGTACAAGTGAGGGGCTAGCTAGGTCTACCAAACAGTCCATCCATCCCTTGAAGAAGTTTGGAATGCAACCCTGGAGGAGGGGTAAGGGTGGTCTTGTTGGTTCTTCTTGAGGTAGCAGAGAGGAAAGAGTGTCAGCAGAGGGTAAGATGGTTTTACTAGATACTGAGTAAGACTTTGTCTTAATGAAATATAAAGGTTGCTGTATAATAAAATCTTTACTTATATAACTCTAAGTTACTAAGCTGCTGTAGCTGACCTGCCTTCTGTGTTTCTCTGAGGCCAGAAACTGCAGTCTCTGGCACATAGCACCTCATCCTAAAACAGCAGGAAATTAAGTAAAGGATTAATTACTAGAGCTGTTTCCCCTTTGTCCAGATTCCTCTTGCTTGTCTGGCTAGAGAAAGTTTGGAGCAATAAACTTCTGTTGAACCTGGATAAGAGAATAAAACCTGCAGAAGAAAAAAATCTCTTACATAAGCAAATATGAAAAATACACTCACATAAATTCATATAAAGATTCACAAATACTCATTTCTATTCTAAACAGTTGGGCCTACCTTGCATTCATTAGCATGATTACATACTTACACATACACATGCATGCATTCTCACAATTACATACTTTCACACACACACACACACACACACACACACACACATCTATATTTACATATGTATATGGAGCAAAAGACCAAACATGGGAGCAGAAAAAACTCACTCATTCTGGATGAAAACTGAACTCCAATCTTTATTGCACAGAGAAAGAAAAGGCTTCTACTTGTTTAATGCTAAATGAATTAAACCCAAGTTTGTAAAAAAAGAAAAGAAAAAAATCTTTGTTCCTTTTAATAAGAGTAAGACATAATATGCAGTCACTGATAATGGGGTACGAACCCCAGAAAGCTCTGAACACCCCAGAAACAACTCACAGACTGTGAAGTTCAAAAAAAAAAGAATATATTTTAATTAAAATAGAACTGTATCACATCTCCCTGTCCTCCCTACAGCCCCTCCCAGTTTCTCTCCTATCCCCTCAAATTAATAGCCTCTTTTCCTATATTATTTTTACATATATACACATGTGTATGTATATGTACCCACAAATACTTAATTACAACCTTAATGTATTCATATACTTTTATGCAAAAATGCTGAAAATTTGTATATTTATCTTTGTTTTCAAAATAAAGTTTTTCAATAAAAAGAAGTTTAAAAAAAAGGACTGGCATGTATTCTAACTGAAAAAAAAAAGTAAGTCTGCCTTGTTATTAGGAAAGAACCTGCTCCTTCTGCTCTCTGCTGTTGCTTCTTTCTTTCCTCTTTGCCTTTGCATTCTGCACATTGTGCTCCTAGTTTTTTATGTCACCTATAGTCTCTAAGTTATTCCACTCTGCATTCTATTTCTAATCTGGCCCTCTTGTCCTGCTCTGAAGTTACAACAATGCTCTTATGCTTAGTGCCTTTTATCCCAAAGCTATGTCTACACTTTTAAGTCCTTGATTTCAGTTCTGTCTAAAAAGTGTTTTGTCTAAAACTTCTCAGCTTACTTCTCAACTCTGTTCTTCTCAGCTCAGTTCTCTCTTTTCCCTTTGTTCTCAGCACTTAAGCATCTTTCAGAATCCATGATCACATGTTCAAAAGTTCACATAAAAATAAAATCATAAACTTAAATAGAAGTTTACAATAGAGAATTCATATTCATTGGGTGTAATTATCTGGCTAAACATTCATCACCTGTCACAGCTCCACAGGTGCACAGAAAGCTAAAACTATAAGTTATTAGTGAATTTTTATATAGATAAACCTAGTCAATATGTTATCTTCTGTCCTAGTGCCTATAATAAATCATTAGTTCCCTTTTATGAGTAGGAGAAAGTCTGGTTACCATCTAAGACCAATTAACTAGTGACACGTGGCAGAATTGCAGAATTCTCATTGCAGGTCTGACTATCAGAACAGGACCTAATAGCAGTCTCTCTATAAAAGAGCTTAGTAATAACTGATAGAATTTTAGGAATTCTTATAGGACCATCATTAAGACTTAAGAAGTCATATATTTGTCTATATAGCATCACTATAAGACAGTACATCTTTGTAGATCTGCAGAGATATGCTCAAAAGGGGTGGGCTAATACCTAGCCATTGTTATATATGTTTAATAATAATAGAAAAAGCTCATTATAAGAAGGAATATTTCCTAAAATGAATTCTTCTATGGCCTTGTCTAATAAAAGTGAATATGTTCCAGATTATATTATAATCTGAGGCAGACCATTTTAGGAAGATAAGCTGCTAGTTATTAGCTTGTAATATTATGGCTCCTGACAATGCAGAGTTCAGATCACAATCAAGCTGAAGAGTTTACAGAAAATTTTAAAAGGACTCATAATTTTGTCATCCAAAAGTGGGTGATATCTTTTTGTGTTTGACAAGATAATGTTTCTTTAAGTTGTATTTAAAGGAATTAAAAGTTTACATTGTTGAGCTATTCCTGAAGGCTGTCTTCGTTCTGGCCTTTCTCTTTTCTGTAGGTTTTTAATAAATTATAGGACCCCAGGGATAAACAGAGGTTTTTGCTTGTTTGTTTTGATTTTTGTTCTCCTTCAGGTGTATTTGGTATCAGGGAGGGCCTGTGCATGTGGAAACTAGATGTCAAGATCAGGCATGTTCTTTGATTACTTTCCAATTTAAATACAATTTACTGAACTATTGTACTAGTTATGTTTTGTGTGTGTGTGTGTGTGTGTGTGTGTGTGTGTGTGTGTGTGTGTGTGTGTGAACCGTAAACACAACAGAGTGCTCACATTGGTCAGAAGAAGGTTTTGGCTCCTCCTACATCTAGAATTATAGGTAGTTGTGAACGATTAGAGGTAGGTGCTAGGGTCCTATATAAGAATGACAAATGATCTTAACCACTAGGTTAACTCTACAGCCCCATTTTATTATTTCTTTATGTGTATGCATTTGTGTCTATGTGCAGGTATTTGCAGGTATTTGCTGGATGCCTATGGAGGTCAGAAAAGATTGTATGATCCTCTGGAGCTACATTTACATGTAGTTTTGAGCTTCCTATGTGGAGTCTAGGAAACAAGTTCTGGTGTTCTGTAATAGAGTTTTTAATGACTGACAAATCTCTTCAACCCAGGCATATGGCATTAATAATATGAAATAATTTCATATCCTAGGTGCTGTCCTTGATTCTGAACAACTCTTGGTATTCAGTAAGAGTTAAAATGGAGTTTCTGGTAAATGTGGAGATGATATGGGGGTCTTTGCTGGCTAACATTATTTGAAGAGCTGACATGTAGAAGAGTTAGCACAGGATCCTATGACTGCAGGGAATTAGGCAAAATGAATAGGGATGCAGATTTTTATTTCAACATATGGTCCTAAGCAAAGAGTACAGATAGGGTTAAAGTACTTTCTCATAATGCAGCCATGTCAGGAGTGTTCCTGTCAGGGCAAATGATGTAAGAGAATACTTAACACAGTACCTGGCATGTTACAGCTGCTCAGTCAACAGAACAAAGTGGTTGCTTAGAGGAGTCTTATATCTTTGGTGAGTAGGTGATAGATGGTTCTTGAATTTTAAAGGAACAAGAATTCGCAGTCATAGCTTTATTCTTTGTGACTGTCTTTGAACTTAACAGGTAGCTGGTGATCTTTGGAAGTCTAAGAAATGAGTGAGAGGTTTATGGAATTTCCAAGGCTGAATGGTAATTAGATGTTATACAGTTTGGTGCTTTAATGGTTAAATAATTGCTATGTTAAATAAATAGCATATAGAGTTCAGATAGATATTTCTGCTTTGGTTTTTAGTGCTAATAAGATTTGATTTTCTATTATTTTTTAGAATTTTTTTTCTTTTGCTAGTTATTAAATACTACCTCAGTTCTTGGGATTTAACACTTTATAGAATGTCACCATTAAGTTTCTTGTGGACTTACTGAAATTCTATAGAAGCTTTGGGATTGCATTTTTCAATAGATTATTCATTCTCCAAGTAAACATTTCAAGCCTCAGACCATACTGTTCTATCCTATGTTATTTTGAACCATGTGATATTTTCTTCCACTTATGAAGTTCTTTTGCTCCCAACTTTTCCTCTTCTATCTCTTCTGTTCTCCAGATGGATACTATTTTTTATATCCTTTCTAATTACACCTTTATTCTCATGAAACGTAGTCTGTAAATAACTGATACATCCGACTTCTCTCAAACGCTGAGTGATTTCTTTCTTGTCCCCTAATAATTTCCTGTTCAAAGGCTGCCATATTATGTTTAATGCACATGAAAGTTTAACATGTGTTTATTCCTTTTAATGGACAGGTGGAAGAAAAGGAGACTCAGAGAGTAAGTTATTAATTCAACACTACTCAGCTTGTTAGTGAAGGTGCTGGTCTATGTTTGTTAAATCTCTTCACATGAATGTTGGCCCTCACCTTCTGCTTTGAGATAGGGTATAGGCTTCCCAGGAACTTCCAGAATTCTCCTGTACTCATCTCTCATCTTCCTGAAGGAGCCTTGGGATTACAGACATAGATCACTACACCCTGTTATGTCTGGGTTCTGGCCATCTCAACTTAAATCCTGTAATGCCCACAGAAAGTGCTTTACCTGATTACCATCTCCCGACTGTCACATTTTATGGACCATGTAATCCAAACTTTTAAATAGAAACTACAAACATAAAAAATAAAAGAAAATAAAACTAAGATTTGTTTTGATTTTTTAAAAGGGCTGCATGTCTCCTTACTGTAGTTAGTCATAAACACTGAGAGGTTTATGATACAGTTATGTGACTCCACTGAGGCTAGAAATATTTTCAGAATTTTGCGGCCATTCTTTTTGTTTTAAAATACATTGTCTTCTTCAAGGACACATACTTGATCAATAACCTAGTGAGGGCTAGACCCTGGAGTTCTAGATTCCAGAAGTATTCCTGTGGAACTTACAAGGAAATTAGGGATACCTGCCTCCAATAAATACTGTATCCAAGTCTGACTCAAGAGTAGAGATACATTTTCGTAGTTCCACAATGGAAAATACTCTTGATTTTCGGATTAAGCAAGTGTTTGTAAAGTGTTTCTAAACCCCCTGGAGGGAGGTACTTTCTAAATAAAAGTTTCATTTGATCTTTTAAAAATGTTTATTTTAGACATGCATCTTTTTGTAAAATATTTACACATGACCTCAAAGCAAATATTCACATTAGTATTGCTAAAGATCTGAAATTTACTTAACTAAAATTGTTTGCTTTTCTGAGTATAACCAGCAGGATTTCCCAAAATCCAAAAGAGATAAAGGGATTTCCTAGCAAACCCTGCTCAAGAATCAGATAGGCATTTGGAAAGGGCAATCCTAAAATAAGACCCATTTAGATTAAGAACTTTCTTAAGATCTTGACTTGAAGAGTCTACGTCAGCTAAACACCTGCAAAATGAGCCAATAATCTCAGATGTTATGCCAGGGTCCCACTAATTCCTTTGACTACTAGGAACTCAGTTAGTTTTGGGGGTTGGGAAGCATGTTTTAGCAGATTTTCTGGGATTTCTAAAGAGAGAATAGATGCCTGATGATCAAAAGAAAACAAATGAAGAAAAGAAATTAGAGGTGAACCTGAGATTCAAATTATTATTCTTGTTGGCAGGAAGCCCTGTGATAGAGATATTTTGAGTAGCAAACAACCCCTCTTGCTCCTTTGAGCATATTTTGAATAAATCTCATGGGAAATCATAAGGAGCAGGATGATGAAAGGAAAGCTCAAAGGGAGGAAAACCCATAGTGAAACAGAACTGGCATCAGTCTGAGTATGCAATCAGGAATGCTAGCTGTGGGATTCAATGTCTGCCTGCATAAGCAGCTTGAGATTAACTAGGTACCCAATCTGGACCTCTAATGTTCCCTTTCTAATGCTCCTCTGGTTTGCTGTTGACCTACATCATCTCTTAGTCAACTGTGGCTCTTTCCCAGAATTACTGTCCTGCACTCGCCTTCCGTAGACCCTGCATCTATATGAGCTGCTGTTTCTTCCTATCCTTGTAAATGATAATTATAAGACACCAGGAACACATATAAATTCTTCACATTTTTAATCACTTTTTCTATCATCTAAAATTATATCCAGTAAAACCTACTTTATTGTGACCTCATCAAAATCTTTCTTTGCTCTATTTCAGAAAAATAAAATTATAAGGGTCATTGAAAAACAGTCTTTAAGCCAGGCTTACAACTAAGATGGTTTGATTTTTTAACTTCCTAGGCATCACAGTAGTGGTAGCCAGCTAATTCTAATGATGTAATAATGACACTTTAAAATGTACTAATTTTGGCATGGGTAACAGTGTGGTATCCTTGGTTAGAATTATAGCATGTGATTGAAGAGAATTAGGTCCATTTCTTTAAGAGTTATCTAAACTTGAGATTCTGTCAATTGATTTGTTTTTTAATGTTAATTTTTTTCTATCCAAATTGTCCTTAAGATATTGAGTAAAGGATAAAAATTCTATTTAGTTACATTAAAAGTATATACACTATACTAACATATTTTGGCTGTAAATAGTCTGAAGGTGCCGTGAACTACAAGAGCTTGTACAGCAGGAAAAATTACAAGCCCTAATTTTGAAGAAGATCATCTAAAAGTTTCCTGCAACTTACACATAGCTATGACCTAGTACTCTTCCCTTCACAGAAAGCTTCAATCAGAGGAAATGTTCTTGACCTCACCGTTATTGAACATCAGGGTTGTGAAAAATCTCTACTATAGGCACCACCCTTTATCTTGTAGGATGTAAGAAAAACTTCATTTTTAATGGATGACTACTGACCACTTTCAAATACCATCACTCCATCCATTTTCCTCTTCTCAAAAACAAAAACAAACCCAAACTTAGAAATATTTGACAGCTCTCCCTTGTATCCAGTGGGAAATTCAAATCAGGTATCCTAGAACTGTAGTGGAAGTCTTCAACTTATATAACCTTGTAAACCCAATGAAATTCCATATCAGGTTTAGGCTGTCTTGGGTACCATCGATTTGTACCTTCCATTTGTTCTTTAGACAGACTCATTTTTGGAACCACTAGACTTTTCCTAAGTTATTGTTAAATGAGTGTGTGTGTGTGTGTGTGTGTGTGTGTGTGTGTGTGGAGAAAGAGAGGGAGGGAGGGAGGGAAGGAGGGAGGGAGGGAGAGAAAGGGAGGGAGGGAGACAAAGAGACAGAGAGACAGAGAGACAGAGAGACAGAGAGAGAGAGCTTTGTGGTCACATGTCATGCAGCAGTATCCCTGATGTTTGCTTACTAGCTTCTCAAACTGTAATAACCATAATATTCCCAAATGTTGAATATTCTCTGGAGAGTCCAAATTATCTCTTATTGTGAAGCACTGTTATAGGATATAAATGAGTGTTTAGTGGATAGACTATTGAAATTAAGATTTAAATCTAGTCTTCTTTCTCTGAATATTTTTGTATAATGGTTAGAAAAAAATCTATAATAGCTATTTTATTCTCCTGATTTAACAGATTGACCAAGATAATTTTGTGAGTTCTCTAATTTATTAGGTAGATAATAAATTAGGGTTCTTGATTTTCTCCCTCCAGTGTATCTATGAGAATAGTGTGGGTGGTCTGGTAACAGACCCCGCTGGAGGCTTTAAACTTAGATTGTTTTATTTATGGGGCAAATCCGTTTCTTCTCTAGAAGACACATAAAGTCATTTAGGCCCAGCAAAATAGCATCATGGGCTGATTTGCACTTGGCTGCTATTTTTAAATTCTGTTTTATGGAAGGAGAATAAAGGAGAATAGCAGACTTGGATTTTAATCACTAGACTTTCAACCTCCCTGCCTGGAAACTATTATAGCATTGTAAACACTGAAAACTACACAGAGTAAAGAAATAAAAGCAGTGGAGCTAAAGGAGTGGTGTTTATGGGTGATGGCACAGGACTTTCCTTCTGACACCGAGACTGAGGTATGCCACACTTGTTACCATTGCTTTACTAGTTAACTGCATGCTTGCTCTAAATTACACTGGTTGAAATGAGCTGGAACTGGGTTGGACCATTGCATCCAACCCTACCAATAGTTACTTTCAAATATGTAATTGTGATAAGCTAATAAACTCCATGTGTCCCGCGCTACTGGCTCGCCAGCAAGAACGCACATGGAACACCAGGATCCTTCTGCAGCAAAGTGTTTATTGTATCGTGAAGAGGAAGACCCCAAAGCACCCTAATTTATACCCCCAAGGGTGGCGTGTCACTGTGTGATTGGCTGCCCGCCAGTGGTCTGATCGTGATGCCCCAGGATGGGCAGTGACTTGGCTCGCTTTGGCATGCACCCAGTTTGTTTACATGGAGAGGTCAGGCTGCCGCAATGGAAGTCAGCGCCATCTTGTGTTATCTCGGCTTTCCACATCCATGTACCCTCTACTCTGATTTGAATGTGACATTCCCCCAATAGACTTTGGTGGTCTTCTTTCTGGGCTGGTGACAGTTTTGGAAGGCCGTGGATGCTTTAGGAAGTAGAATCTTGCTAAATGAAGCTGGTTTTTAAGAATAGATCTGGAGTTTTATACTGCAGCCCCTCTTCTTTTTTACTCTTACTTCCTGATTGTTATAAATGATGCTCGCCTCATCATGCTCCTACTCCTTGCCTTCACTGCTTGTGATAAACTGTGTCATCTTAAACCATGGATCAAAAGTAATTCTTGCCCCCTCAAGTGCTAAAGGTGCTTTGTTCAAAGCCCTGTGAAAATCAAATACTTCTTTTATATGTTCTTTAGTAATAAATGCTATTTGCATGATTTGAAATTAGAAACTGTTCTACTTCTGTAGCAATGTTTAGGAAAATACTCAAATAATATGATTTTAAGTGAACTCGTGTATCAATTACTCTTAAAAATTTTGTGTGTATTCACATGTATGGAATTGTACACACAGAGACACATTGTGTGTGTGTGTGTGTTTGTCTCTCTGTGTGAGTTGTTTACTTGGTTTTGAGTCAAAGTTTCTTATTGATTTAGAGCTCACCAATAAGCCTAGGCTGTCTGGCCTAGTAGTGAGCAGCAGTGATCCACTTCCTTCACATCTAGAGCTTGGAGTCCACAAATACACCATCAAGGGCTTTTAAATATGGATTCTGGAGAGTGTGTTCTGGAGATCAAACTCAGTCCTTCATGCTTATCAGGCAAGTAGTTTATCAGAAGGAGCCATCTGCTGTTGATTGATACAAGCTGTTATATTAACCTTGCATACTTGGGGTACTCAACTCAGGGCTGATTCCACTGACAAAAACATAGGTTTTAGTGAATTAGCTTATGAGTTAGTTACTTTGCGGTTGTTTGGCTTGGATGTTCTGAATACAGTGAAGGGTAAGTTCAAGTACAAATGTTCCTTGAACTACAATCAGGCTATGTCATAGTAACACATTGTAAATCGAAAATAGGTTCACTTTAAGATGCATATACTATGCCTAACCTACTGAATATATCTTTATAACACGTTGGACTGAGGAGGCTCTGTCACCTGTCCATTCATATTTTTGTCTATTATTATATTAAAGCACCTGCACTGTTCTAGATTGAGTTATATATATTTTATACCCTGTGGATAAAAATCCCTTATCAAAAAATAATTTAGGTCAAGTGTGTTTTATTTATATTCAGCTACTCTGTAAAGAAGATATTGTGCTGAAATTGATAACAAACCTTATTGCTGTGTGTATTTAGTGACTTTTTAATTCATATTTAAAACAGTGTATGGTAAACATTATGGCATATGTATGAGAACTTCTTGTGACACAAAAGGAATCAATTCCTCAGAAGATGATATAACAATAATAATTTATAACAACTATGCTAACACTGGAGTGGCTGTCATTTGGCAGCTATGGATTACTGCCAAGGTATGGGGGCTGCCACTGTACATTAGGGTTATCATGGCACTCTGGTTGATATGTTTCACAAACTTCACAAGTAACCACAGAGACAAGGAAAATAAAAAAGGGACATTGCTTGTGGTGGGGTTTGAGGAAGGACAAGTAAGAGGAATAGCAGGGTACAAGTAATCTGATCCAGAGAATGGGAAAAATGACATGGAAACTCAAATTAGAAAAAGGGACTGAGATAAGTACAGAAGGAGAAAAAAGTAGAATATAATAACACTATGTTAAAAATCATACAGAATCTACTATTAACTAGCCTCTTAAAATCATAATAGTTGTAATATATAGTTATAGATATATAGTTTAAATAAAAAATTTCCAAATGGCTTTAGAATTCTTTCTCCAAGAGCCAACGAATATCTAACAAAATCTCCAAAACCAAGCTTGAGAAGCCATCTTTTGAATTATTGGTTAGGGTTGTGTAAGAAACTTTCCTACAACTGAACCTATTGTTACTGCTCTTGGTTACCTACCAGAGGTGGGGAGCAAGTCAGTATTGCTCATGGGATGCCATGTGTTTCAGACACAGGGTGTAAAGTCCCTTGAATGAAACTGATCTGAATGCCCTGTTCTAGAAGCTAAGGCTTTATGGTACCTGAAATACCACATAATCTTCTAAAGAGGGCTAAATAAGCAACCAGCAGGTCTAAAATATAAATTTTTTACAAAAATGAATATATTGTAAATGGGCTGAAATATTAAAAACAGTTTTATATATAAGTTATGTGAGAAAATATCATGTAGAATCATAATCATAATCTAGAGAGTATTTAATATAAGAGAACTGCAATTATAGCCTTCTCTGTGACTTGTGACCTTATTCAGATGTCTTCCACTTGACCCACAACATGAGCATGATTGTATCAATTTCTTTGCTCTACAGGTTATATAGGCCCTGCTCATGAACTATCAATAACAAAAGTGCAGGTGAAAGGCCAAGATGGAATATGTACACAAGATTTGCTAAAAGATCCTGTCTGAAGTTAAAAGATTTCTAAAATTATGGATGTTCTAAAAAAGAACCTTCAACTAGTTGCCCATCTATTGGTGCTTTACTCTGTATAATAAAATATAATGATTTTCAAATTTCCAGAGCCTATATAACCCTATAATTTTCATATAAAATATTAATATTAAGTAGCTTTAAACTACAGGAGAACTTTGGTTTCATGGGCTTCCAACGCAATTTAATAAAGATTCCATTTGTAATAACTGGGCAACATTTCAAAAATATGTATTAAAAGGCTCCAAAAGGAAAAGTAGTTATCTTTATATGCACTGAGCTCATTAAGAAGAACTTGCTGATTTAAGGTTATTTTTATTGAATTATAAGTCAAACTATAGTCTGGAACTAGAAATCATAGTATGCCTTGACCTTCATCTACAAGCTAGATGGTCAAACCAGTGTTAGAGTACACTTACAGTAGCTTATCCAGTGAAGAGAGCTAAGTTAGATTTTGTCTTGTCTAACATAAGTGAAGAAATGGGACTCACTTATATAATATATATAGAATAGTATTTCAAATTGACACAAAGGTATATGCCATGTGACAGGCAACCTTAGTGAAATAGGAGGAAGTGGTATTCTTGAGAAGGATGTGGTTGGTTCTGACTGTGTGCTGGGTTCAAAACTCTTATAGAAATCTGTGTGTTTAATAAATGACAGATGAAAAGATTATCATTTTTCAACTCATATGATTTTGACAAAAACTGAATAACTGTGCCATGATCTCTTTGTTCACCCATGTTTTCTTTTTAAGACTGTTGTAAGAAAACAGATTCCAATTTTGTAGAACTAGGAAATAAAGGCAGGTCCCTGGGTATGGTAGGCAAGTGCCTTATCACCTGACTTAGCCAAAACCAACAGAATCCCTAATTGATTCTATGTTTTATCAGATCCTTACATGATTATAATATATTGGGTATAAGTTTAAGCGTAAATTGATTTGGGTCCTGCCTTTAAGGCTTTCAGGAAAGTTGGGGAATTAATACTTATGCACATGTGTCTTTACCATGAGAATGAAATATGTGCCCAAAGAAACTTTGTTAATATTCTGGAAATTCTCCATGAATAAATGAACAATAAATAAAATAAACATAAATGTCTCCATTTGGACACATGGAAATAACTAACATACATTTTGAAATAGTAACAGTTGTGGTATAATAGTGAATTGAATGGTTGGAGTATTTTTGGTGATTGTTAGAGTCCAAAGAACCCAAGAAATTAATGTAAACTTACCTGACATACCATAAGGCTTGGGTCCAACTCTAAATCCTAAACTGTACCTGTTTCTTTGAACTTGATCAAATCACACTAGACTGCTGAATATAGATAGCTCACTGGTAGATGGCTTGTCTATTATGCATGAGGATTCAGTTCTTAATGCAAAAACTTGGTAGCAGTCAATATTTTTCTTATAAAGTAAAAAGATTCAACCCCAGTTATGACTCTGTGCACAATATAAACAAAGGAATGTAAGGTAGTCCTGACTGTAGGGACTGGCTCCATGTATAAGGAACTGGTCCCATTTGAAAGAGATCCTTCTTTCGAGTTTAGCAGAGAGTTTGTACTTAGGAATAAAGAGCTAGTTTTCTTTCATTTTCCATGTTTTCAAAAGAACTTTAGATTTCTTCTAACTTTTGGAAGTCCCTAATTTTTCATGTCAGTAAATAATGTAAAAATAAAACTAGCAAAGAAAAATTGCCACCCCACTCATGTTCCTATGGACCAATTTGATCTGAGTATTAGTAGTGACTCACATTTAGATCCAGGATTCTTCTCTGACCCATGCATTGCCTAGACTAAGATTGGTAAAGTTAGCAAATGATGTCATTACTTTTTGGAGTGACATTTATTTTTCCCTAAGACACACCCTGCATTCTTTTACTTCAAAGTCATGTAGTAGTCACATTTTGATGTAGACAACATAACACTATTGTAGAGATGTTGCTTTCTGGATTTTTGAGACATAATTACTATTTGAAAACTATGCTATTAACTCAATTTCTGGTAATCACATAGGGAATAAATGAGTTTTCCTTTATTTAGTTTATATTGCAGAATTTTATGGACCACTGTTTTTTTCAGAGCATGCCCTTAATTGAATGCTGACATCTTAGAACTGCCTGGAAGAGGCTCCGTGGCTTTCCCATCATGCTTTCTTCTTCTGGTATCTGTATCCATTTTCAATGAGCTAGCTATTTTAGAACAGTAGACACTTTTTATTATTGCTGACATAGATCTCGGGTGTTTCCCCCACATTTGTACTGTGCAGATTGATTTCTTTTATGTTTATTCAGCTAAATTTTGCATGCCTGAGTGAAGCTGAAATGGTACACTATTTATCACTTTACCTGGCCCCATCTTAAAATAAGACTTATTTCTTTTTAATTGAATGTTTAAAAATAATTTATTTATGGAATCTATCTTATAGCAGCCTGGCAGCAATCTGTAGCATCTCCTGTGTGTTGACCTGGCTCTATTCTGTATAGTGTGGTTTTGAGGAAGAAGGGATTCACAGAAATGTTTCTGCTTTCCTGGACATATCTACATACAGTCATTTGTCTTCCATGCAGGTTTACTTGAGGCATTTTTAAAACTGAGCCAAAACAAAACAAACTTTAGTATGGAAAAAGATAGTATGGAATCAGAGGTAGATTATGCAACTTGACTTTTATCTGTTTCCATTTCTTATTCACTATACTAAATTTTAGTGATGATCATCACTGTAGCTCTTGGGGCTGGGAATGAGGTTCAGTGTCAGGGCGTTTGCCTAGCATGTGTGAGCATCAATCCCCAGCACAAAAAGAAAAGAGAAAAGAAAAACAACATGCCCTCAATGGAAAGGTCTAAGGAGTTTCAGTGACAGTTACTTGTATACACTGTATATTCATGACAGGATAACTGCTAGTTAGTTTATTGTTATTAGGAAGCATAGCACAAGACCACAGACAGGCTACCTGTAATATTTATTTGTAGTATTTGCAATGCACTTTCCAAAACTTGTACACTTTCTATTTTCTTTCTGCCTCCCTTTATCCCACTCTTTATACTTTCTAATTAATTTATTCATTGTATGAATTTTTATGCACTAAAAACCAGGTTTGGAGAAAGACACTGAGGAGACATGAATAATTAAAAAGAAAAAAAAGGCCCTCTTCAGCTTATAGTTACTGGACTCAGGGTAGCTGGAGCCTCTAAGCCAACAAGCTAATAAGAAATTTATAACTGCAAATTCATAGTAAGTAAGCAAAGCCAATGAGCACACAAATAATTCTTACTTGAAGGACTGTGAAAGACAGTAAGATCATGTATATTTTTGCAACATAAACTAATTTTTGGTATTTGTTCGTGTGTGTGTGTGTGTGTGTGTGTGTGTGTGTGTGTGTGTTGGGGAAAATGGGAGAGGCACTATAGCATGCATGTGGAGTTAAGAAGGCACTGTCTTGGTGTGGTTCTATGTATTGCACTTAGGTCCTTTCAGGCTAAGTGGCTAACATTTATTTTGTATTTTTACACTTCAGGTTTTAATCCCCTCCTGGTTCATTCTACAAGTGTTTTACAACTCATAACTCCTCCTGCACTCCACTACCATCTCCACAAGGATGTCCCCACCCCACACGCCCCACCAGATCTCTAAAGTCCCTGGACCTCCAGTCTCTTGAGGTGCATCTTCACTGACTGAACCCAAACATAGCAGTCCTCTGCTGTATACGTGTTGGGGGTCCTCATATCAGCTGTTGTATGCTACCTGGTTGGTGGTCCAGTGTCTGAGAGATCTCGGGGGCTTAATTAATTGAAAATGTTGGTTCTCCTACAGGGTTGCCCTCCTCCTCAACTTCTTTCAGCTTTTCCCTAACTCAACCACAGGAATCAGCCCCTCCTGTTCATTGGTTTGGTGTAAATATCTGCATCTGACTCTTTCAGCCTCTTCTTGGGTCTTTTGGAGTGCAGTCATGATAGGTCCCTTTATGTAAGTACTCCATAGCCTCAGTAACAGTGTCAAGCCTTGGGGCCTCCCCCTTGAGCTGGATCTCTCTTTGGGCCTGTCTCTGGACCTTCTTTTTCTCAGGATACTCTCCATTTGCACCCCAGTAATTCTTTCAGATAGGAACAATCATGGGTCAGAGTTTTGATTGTGGAATGGTAACCCCCTTTCCCACTTGATGTCCTGTCTTTCTGCTGGAAGTGGGCTCTTGCTACAAGTTCCCTCTTCACTGTAGGGAATTTCATCTAATTCCCTGAGAATTGAGTCTTGAGAGTCTCTTACCTCCCAGATCTCTGGTACATTCTAGAGAGTCCCCTCACCTCCGATCTCCTGAGGTTGCCTGTTTCCATTCTTTCTGCCGACACTCAGGGCTTCAGCCTTTTCCCTCTACCCAATACCAGATCATGTTTTCCTCTCCCAACCACCCTGTCCCCTTCCCCTTCCAGGTCCTTCTATCCACCCTGGTGGCTGCTTTCTTCTCCCTTCCAAGTGGGACTGATGTATCCTCACTTGTGCCCTTCAGTTGGTTGACCTTTTTGAGTTCTGTGGAGTAGACTTTATCTTGGGTATTCTGTACTTTTTTTTCCCTTTCTTCTTCTTTTTCTTCTTCTTCTTCTTCTTCTTCTTCTTCTTCTTCTTCTTCTTTTTCTTCTTCTTCTTCTTCTTCTTCTTCTTCTTCTTCTCTTCTTCTTTTCTTCTTCTTCTTCTTCTTCTTCTTCTTCTTCTTCTTCTTCTTCTTCTTCTTCTTCTCTTCTTCTTTTCTTCTTCTTCTTCTTCTTCTTCTTCTTCTTCTTCTTCTTCTTCTTCTTCTTCTTCTTCTTCTTCTTCTTCTTCTTCTTCTTCTTCCTCATATCCACTTAGTGAGGATACTGCATGCATGTCCTTTGAGTCTGAGTTACCACACTCAGGATGTTTTTTTTTTTTTTTTTTTTTTTTTTTTTTTTTTTTTTTTTTTTTTTTAGTTTCATCCATTTGCCTGTAAAAATCAGGTGTTCTTGTTCTTAATGGCTAAGTAGTATTCCATTGTATAAATCAACCACAGTTTTTGTATCCATTCTTCTGTCATGGGACATCTGGGTTGTTTCCTGCTTCTGGAAATCACAAATAAGGCCACTATGAATATAGAGGAACACAGTGGAAAACATTTATATCTGCTATACCTTCTAATACTAACTATGGATATAGCTCTCTGATAAACTAAAAAAAATTTAAGCTATCTGACTTATGTGATGAGTACATAAAATGGCTATTTCTCAAGTGACTTGTGTTCAAGTGGTATCTTAAAGGCCTAGCTCTGTGCTTGCCCCTGAAGGCACCAGTTGTCTGGGCTCTTAAGTGTGGTTCTAGGCCCATACATTTTCTCCAAGATCAAACCCCAAATTTGAGGGTAAGCCAGACTATACACCTAATTCCTGCCCAGCTTCAGGTGACAGCCTATATGCCAGAGTTCCTGATGTATGTGTGTAACACACACACACACACACACACACACACACACACACACACACAGCTTTTGAGAGAACTATTGATCCAGTTGCGTATGAAGCTGAAGATAGCAGTGTCTGGCATCAATGTGAGAAGAGACTTTTGACTTTTGTTCCAGAGAGAGCACATTTTCCCAATGTAGGAAAATGACAAGGCAATGGGGTGGAGTTGGGGATCAGAAGGGAATTCACCTGTTTGAAGGCAAGTAGAGGGGGAGGGGGGATGGGAGTGGGGCAGGGTAAAGCGATAACATCTCAAATGTAAATACAGAGTATCTAACAAAAAAAACCGTAGTGACAAAATGGTAAGAATATAAAATATCCATTTCTCTTTAGCAGAGTCAAGCTTTTTTGCAGCATCTTAGACTAGAGTTGTGAACCCAACGACCAGGGCTTGATCAAGTACAGGCCCAGACTTCTGTGTGCACAGGGTTTCTTGTGCTTGTGTCTGTGATGAACTTATATTTCTAGAGGTAAGAATAGAAGCCAGTCCACAGTCTTGGATACATGCTTGATGGGGTTGTGTGGAGAAAAGAGTGTATTTTTCCCTGAGCTATACAACAAAACAGAACAACATTTTTGCTTGAAAATCAGTGTTACTTTAACAAAAATGATTCTATCTTATCAAAGCTTCAATGCTCATCAGGAGTCACATGACACCAAAAATTACTCTCACAGGTCAACTTGATTGTTACCAGCTCCATCCTTGAGAGTTCTTAGTGATTACTTGGTTATACTATCATAACTTACTGCCTACTATTGGTCCTAAATAAAGTGAGCATCATCATTGGGGAGATTCTGCACCCTCCTCTAACAAAGTTGTTTATGACACATTATAGGAAAAGAAAAGGGAAGCAAAGTGGCTCATTGTTGCAGTAAGTATTAAAAGTAAAAAAGGCTTATTTCCTTATTGGTTCCCTTGGTCTCATTCCATAGATGCCGCTCTAGTGTGGAGCAGTATGAATGGACTCAGTCACTCAGTCCGCATGTCACACCCTTCACACAATTCCCTGCTGCCTCTGTCCCCAGTGGAATTAATGATCCGGCACCTTCTTTCTTCCAACCCAATGTCACAAACATCATTTAAAAGCCCAGTAACTTTTCAAATGTGTTCATGTAATATATTCTCAATTCACAGACCCTCTACACAATAAGGTTACATCCAATAGACAAAGATACAAGCTGCCCTTCCATATGAGATAAAGACTTTTAGAATCTCTTTAAATATTTATATCTACCTATGTCTGATTACAACCACCACGATCTAAGTCTGCTTTCCTGGCTCCATTTTGGATTTTTTTTTTATTTCCTTCCCTCCCCTCTTCTGTTTTCCTACCTTTTCTCCAACTATCTCCACTGTCCAATCATGTATCTACTTAACATAAACCTAAAGCTCATGACATTTTGTATTTCAAGGATCTTTAATTCCATACCTCTAAAGGAAGGTGGAACATGGCAGATGGCAGAATAATGGTCTCCAAAAATGTTCAAGTCCCAATTTTTCACACACTGGCTACATTACAATTGGTGACAATGTCACCTTCCACAATAAAAGCAAATTTGCAGATATAATAAAGGCTGAGGATTCTAAATGGTCCTGTTACTCACAATGTAAGTACAGGAGTGAAAATACAAAGGAAGGGGGATGAGAGATCTGAGACTTGATGCGAGAATTCCATCTGGGATTATTGTTTTTAAATGAGCTAGGTGTGGGAAGGCAGCACCAGAAAGCACTAAGTTTATCCTTCCTTCTATAGGCAGCAAGAGAATATGAACCGAGCCATCATGGTAGCACAGGAGTCAATGGGGCCAACAACTAAATGAAATGTACTCTTCAGAACAGTGTCAGGCTCTCCCAACCTAGAATGAAGCCCAAGTAGATTCATGTAGGGTTCCAGCATGCAGAAATATGAGAAAAGATATCTCTGTGGTTTTTAAGCTGATAGCTGTGGATTTATTACAGCAGCAGTATGAAACTATGTGAAAATATAGAGGGAAGGAGACAAAGCTAATGTTCCATACCTAGTTGTGACACAGCTAAGAGTCATCCTGGGGCTTCTGACTACTTGTTTGTCCCTCCCTGACTATTTTTCCTATAACTTGGCTCACTATTAAGGATAGGCTCTCAAAGAAGAAATGCATTTTGTTTTCCTTGGAACTGTGTTTTGCTTAGATGTGGTTATAATTACAGACTAGTGTTTAATACAATGGTTGAAGCATGGGAGAAAAAAGCTTACATCAAGGTGAAAATGAAAGTGTACTATGTCAAAATAGATGAGAATGAAGTCAAAACTGTGATTCATGTTTGTAAATCCAGCACTTGGGAGACCTAAGCAGATGGATCACCATGAGTTCAAGGCTACTGTCTGCTATAAACTGAGTACCACACTAGCAGGGCTACTTAACAAGAATCTGCCTAAACAAGTGAACACAGTTGATAACGCTGTTGAGTTCAACAGAATTTCATACATTCTTCCTCCATTCTCCCAACTTTCTCAAAAATGAGGAGAGATGCAGGGGCTGGAGAGATGGAAGAACAGTAAAAAGAATATGCTGCTTTAGTGTAGGACTACCTTCTGGTTTCTAGCACTCACATTAGGTAGCATCTAACTCTCAGCAATCCCAGCTCCATGGTATCTGATGTACACGTCAGGTAACTGTATATATATACACACAAATGTGTATATATTAAAAAATTGCAAGTAAAATATTTGAAAAGTCCTTTCAGCAGAGGGAACTGAAGATATGAGTCAGTGATTAAGAGAGGCTGTTGCTTTTGCAGAGGACCTGGGTTCATTTCCCACTGTCCACATGGCAGTTGACAAGCTTCGGTAACTAGAGACTCAGGAGATCAGAAGCCTTTTTCTAACCTCCATGGGAACCAAGGTCTCATATGCTATACATACATACATGCAGCCAAAACACCTATTCACAGAAATTCATAAAATATATAAATCTAAAGATAAGCTGTTTTCAAAGAAAGGAATCCTAAGGATAAAAGTTATAGGTCCCATTCTTAGCAAACATAGTGGCTTCTGAACACTATTACTTTACATTCCTAGTTCTCCTTTGATATGCTCTGGATTGTCACATTCTAGATGCCCCATGGAAGACGGATGTTGCACAATATGATTTTAAATACAGGCACTGACACTACTTGTGAGTATGTATTTCTGAAAACACTGAGAACAACTCTCATCTGAGCCTGGCACCTTTTTAATCTCTTTCTCCTTTAGATCAAATGGACCACAGAAAAGCAGTCACTTTTATGCCCTCTCAAACAGAGATGCTAAAGTACTTCAGAAGGGGAAGGGTATATCTGTCTGGCATACTGATTGTGCAGATATGGACCAAAAAGAATCACCTGCAATGCTTAGATCACATTATTTCTAAGTCTAGTTTTAGAATGTAAATCTAAGTATATCACTAGTTGGCCCTAGTTCTTTTTTGTTGACTTTTCCTGACTTCTACACATTTTAATTGAATTTATTTATTGTTTTTACCTTCATGTGTTTTAGTAAAATTTCCCTGGCTTTGTTGTTTATACTAGAAAAGAATTTGCAATGAAATGATTTCTTGATTGTCAGTTTCAGTAGCATAAATCAGTTGGCAGTCTTCCATACATGAAAGGACCATAGATGCTAGTTTTGAATGGACACATGACTTACAACATTTCTTCTGTAGCCACCTAAGGTTTTCCTACAACATCTCATGGGTGTCTCAGTGAGTCAACAGAAGGCTAAACTGCCACATTTGGGATACGATTTCCAGTTAGAACACTTCCCTCTGAATTTTCTGTTCTCCTTTATTTTTATATCTCCTTCATTTCCCTGAACCAAAGACCCCATTACCTATCAGAGTCAAGAATGGATGAACCAGAACATTTCAAAACTAAGAATAAATAGACACATGGAATCTATGGACAATTTCTATCCACGGGTGGTCAGAACATTTTTGCTCTTCTCTCTTTTCTTATTCTGCCTTGCCATTTGTACTTGTTCCTCATGTTCTCTTCTGGAAAGTCAGAAGGTAAACCAGATATATTCCTTGGGCTCTCTGAAAGCACAGCTTCTGACAGGCTGAAGTCATCTTTCAGTATGGAGATGCAGACTCCTGCATCCCAGCCTTCTTGGGACTCCTGCTTGCTCTTTGGAAGCATCAGGCACAGCCAGGTAACCAAGGGTGAGGCCCACAAATGAAACTGACATTTCCATCATGGGCTTAACAGAGTCAGGCATTCCCGAAAGGAAGCCATTTCTAAGAGAGTGTTTTTTTTCTGACAAAACCCATGAGGCAAGTATTTTGTGACTGGATTGAAACATACATTTTCATCAAGAAGACAACTTGCAAAAATTATATACGAGACAGTGTTGACCCCGCATCATGCTGTGTTTTCAGTTTGGTTTCTGTGGTTAATTAGGTTTACCATCTTGGGAAAATGTTTTAATTCCTCTTAGTCCATGTTTTTCTCCTACATAATGAGAAAAAAAAATGGAATCAAGGGGGAGGGAAATGGAGGTTTGGCATCTTCATTTAGTTTAAAATTATTATATTGAATTCTGAGCTTTTTCTTTGTTCTTTTTTTTCCCTCTTTCAAAGAAGTAGGAATTTCAGTGTCAGAAATTGGGGCAATGAAAAAACATGCTCTCTAGCTGTGGTTTGCCTTAAAATTTGTGTTATTCCTTTCTCTTACCTCTTAGATAGCTAGAATACTTTAATTGGCAGCACCTGTCAGAGATGATATTGATGTCTATTTCTGGTTTCAGTAGTTGATAAGATAATTCCCCAATCCTAAGCCATGTGCTCCTGAAAAAAAGCAAAGAGATGAACTAGAAATATCAGTCATGTGTTTGTCCGGATGCTACACATGCTCTAGGTGCTCATCACTGGTCCAGCTTCACATGGCCAAAGTGATTTTGTCTATTGGGTCCTCTCATTAGCATTGTTATTTGGGTAGAAGTTTGGTAAATGACTCAGTATATCATGAGAATGAGATTGGGGTTAATGGTAGCCAAGGAAGTTCAACGCTTTAACAATATTCAATTTGCAGAATGGAAAGAGATGATGAATGGCAGGGTGATTATGCAACTTTACTCTCCCCAAATCAGTTACTTTATTCATTACTGTAACAAGATGTTCTGCAAAAGCAACATAAGACTGCAGGGTTCATTTTAACTCATAGTTGGAGAGTAAAATCTGTCTTGGTAGAAATCCATGATGGTAGTAGACACATGTGGTCAGGAAGCTCTGAGATGAATGTTCAAGCTCAGCTTCCTTTCTTGTCTTCATTTTGTCTGAGACCCTGAATGCATGGGATAGTGCTGGGTAAATTCAGAGAAAGTCTTTCTTTTTAAACTTAAGTCTATTGTAAACACACCATGGACACACTCAGAGGCATGTTTTTATGGGTATCCTAAATAGAGTCAAACTGACAATAAACGTGAAGTTCATGTCCACTTTATACATAATCATGATGTTACGAGTATTCTGAGGTTCTAAACAAAAGCAAGATTATTTTTCTACCCTCTTGTCTTTGGGCCAACTTGCGATTTCTTTGAGCTATACAACACTGATCAAAAGTTCAGTTCTTATCCTGAGATTTATTACCCATTTTGAATAGATTGTAGTTCAAGATGGGAGCAATGAATCTAGTCTCATTTTTGTACTTGCAGAAATTCAGGGTTCCTGAAATGATTTGGTAAAGACGCTGCCTTTTATCCAGTATTTCTGATATTTTTGTTAAAAAGTAGGCAATCTATAATTATATGCATTGATTTCAAATTTCTATCTCATCCCATTGATTTACAGGGTAATAGGTGTACAAAAAGAAAAAAAAAAAAGAAAAAAAAAAGAAAGAAAAACTAGCTGTTTTGTTACTGTGGCTCTGTAACACAAATTGGGATCATGATTTATGTTTCCTACACCATTGCTCTGATTGCTAAGAAGTGGCAGCAGAATGTCTATCATCAAATAAAATAAATGATAGCAACAAGTATGGCCCATGCCTTTATTCTCAGCATGCAGAAGACAGAGGCAGCTAGATCTTTATGAGTTCAAGGACAACCTAGCTACACTGAAAATTTTAGGCTAACCAAGATTACATTGTGAGACCATCTCTCAAAACACTAAATAATTAATAATAATAATAATTAGCAGTAAATGCTGTCAAAGGTGTGAGGAGTATAATTACTTGTGATAATATACATATTTTGTCACTATGGAGATCAGTAAGGAGATTCTTCAATAAACTGAAAATAAAACTTCCATGTAGCCCATATATACCATTCAAGTCAACATACCACAGTGATTTTTGCTTATCCATACTTCCAGCTATGCTGTTCACAATAGCCAAGAAATGGGACATAGCCCAGATATGTATCAGCACATGAATTAATTGAAAATGTGCAGTGTGTATAGATAATAGAATTTCAGGGAGCTGTAGAGAAAAACAAAATTATGGAATATGAAAGGAAATGGATATAACTAAACTTCATTATGTTAAGCAAAATTAGCCATACTCAAAATTATATAGATCCCATGGGGAACCCAAATGTGGCCTCTTGGAAAGGCCTTAGGACTTTGGGTGTATGTGTTCTTAAAGAACTTCACCACGAAGTTGCCCCTTACCTTTGCTTTCTAGCTTCAAAGTGAGTGCTTTTGTTTCATTTTGTGTCTCTACTCTGTTTTGCTGCTTTACCATGGGTCTGGTGCAATAGCACCAATTAATTGATCATCTACTGAAAAATCTAAACACGTGAGTCTTGATAAAGCTCACACCATTGAATAGTTCTCAGATCTTCAGTCACATTAACAGAAAGCTGACAAATACACACATTGAAATGTTCTCTGATAATATCCAAGAGGCTTATTGCTCAGATTTCTGAAGTAGTAAGCAGCAGTAACCTTTTTTTTTGGAAATATAGTAATTATTGGTTTGAATTGTTATCCCAGTATGGGTCTGAACAAGAATAAATTGGGAGTCAGTGAAGTGTCAGCTGGAATTTTTTAGACAACAGCAGTTGAATTAGCCTCCTAGTTAAGTTCCTTTTAGGGATAAATTTTTTTCTTTTCAAGGCCATGATCATATTTGTGAATTCTCATAAGTTATATACCACTCTTATTTTTTGCTTATCTAGGGAGAAATTTAAGAATTCTCTTAAAAACTTCAGACATACTAAAATATCTTGTGGTATAATTTACAAGTTTGAAATGATGACTGTGATGATTAATGTTATGTGTTGTCGTAACTGACTCAAAGTGACCAGATTTTTGGTTAAACATTATTTCAACGTGTGTATATAAGAAAGTTTCTGCACTAAAGCCTATTGTCTTCTACAGTATAGGCAGGCATTCTCTAGTCTTGTGGGCCTAGTAGAACAAAAGGTCATTCTGCTCTTTCTCAGCTTCCTCATCTTTATGATTTCTGTTGAATGAATTCTGAAGAGACACACACACAGCATAGCATAGGAAACTGATAGTTTATTAAGAACATCATGGGGTCCTCTCAATGTTAGTGAGAGTAGACAGGAACTAAAAATGTCCTGGTGAGTAAAACCTCTCAAGGCAAGAGTATACAATAACCAAAGGGACACTGCACTGACTCACATGTTTAGGTGAAATTTATAATATCCATTATGGTACCTAGAATAGAGCATTTTTCTGTTAAGTGATTTACAGGGCAATTTGAATTAGATCTTAAGGAAGGGACACAGTGGAATATCTTTAATCTTTACCAGCCTTGCACTATGGAAGAAAAACCTTATTGTCCTTATTTTTGATTTACACACTTAAGTGTCTACCCATAGCCGGAGATAGGATTAAAACTTCATTGTTTTTACTACTTATCATTTTAAAAAATGTACATACATTGGTGTTTTTTTCTGTATCTATTAAGGAATCAGATCCCCTGGAACAAGAGTTGTAAACAGTTGTGAGCTACCATATTGTTGCTGGGAATTATATTTGGGTCTTCTGGAAGAGACAGTGATCTAAACTGCTGAGCCATTCCTCCAGCCTTGCAATCAAAATTTTGATGTTCTATTTCTTGGTTTTTATAAACTGCTGATTGTGAGGGAGAAGTATTTCCTCAATGACCTTCATACCTGCTGTCTGATTATCTTACACTGAGACTAAGGTTTCTCTAAACAGTCCATTCAGGGTCTTCTGTCTCCTGTTACTCTTTACTTTTTACAGGGAATTTCTGTTCCTAGGAGGAAGGAACAATGAATACAACAAATCTGCAAGAGGGGGTAAGGCTGAGCATGCAAGCTAAAATACAAGGGAAGATTACTGGAGGTAGTGGAACAGGGTTGAATATTGAATGAGAGATGTTTTAAATGGAACAAAAAAAAAAGGCCAAGAGCATCCCAGGGAATTGTCAGCACAATTCTGAGTTTCACCTATTCTCACCACGATGGTCTTCTTTATATATGGCATGACAGACAGGAACAAAATATGAAAGCAAAGTGTCTCTTCTTCATACCCAGAAATGTATGGCATTATTTTAGAGAAAAGTATAATGTTGCATAAGAAAATTTAATTTATGAAAGATTTTGGTATAGAAATGTAGAATTGGTATGATATATGCAATATCCAGCATGTAATATGATACATTTCCCTCCTTTCTCATCTCTAGTGCTTCAGCACATTTTTTGTTAATTATTTCTGTTCTCTGCTTCTGGCTGTGCTTTCAGAGTACATTAATTCACTGAAGATTGAGGAAGAAGCCAGATGCTTTTCAGGGAATTACAAGGGCAAGGTGGTAGGAGAAAAAAAGGTTTTAAAATATTAATTACATAGTGTTGTGAAGAAGCCACAAAGGGGTTGTGTCCATTAAAAGTATAAGATTATTATGGTGTCAAAACAAGAACTGTAAACTGATAAAGCGTCTGAACAAATGGCTTAGTGATGCCCAGGTCAGATTTCATTATACCTGGTGTCTTCTCAGTCTCCAACATGACAAATGGACCTTTGCTATATCATCAAGTTTTCACCCAAAATCAAGGAGCTCACATAAGAACACAAAGTGAAGGAATTTAAAACAAAATTGAAAAGCACATTTCTATATTTGAAACTGAAAAGGTCATCTACAAAAGTTTTCAATTTACGATTTTTTTAAACAACATTATTTAAAAAAACAAAGATAAATGTACAAATTTTAAGCATTTTTGCATGAAAGTATACGAATACATTTTTGTCAATGTCTGGATTTATTTTAAAGGCTTGATAATGTGCATTAAGATCTTACTAGTTACAATGAGCACAAAGTACTTGTAAAACAGGATGTAACCTGGAATTAGTCAAAGTTGGTGTGTAAAGATTAAGCATAATGGTTTTTTTTTCTTTTTTCTTTCTTTTTCTTTTCGTTTCTTGAACTTCATATAGTCTGTGAGTTGTTTCTGGAGTGTTCAGAGCTTTCTGGAGTCAGTATCCAATTATCAGTGACTGCATATTATGTCTGTTCTTTTGTGACTGGGTTATCTCACTCAGGATGATATTCTCTAGATGCATCCATTTTCTTTAGAATTTCAAAAAGTCATTGTTTCTGATAGCTGAGTAGTACTCCACTGGGTAAATATACCACAATTTTTGTATCCATTCATCTACTGAAGGAAATCTGGGCTCTTTCCAGCTCCTGACTATTATAAATAGAGCTGCTATGAACATTGTGGTGCATGTGTCTTTGTTGTATGTAGGGCTTTCTCTGGGATATATTTCCAGAAGTGGAATAATTGACTCTTCCAGTAGTATTACATCCAATTTAACCCCTTCATGTTAAAAGTCTTGGAAAGAACAGGAATCCAAGGCCCATACCTAAACATAATAAAAGCAATATACAGCAAACCAACAGCCAGCATCAAACTTAACAGTGGAAAACTTGAAGCAATACCATTACAATCAAGGACTCGACAAGACTGCCCACTCACACCCTACCTTTTCATCATAGTACTGGAAGTCTTGGCTGGAGCAATTAGACAGCAAAAGGAAATCAAAGGGGCACAAATTGGAAAGGAAGAAGTAAAAACATCACTATTTGCAGATGACACGATAGTATACTTGAGTGACCCCAAAAATTTCACCAGAGAACTCCTACAGCTGATAAACAAGTTCAGCAAAATGGCTGGATACAAAATTAACTCAAACAAATCAGTAGCCTTCCTATACTCAAAGGACAAACATGTGGAGAAAGAAATTAGAGAAAAGGTACCCTTCACAATCGTCACAAAAACCATGAAATACCTTGGTGTGACTCTAACTAAGCAAGTGAAAGACCTGTATGTCAAGAACTTCAAACCTCTAAAGAAGGAAATTGGGGAAGATCTCAAAAAATGGAAAGATCTCCCCTGCTCATGGATTGGAAGGATCAACATTGTAAATGTGTCCATTACAGATTCAATGCAATCCACATCAAAATTCCAACCCAGTTCTTCATTGAGTTGGAAAGATCAATGTGCAATTTCATCTGGAACAACAAAAGACCTAGAATAGTGAAATCCATCCTCAACAACAACAAAAAAACATCTACAGGAATCACTATCCCTGACCTTAAGCTATATTACAATGCAATTGTGCTAAAATCTGCATGATACTGGTACAGAGATAGGCATGTGGATCAATGGAATAGAATAGAAGATCCAGAAATGAGCCCTCACATATATGGACACCTGATTTTTGACAAAGGAGCTGTAGACATTCAGTGGAAAAAGGACAGCCTATTCAACAAATGGTGCTGGTCCAACTGACACTTAACATGCAGAAGAATGAAAATATATCCTGTCTTATCTTCTTTTACAAAGCTCAAGTGCAAGTGGATCAAAGTTCTCCACATTAAACCAGATACATTGAAACTATTAGATGAGAAAGTAGGGAATACCTTAGAACACATAGGCACAGGAGAAAACTTCCTGGACAGAACACCAATGGCTTGTGCCCTAAGGTCAAAGATTGACAAATGGGACTTAATGAGATTGCAAAGTTTCTGTAAGGCTAAGGACACTCTCAAGGAAACAAAATGTCATCCAACAGAGTGGGAAAAGATCTTTACCAACCCCACATCAGATAGAGGCCTAATATCTAAGGTATACAAAGAACTCAAGAAGCTAGACACCCAAGAACCAAAAAACCCTATTAAAAATGGGGTACAGAGCTAAACAAATGGTTCTCATTGGAGGACTATCGAATGGCTGAGAAGTATCTAAAGAAGTGCTGGACATCACTAGCCATCAGGGAAATGCAAATCAAAACAATCCTGAGATTCTACCTCACACCAATCAGATTGGCCAAGATCCAAAATTCAGATGACAGCAGATGCTTGTGAGGATGTGGAGAAAGAGGAACACTTCTCCTCTGTTGGTGGGATTGTGTAGACTGTTATAACTACTCTGGAAATCAGTCTGGCGATTCCTCAGAAAATTGGACCTAATTCATATTTTTTGTTCATTGCCTTAATTACTTTTCTTATTCTGTGAAGAAACATTTTGTTTAAGGTAATGTATATATAAAAATCAAAGCATTTAATTTGGGGCTGGCTTATAGTTTCAGAGAGTGAGTCAATGTCCATCATGTCGGGGGAGTTTGGCAGCAGACAGGCAGGTATGATAGTAGGACAGTAGTTGAGAGCTTACATCTAATGTAGAAGAGAGAGAGAGAGAGAGAGAGAGAGAGAGAGAGAGAGAGAGAGAGAGAGAGAGAGAGAGAGAGAGAGAGAGGGAGGGAGGGAGGGAGGAGGAGGGATATGGAGACTCAGAAAGATACAGAGATACAGAGACACAGAGACAGACAGAGAGGCACAGGGAAAGACACACAGAGAGACAGAGAATGCTAACCTGGAATAACATGGAATTTTGAAACTTTTGACAGTAGCAATTCTGAATTAATATTTTTGAGATGGCTGGGGGGTCTGCATTTCTCAACTAAGGGGTGATTCCTATTCACTGGGTATAAACTTTACACATCCTCTGTCCCCTTTGTTGGGTATTTTGGCTAATGCCATCCCTGTTGGGTCCTGAAACCTTTCAGGTCTCTGGCATGGGTCACATTCTAGTGGCTACCACTTCCCCACCCCCCAGTACTATACACCTCCATTCAGTCTCAGACCCTATATACTTCTCCCTGTCTCTTCCTGCATCTGATTCAGTGTCCTCTTTTCCCTTCCTCTCCTTTCTCTCTTCTAGATCCCTCCCTTCATCTACTTCCTATGCTTATTTTCTTTCCCCTTCTAAGTAGGACTGAAGCATGCACATTTTATCTTCCTTCTTGAGTTACATATAATCTGTAAGTTGTATCAAGAGTATTCTGAGTCTTTTGGGGGGGGATGGGGCCAATACCCACTTATCAGTGAGTACATACTATGTATGTTCTTTTGTGATTGGGTTAGCTCACTCGGGATATTTTCTAGTTCCATCTATTTGCTTGCAAATATCATGAAGTCATTTTTTATTGGATATTCTCTGCATTTACATTTCAGATGTTATCCCCCTCTTCCAGTCCCATTCCCCCTCCCATTGCCTCCATGAAGGTGCTCTCTCCCCCAATCACCCTCTCACACCTCAGCACCTTGGTGTTACCCTATGCTGGGAAAATGAGCCTTTGCTGAACCAAAGGGCTCTCCTCTCATTGATGCCAGAGAATGGTATCCTCTGCTGCATATGCACCTGGAGCCATGGGTCTCTCCATTCGAACTCATTGGTTGGTGTTTTAGTCCCTGGAAGCTGTGGTGGGTTTGGTTAGGAGATAATTTTGTTCTTCCCAGGGGGTTACAGACCCTTTCAGCTCCTTCAGTCCTTTCTCTAGCTCCCTCATTAGGATCCCTACGTTCAATTTGATTGTTAGCTGCAAGCATCCTCCTCTGTTAATCTTAGAGCATGACCCATTGGTGTTCTGTTCAAGAAATTCCCCCTTGTGCCAATGTGTTTAAAGTTCTTTCCCACTTTCTCTTCTTTTACATTCAGTGTATCTAATTTTATGTGGAAGTCTTTGATTGACTTGGACTTAAGCTTTGTACAAGGACATAAGAATGGATCAATTTGCATTCTTTGTCATGCTGATTGCCAGTTGAACCAGCATCATTTTTTGAAAACAGTTTCTACTAGATGATTTTGGTTTCTTTGTCAAAGTTCAAGTGACAAGGGGTATGAGTTCAGTTCTGGGACTTCAATTCTATTTCATTGGTTTACCTACCCGTCTCTGTACAGATGCCATGCAGTTTCTATTACTATTGATCTATAGTAGAGCTTGAGATCAGGAATGGTGACATCCCCAGAAGTTCTATTGTTGAGAATGTTCTTTGGTATCCTGGGCTTTTTGTTATTCCAGATATATTCAATTCAATCTCTATCAAAATCTGATTCCCAAATTTTTAAAGCCCAAAGAGAACAACATATTGGGATAGTGTAAGAAATATTTTTATTTGACCACCATCTACTTTCTGAGCAACAGGCGTTCAGAAACAGTCTATGAAATTTCAGGACCAACTTTGGAAGTTGCAGGTTCACTTCTAAAACATTATTATCCTAAGCTGTGCAGTCAACATCCACTTAGACACAGCAGGTATTTTTTTTTCATTTTTATTGAATATTCACTATATTTACATTGCAAATGTTATCCCCTTTCCTTCCACTCCCATACCCCCTCCCCTTGCTTCCATAAAGGTGCTTTCTTTCCCAACCACTCTCTCCCACTTCAGCGCCTTGGCATTCCCTTACACTTGGAAAACAAGTCCTCACTGGACCAAAGGCCTCTCCTCCAATTGATGCCAGACAATGTTATTCTCTGCTACATATGCAACTGGAGCCATATGTCACTCCTTGTGTACTCATTGGTTTGTGTTTTAGTCCCTGGGAGCTGTGGAGGGTTTGGTTGGTTGATATTGTTGTTCTTCCCGTGGGATTGCAAACCATTTCAAGCTCCTTCAGTCCTTTCTTTAGTTCCTTCATTGGGATCCCTGTTTTCATCCCGATGGCTGGCTGCAAGCATCCTCATCTGTCCAGCCCCATTGTTTTCTCTCCAGGCTTTGTCTTGCTGTTCCTTTCCCTGCATGGAAACTATGTGTGCCTCTTGTTTCTGGGCAGAACTGAGCGTAACTGAATTGCTGCCTTGTTCTTGTGTCGCTCCCCTCGGCACATCTCTGACTGACTGATTTACTGATATGGTCTTCACAGTGGCTGTCCTGGGGCCCATAAAGACTTTTAAAGGAGGGGATTATGGAGAAGGAATGGCCCAGCCATTTCCATGAGAATTTCTCTATACTCAGGAGAGGCTCTGAATTTCCTAGGATGACAGGATCAGGCAGACACAAGTTGTGGCTTTCTAGACCATAGCATTTAAGAGTCCCCAGGTCTAGCAGGGAAGTACTGAGTGGGAGCAGATTGGCCACAAGATTGCAAGCCATTGGTAGAGGCCCTCAAACAACAACACATAAGTATGATGTTTGTCTTTCAGGAGGCATAGGAAAGGGAAAAAACGGAGTTATTAAAACAATGGGTATCACAGGCAACAATAATTAAAGAATTCAGAGAGGAAAACCTTCTTCCCATAAGGTTTCAGAAAATATGATATTGCTTGGAATTTGAATGTCAGTTTTAAAACTTAAATTAACTTAACTTTAAATTAAAAATTTTAACAATAGTTTTCAATGTAAAAATCATTCCAGTGAAACAAAGCTGTAAAAATCTGTTAGGGAGCCAATGAAATGATTTCCCGTTTCAATTTTGAACTAGGCATTTCAGAGTTCTAATACAATACAAAAGCAATTTGTGTGTTGTGCTTTCACTAAATCATATTTTTAAAAATTAGATAAGGAATTTTTTCTATGTATCTCAATATGTCTTCTAACTCATGATTGTCCTGCCTCGGTTTCTCAACTGCTAGTGTTACAGGCATTGCAGTAATGTGCCTGCCTGACATTGCATGCCTTTTGTTTCATTACTTTATATTTTTATTTCTTTATTGAGATATAAGAACATTTTCTCTTTTGTTGTATATTTTAAAATGTAAACAAATGCTTGGTCATCCCTACAATGAAAGATCTGCTGAATTGGCCCAGTGGATAACTCTACCTATAGAATCCAATCGACTGTAGTTTTAAACTCATGGTGGAGGTCCCATGGCAGGTGTGATAAAAGCATCCATGGGAAACACTCATCCAGTTTGCATTTTGTTTTAACTCCACTTTCCATTTGACTTAATTTTACCCCTTTCTCTTTGGTAATCATATAACAATCGCTGTCCTCTGCAACCTTCCAGTTAAGCAAATTTGGACCTCTGGCCATATTATAAAAGGGTCCGGGGTTCATGTGGTAGAGGTGTATTGAAGAAAAGGTGACAGTCCTCAGGTGCTGTTCTTGGTGCTAGCATTTTATGTGAACAGAATGGCAGAAGCCAGTTTGTCTCCACAGGCCTGACTGGTTCACGATTCTTTCGCCTCTGCCATCTGACCTTTATTTTCTAATTTGTTGAATAGTTTTTCCTTCAGCTATGCTAATTCCACTAAGTAAGCTGATTCTTTTGTAGGCAAACTCTGATTACATTTTTTCCAGTTCTTTGCTTTTTCCCTTTGGTCTAGGAAACATCACTCCAAGACGGTTGGAGTCTGGAACAAGTACAGTCATGGGAAATTTGCTGGTAAGGACTGTAGCTATCATGGGGTGTTTTTCCATCTGCCCATATGTTTTAGGCACATTTCTCTGTTGGTTCTCTCTATGTCTCTGTCTCACACATACTTTCTCCTTCACTCTTTTTCTTGTATTGCTCAAAAAAAAAAAAAAAAAAAAAAAAAAGAGAGGATTTTTATGTGTTCAGTGCTTCCCCAGGCTCCAAATCAAGTGCCAACCCTGAGCAGAAACAATGTGATCACTGCCATTAGGAGGCTTGAGGTTGAAGTCATTCCTGCCCCCAGGAAACCTGACTTTCAGGAGTTGTGATAATTCATTGTTCATTCTGCAATAGAAATGACAGATTGCTTGCCCTGCATACATAAGACCCTAGCATTGCAAAAATAGGAGCGCACACTCACAGGCTCTAAAAGGAAAGGCTTGGTCTGGAATTTAAGAACCATTCAGAATAGTAATGGGTCTCCTTGAAATGTGATTGCTGGGATTGATAGTATTTTCCTTCCTGATTGTTTAAGATATTGCTTGGGGATACACATCTAGTTCACTGACCTGTTAGAGAGACCTCTGTTGTCCTTCAAACAGGAATCCCCCTGATCTCTGGAATAGCTTAGAAACAGTAATCAGCTGAAAGATTTGCTTCTGATTTTCTGGTCAGGTAGGAATCCATCAGCATCGTGTAGGGAGAATATAATGTGTGAACTGTTTTCAGGACAAGCAAGGGGCTTTTCATTAGGGTTCCCAGAGAACACAAAAGAAATCCCCTTGCAGGGGAGTACATCAGCTTAGCCTGGAGTTCTTCAACAATATTCAGTCAGGCACAAATACAGGTTTACCATTACATAAAATAGTAAATCATAAGGAAAATATACTTATATTCTTTCCAAATTAAGTGCCCATGGCTTCTGAGGAAGTACAACCAGTGCAGACATTTATTTTGTGAAAGTTCAAAATAAAATTTCAGTTATAAAAACAAAAAATAAATAAATAAACCAGAATAAATGCAAGGTTAATGTCTAACAAGACATACTGTATGTAATTAAACTCAATTTTATCAATTCTAACATTCATTAATGGTTTCAAAGCCTGAGGAGCTATGAAGTTCTTTAAGAAGCAATCAATAACCTATTACAATTGTGACACACACTCTGAACCTAATTACCAGCAGCAGAATACTTGTGGCCCATTTAATAAGATAGAGGTATTATTAGAGGTGAGAAGGAGCATGAGGGTTAATCAACATTGACTTGTATTTCACCCAAATCTACACATTAATTTTTTTCTTTATAATACATCTAGGAAAATGCTAATTAGAGCTGCTCATTACACATTTTTCTTCTTTCTAAAATTGAACTTCAGGCTTGTTCTTTCAGAAAACTTGGCTTTTGAAGTGCTCTGAAGAGTGGAATCTTTAATGCTCTGGTATCTTACAAGATTTTGATAGGAAGGTTCTCTTTTTAAGCGGCTTAATGAATTATAGTTAGTGTTTTTTCTTTCACTGGTCTTTAATTTGGGGCTGATGGCATCTTTTTCTCCTCCTCCAGGCATTTTTACCTCTATCTTGGTATTGGCTTGAACATCCTACATCCATTCTCCTGCCTACATGTCTTTCTAGGGGAAAACAAAACTAAAACAAAAAACAAACAAAACAACAACAAAACAGATACTAAACCAGACCACACCATATATGTAATACATACATTATATATATATATATATACATATACACATATATACATACACACACACACACACACATATATATATATATATATATATATATATATATATATACATATATGTATAATCACCATGCATCACTTGTGTGTTCACCACAAGACTCCTGAGACTAGATCAGATGTAAGTATCTCATCTGAGAGGTACAAGGAACCTCAGGTAAAAAGGAAGGAAGTAAATGTTGAAAAGAAATGTTCTTAGTTTTCATCCTGAGTGTCTGGTAGAGGAATCCTAAAACTGTTGTAATTTCCACAGTATTTGAGTCCATTTTCAACTTTTTGACAGGCTACCATAGACTGGATAAATTATAAAATTTCTAAGTTCATTCTTCTCTTCATCCTGGGGATCAACTTTCGGTCCTCGTCCTAAACAACAAATGCTGCCCCATCTCCCCAGCGTTTGTCTCCCCTCCCCAGTACCATTACACTGGCAGTAAACTTTCAACATGATCTTAAAAAGAATCAACATTGAAATTATAATACTTAGCACACTATTTTGTTATTCATCCTGAATGCTATGGAATCATATCAGAATTTTTATTATAAAAAAGCTGGGTGGATCACTTCATGTTTGGGCTAGTCACCAAAACCATGAAATGATTAGTATATTAGCATTTTCATCACCAGGTTCTGACCTTTGGAAAGGACAAAGGTGAGGCTAGTGGACACAGTGAGCAACTGGAAGAATGCTGTGCCCAGGACGGGCATGGATGTTTTGGTTCCTCTTCCTCTACACCTCTGTGTATCTCTCTTATCTTCCCATCTGGCAGTGGCTTAGTGTATCCTTTGTTTCACCCCATTGTAAAGGTTTGGGTTAAATAATGTTTCCAAATTCAAAGTAGCATGCTTAATCCAGAAGCCTCTTCTATTTGCTGCGTGACTATCACATTACATAGTAAGAACTCTTTCAAAAACCAGGGAAACTGAGTCTGCAGTAGGAGTCATTGGTCAGAGCAATCAAAAACAATAGTGAAAAACTATCTTGATGTTTGCTGACTGCCTTGAAATACTAAGAGGCTCAAGCAAACATCGAACTGAAAGATACAATCTTTCACACTGAAAGAGTAAAGAATTTATTTCAACCAAGATTTATTGAACACCTATTAGGCAAAAACAGAAAACAACAACAACACAAACAACTGAACAATGTAGGATGGATATAAGATCAATGTAAGATGAATGTGTAAAGGGTATGAAGTTTCAAAATACAAGAAAAACCAAATTATGTTAATTTCCTACAAGATTCAAAATAATACAGAGGCTGATGTTTTTTTTGATTAGCAGCCACAGGACCATTGCATATAAAATAAGTTCAGAATATACTGATGGTCCTTAAGAAGAAAAAAGAAACCAACCAACCAACCAACCAACAAACAAACAAACAAATCTGAATTAAAAGTGTTTGAAATTAGTACTGAATCAAAACAAAGCAAATTTATAGATTTAAAATGATCCACAAAATTTCATATTTGGCTGCATATGTGCAAAAAACACTGTATACTCATCTCTATGTAGATTGCAAAAGCAAGCATATGACTGTAGGGATAAATACCAGCAGTCCCAAAGACAAACAAAGGCAAATCTCATGTTAAAGGAGCTAAATCTACTTTTTTCTCACTCTTAACTCAATCTGGAAATCTGACCTCACACATGCTGATTTTCCCCCTAAAATAACACTGCTAGGGAGAAAACTGAGATCACAGAGGAGCCTCCTGGGTTATATTCAAGATAATCAGCTGAATTCTTTATGGAGTCCTTCTGTTTCTTCATTAAAATAATAGCCTTTATTTGGAGTCTTTCAGTCCTTGGAGACAATTTATGGCTTTAACATTGAACTCAAAGACTAGCGATTTAAGACAAGAAAAAGTCGGAGGACCCCTGGGTTGCAGTAAGGTGTCAAACCTAATGCAAAATAGGAACAAAATTAATTCTTCTCTCTGTCGCCAAGGTTTGCTCACATACCCTCTTGGCAAGCATGAATTCAAACACATGAATACACATAAGTATACACCCCTCGCCCAATCTAGTCTCAGGATGCCACAGGATTCTGATCGTTGTGTCCTAGCAAAAGTCAAAAAATGACTCAGTTCTGTAATGCTTTTTGGTGTTCTTGGTGAACCTTTAGGAATTTCTAGGAACTGTTGCTAGCTCCTTTTCTCCTTTCTTCACATTATAGTGCGGTTGTTGGCTCCTTCTCTTCTTATTTCACATTATTATATTCTATAACCTGTCCTGCCAAAACCTTGCCAGTTGTATTTTTCTAGTTTGCTTCAAACTCTTTTATTCAGCTACTAATAATCAAGGTAAATCTTAAATGTCTGCCAGAGTGGGCATTGCTAGGAATATAAGATTCTAAGAGAAGCCTAAAGACTTTAAGTATTAAAGGGAGTATAGCATGAAATGTTAGAAGATGACAGGCTTTGGATGCCTTCCCATACCTGCTCTTCTTGCATCTGTCCACACCAGCATGATTTTAAGTCAATTGCCAATACTGAAAGAATTCTGAGCTTTGTACACTCAGTCACCCCAGTAGCAAATCAAAACTGACAATGGGTAATTGCACAAAAGACTAACAGGAACTGGCATATAAGTTCTAGTTGTCTGGCTCCTAGGTATCATAATTCTAGGATGTATATTCTTCCTTTGTTTTTGGTTTCTGCCACTAAACTAAGTTCCAGTGGCTCATGGCACATCCATTTCTATTGGTGGACTGTCTCTGTCCTATTTTTTAGACCAGCCAATTAGCCAAACTATGGCCACTAACTAGATACCTTAAAATCTAACTACCCTAAGTAGTAGAAGCCAAGTTTGCTGCCTGAGAATTCATTGCCATATGATTGCCACCTGCCATCCCACCCTGACTCTCTTCACTTTGGAAACTCAATCACAAAAAAAAAAAAAAAAAAAAAAAAAAAAAAATAGAATTTCAGGAACTCCTGGATTCTGGTTGGCTGAATTTAAATCAGAGAATTACACAAGATGAGGGATGTTAGGGTGTGTGCTTTCCTCTCTCTCTCTTCTTTTCCTCTGCTCTCCTCTTCTCTCCTTTTTTCCTCTCCTTCTCCTCCCCTTTATTTGTGCAGGTATATGCCACATACTCTTCTTGACCATTGCCTCAGATGTCTCTTAGTCATAGATATGATTTTGCTTCCATTTCATTTTCCCATTAGTTTTTATTTCTCAAGGGACTGCAACCTTACTTTGGATTCCACTGGTGAGTTATAAATGTCAGGCTATTTGCTTAACCAGGCTATTTGTCTTGGGCAGCTATTTTCTCTGTATTGAAATATTCCTTCCTGGAAGAGTATGTGAAGGTTAAGGGAGTAAATGAAACTTGCAAGATTTAGGAAGTAAACAAAAGTTACAAACCCCAGGAAATTCATGGGGAACCATCTGATGGGTTTGCAAGTTCTGTAGGGGGCTCTAGGGATGTCCCTATAAGTCACTAGACACTGGGAGGTGAAGTTCTTATCATGTAGGGGTCTTTGGGTAGACTGTGTTCTGGTAAGCAGCCCTTAAGTGTCCTCTATAAGTAGGTTAGTAAACTCACTGTTCCACTGTCTAGATACTGGTGAAATGATTTATTTGGTCTGGTTCTGGTGCACTAACTATAGTAAGTAGATGTCTCTTCATGTCTCCTCAGGATAAGTGACACAACACTAGCTTTTTCTCCTCAGAACTGAGTTAGAAATGAATAAATGATGACCACTGCCTTGAATTGTTCTCTGAATGTATTTGTTGCCCCAAATCTCACTCCCACTATACCCGTGTTTCTATGAGGCAGTCATTTATTTTTACTGTATCATGATGATTAGATCAGCTCAGCGGTCTGCTTCCTTAGCCATAAGAATTTGTATACTTGGTTAGTTATCTATTCATTCTCTCACCGTTCTGTAGGAATTACTCTGTCCTAAGTACAATTTCAGAATAGAGAACCCTTTTCAGATGCGTACTTTAGTTTGTTTGCTACTACACTGAAAGTGAGTTATCTATCACCTAGGTTCAGCTCTTCTTCTTCAATGATTCCCATAATCCTGTCCACAATTTACTAATTTTAACACACCCTCTTCTTACTTTTGTCTTTGTGTACTCCATCTAATCTTGATGAGCACACCCTGTTGTATTTTCATATTTTCAAATTCTACATCTTATGTAGAAATTAGGGTTAATCATAGATTTTACATCTTTACTGGAACCACAAAATTATAAATGTTCATTAACTAGAAAAATGCTATTGGATACCTACAATGCATCAGGCATAGTGAGATATAGTGAACAAAAAACGACTAGTCTACCATATTTATGAAGCTTATAATTTACTTGGAATAATGCGTAGAATAGCAAGTTGATTTCCCTTTTTTCTTGGATTATATATTTGAGGTTCATCTACCCCCTAATGTTTATCTGTAGACCTCAAGCCTCAAGTCAATATTCACAGAATTTTGATGTCTGTTCTCAGCCATGCAGAGAGCAATGAAGAGTTGGAGTTGCCCAAGTTGCACATTTCCAGCTATGATTGAGGAAGACTGTACTATGCCTTCTTTTAACAGCTCTCAGATAGCAAGTGAAATTTTATGTCTTGCTTTATGTCATATTTTCTACATTTTGTGCTTTTGGGGGGCAATTTTGCAGTTTAAAATGACCCCCAGGTATAGTCCTGAACTGTTGCTACATTTTTTTAAGTGCAGGAATGCTGTGGGGTAACATATGGAGAAACTGTATGTGCTGAAATCTGTTTCACTCAGCAATGAGTTATAGAACTCCTGGCAATGATCTCAATGCTAATGAATCAATAAGTTATATTAAAGAAGTGATCTTTAAACATACACATAAAACAAGGTTATGAGCTGAGTTTAGCAACCTAACATGGGTTCCTCCTAGGAGTGTAATAAGAATGTATAACAGGAGATTAAAGAAAGGTTTGACCTCAGAATGGCACTTTAGCTGTGCTGTGAAGAGATGTCAGGATTAGTAGAGTGAGAGTGGGAGGGAGGGACATAATAAGTGAAAGGAAGAGTCAAAGGATGTCATCAGGGTCAGCATCATAGGTATCAAGGTAGGAGGTGCTAGCAATTACCAATGAGGCTACAAGGGAAAGACGGCAAGTTAGATTTAAGACTGGGCCTTGAATAGTTACTGCTTTTGGTGACAACAGTACAGTGATTTGCTCTCTACAGAGAATAAGATGGTGTTGGAATGAGTGCATAATATTGTGGGAACCAAAAGAGAACCTTCCAGGAGGAGCTACGTGCTTAACCAGAGTCTCACTGGCTAACAAAAAGTCACGTGGCTTTTAAAAGAATTCTTTTTGATTTAGAAGCATGTTTGTCCTTGGTGACTCTTTGGAGTACCTCTCCTAAGAAATTTAATTTACTTTTAACAGTGCTGACTATAATTTTAGTTTGACTCTTTTAGTTATAGCTGACATTATTCTTAAGCTTATGTATGTATTGCGCACTTTGTGATTTAGCAATGTTACTTTTGGTGTAACTCAATCTTAGGGGAAGTTAGATGAGGTCACTAAAATTACTGAAATAGTGGGTTATCATCACTACCTCTTCATCTCATCATTTTACTGTTTCAAGTTTGTGAAGGAAATAAAAAAAGCCACAACATTATTATCATTTTTGTTTCAGAAAGGGTCATGTTACATAGCCCACAGTGACCTTGAAGTTGTGATAGTTTTCTTGTCCAACCTCTAGAATGGTAGGATTATAGCCATAAGTTACTACCCTGGCTTGAAACACATTATTGCCAATTATTCTAAGTATGATAACGATTATTTTCATGATCTCGAGGTTTTCAGAGTTTATACATTTCTGAAGGTACAAACTGAAACATTAACAGAAATCATTGCTTTTTCCCATACATGTTTCAAAATAATCTGAATGAGAAGGCAGTAGATATGAATAAAATTAGTCTGTGCCTGTCACACATTGGTATTTAATACTGTAATGATGGGCAGATGATCCTTTGTCTCATCTTGCTTACTTTTTATACATATTCTATAACGGCAACCAAGATAAAAGCATGTTTTCTAGTGAAGCTTTGAGTTTTTTTTACCAGTTCTTAAAGGTGCATTGGCTTCATATTAGCTGTTTTAAAGACTCAAATTTTTTTCTATGATTTTATATTTAGCTAGAAATTGTGTTGACTAGCTTTATGTGAACTTGACATAAGCTAAAATCATTTTGGAGGAAAGAAACCCATTGAGAAAATACCCCCAACAGAGTAGCTTGTGGCCAAACTTTTGGTGCATTTTCTTGGTTGACAGTTGATGTGACCCAACTCACTGTAAGTGGTTCCATCCCTGAGAGGTGGTCCTGGGTACTATTAGGAAACAGGCTGAGCAAGCCATAAAGAGGAGGTCAATTAACAGTACTCCTCCAGGCAATGGTGTATAGGTCAATTCTTGTCTCCAGGTTCCTGCTCTGACATCTCTGGATTATGAACTGAAGTCCATAGATGAAATAAACCTTTCCCTCCCCAAGTTGCTTTTGGTCATGGGGTCTCATTACAGCAACTGAGACTCTAAGACAATATTGGACACAAATGGTCATGGATATGGAAGGAAGGTTATATTAAACTATATTCTAAAACCTATATGTGAGAAATAATTTCCCCAATTTCAATTTACTGAATAATTACCTACTGGCATTCATCATCCTCCTATAGGCTTAGAAGCATTTGTGAGATGACAATTAATTAGCATAATAGCTTTATAAAAATGCATGTTGCTTTTAATTGCTATGGCCCATTTTCCTTGTTTAATACAAACTTGGAAGCTCTTCATGTATCAGAAATCTTTCTGAATTTGCCCTTGCATGGTTTCACAGACATTTCCCCCTGGAGACATGGTAATTTTGCAACTTTTAAATATTCAACACAACTCTAATTATAAATGGTTCTCTTTCAAAAGTGGTAGCCAGACTCTTGGCTCAAACCACCTCTCGGTTCACTTGTAGGGATGACGGTATAATGAGAGATGATCAGCACTGGATTCGTTCATTTCTTTCTTCTTCTTTTTATTGAGAACTGAGGTGTAATTTTAATAAATCCATCTTTATGTTACTTGGTTTTTTTCCTTACAGGTTTTCTAAAATCATTTTTATTAGCTATTCTCTGTATTTACATTTTAAATTTTATTCCATTTTCTTATACTCCTATGCCCCTCCCCTTATTTCTATGAAGATGCTCCCATTTACAACCACCCACCCTCACCTAAGCACCTTGGCATTCCCCTATACTAGTCCAAAAGTCTTTTCTCCCATTGATGACAGACAATGCCATCCTCTACTACATATGCAACTGGACCCAGGGGTCTCTCCATGTGTGCTCATCTGAGGCTCTGCCTGAGTCATACTGATATAGATGAGGATACTTGCAGCCAATCATTGGACTGACCAGAGTGACCCCAGTGGAGGACCTAGAGAACGGATTGAAGGAGCTAAAAGGGTTTTCAACCCCATGGGCAGATCAACAATATCAACTAGCCAAACCCTGCAGAGCTCTGAGAAACTAAAACACTTTCATTTCTTTTAATTAGAATTTCTTCTGCCTTAACATCTGGCTCATTCCTGACAGCGGTTATTGCTATTAAGAAACCCATAGAAAGAACAAGAATACCAACCAACCCCAAGAGCTCCCAGGGACTAAACTACCAACCAAAGAGTACACATGGAGCCACCCATGGCTCCAGCTGCATATATAGCAGAGGATGGCCTTGTGAGACATCAGTGGGAGAAGAGGCCCTTGGTCCTGTAAAGGCTTGATACCCCAGTGTAGGGGAATGCCAGGGCAGGGAGGCAGCAGTGGGTGGGTAGGGGGAGCACCCTAATAGAAACAAGGGGAGGGGGGGATGGGATCAGAGGTTTTCAGAGGGGAAACTGGGAAAGAGGATAACAATTGAAATGTAAATAAATAAAATATGTCATTTTAAAATAAGAGAGTATGAAAAAACAAAACAAACAACAACAAAAGAACACTTTCAACTTTGAATATCATCTGTGGGAATATCCTGGTCAATCTAGGATACCCTGAACAGGCAGAGGAAAAAAACTTGTACCCAAGTTCTCCCACATTTTCCATTACACTGGAGGCTGATAAGAAAATGAGAATATGTGTTTGTCAGAATGGAGAAGAATATAAAAAAGGAAAGAAGACAGTGGCCCTAGCCTAGGAAGGCACTGGGAAGGTTTCAGAGGGTGACCATATGGAGCCATAAATCAGTGACTACCCAGGCAACAAAGTTAGCAGTCTACATCTGGCCTTTGGCTCACCAGTTATTTATTGAGCACCTGCTGTGAGCACAACCCAGCCATTGCCACTGTGAAATTCAAAAGACTCCAGGGACTTTGCCCTGCAATCCATTGTAGTCAGAGGCAGACATCTATGGTTTAATGACCTGCTGGACGACAAGCACTCATCTCTCTGGTTCCCCCTCATATCCAATTGCTTGGCACTAGAGTTAGCTGTCAACAGTAACCTTCAAAAGCTGGTTTGCTATAGGACGGATGGTTTAGTGCTGCTCTCAGTTCTCATCAGAGAATTTCCTTTGTGCAGTGGACAAGGTTAGTACAGAGACTCACAAGTGGTCAAAGCATAGAGGAGTGACTGTCGTATGCTCAGCCATGAATAGGGCATATATATTATATCTCCTTTCCTCAAGGCTCAAGGAATATTGAAAAATATTTTTGAAAGTGGATGGGACAGTAGGGGTTGGATACAGTAGAAGTGGGAGAGGAGAAGAATGAGGAATAATTAATACTGAAATAGTTTTGTATATATGTATGACATTTTCAAGAAAATGAATAAAATACTTAAAAGCATGATTAGGTGAATGAATGCAACAAATGTGGCTGTAGTTATGCACCTGCTTAATGCCAAAAGGAACTCAATCAATTTAAACCTAGAACAGAACAGTTTTGAAGGCTGAAATGTCCAAGAGCATCTTATAAGAGCACTTCTGCATTATTATTCCAAAACGAAAGCCAGACAGGCAAGAGAGAGTAAGTGCTCAAGAGTGAGAGAGCACAAGATGGAGTCCTCGGTCTTGAGCCTTGCACAACCAGCAGAGCCTTTCCACACCACATCCCAAATGTTACAACTCTGAATTTTGGAGGTCAAGTTTCCAGCACATTAACTCTGGAGGACACATTCAAAGCAAATCTCCAAGGAAAGTAAAGGCTAGGCAGTAAACAGCCATAGGTGGAAGATATAAGAAAATGTTTATTCCCTAGAGTCCCCTGAGAGCAGGAACATGACCCTTTTGATATATTGGTTTCAAACATGTAGGTTCATGTACTGTGCAATAATACATTTCAGTACCTTGAGATGCCCAGTTTCCAGTGCCATGTTACAGCATTATTTGAATATATATTCATATAAATATATTATTGTTTTTAGAACTATATAAAGGGAAGTTCAAAAAGCTAATGTTTTGAGCCACTAACTACAGGATAACAAAATATTCTTTTAGGCTAACACTGAAATGATTTAGAAATTGCCACACTAGTTAACTCAAGCTTCTTTCCATTAAGTGCAAGGTTCCCTATGAAGTGCTAAAGTGACTTGAATGGAAAGAAAAATATTAATAATTTAGAACATCACCTGTCATTGTCCAGTTGATGCTGCTGAGTTCATCTGAAGTGTGCACAGGAGTTTTATATCGCTAGCAATAGAGCAGTTGTTTAACTCATTTTACAGCTCAAGAAACAAGAGTCAGGAAAATTATGAACTGTGTGACTTGCCCTTAGTCACATAGCAAGTGAATCATAGGGTTAGCATTCTAAGTGGGGTTTCCTTGGGATGCCTTCTAAAAGATGCTAGCATTTCAGTAAATAGAGTAGGAAGTGCTTATGAGCTGTGAGAGTAAACATGATTATTTACATTACACATATTTCTAAGCATAACAGAGACACACATACACACAGAGAGAGAGAGAAGGAGAGAGAGAGAGAGAGAGAGAGAGAGAGAGAGAGAGAGAGAGAGAGAGAGAGAGAGAGAGAGAAGAAGGGAGAGACGAGAGAGAGAAACACACACAGACATAGAGACAAAGAAACACACAGAGACAGAGACAGAGAGACACACAGAGACAGAGTCAGAGAGATGCACAGAGTCAGAGACAGAGGGAAGATTGGAGGAAGGGAGAGAGGAAGGATACAGAAAGGGAGAGATTTCTGAAGGTGTGATTAAGAAATGATATGCCTGGCACAACAGCATTTTCCTGGACAAGAGTTCAAGGTGGATCTTCAGTTTCCTGCAAGGTCACCTTTTCTCCATCTTAGCTTTTCCTGCTTCCAAGAATAGATTTACCACAGCAGATGCTATCATTTGAACTGTACAGCATGTCCTGCTAAGATGCTACTCCACTTCTTCCACAGCCTCCTCTTATATGTGTGGTGGGTACTGTATAGATTAGTAATTGTATCAGTCATACTTAAAAGCCATCTTTTCTGAGATTTTCATTAAGGAATCTAAGTAAATAATAATTATTTTTTAAAGCTATCCAATGTTACCAACAAATGGTAATAATAAATAATAGGATCTACAATTTTTAAAATGGCCAAATATTAAGTACAATGCTATCAACAAAACAAACAAAAATTGTCTAGAATATTATATAGAACAATAGCAAAAAGAATGATAATCAAGTCTGCAGTGATGTCAAGAATGTACAGAATCAAGCAGGTGTATTGGTCTATAGCCTGCTTCCGGAAGCTGAGTTGTGGTATATGCAACAAGAATTGTAGCTTTATACGAGCAGTCTGAACCTTATAGGATCCAACTGACTGTGGTGAAACACATGCCTCAGGATTTTCTTGACAGGTAAGAGGATTTTGTCATTAATAAAGTAAGCAAATGATTTAGTGCTGTGGAAACTTGTCTTACTTGCAGTACAACATTCTGGGTTTTGTTCTGTTCTGTAGAGCATTAGGGATTCTATTCTCTTTTGGACCCAGTATAAAAGACCTCATCGATTAAAGGAGAACTTTTTGTTTAAAAAAATAATCAGAAGGGTTGGAGAGATTTTGTACACTGATCAATGGTTAAGGGTGTAACTACTCTTCCAGAAGACCTAGCTTCAATAGCTAGGATCAGTATGGTGGCTCACAACTGTCTGTAGCTCCAGTTTTAAGAAACCGAACAGTGTCTTCTGGTCTTGATAGTTTGGATATAGGCATTTGGTTAACAGGTATACATGCACAGAGAACACTTAGGCATATATGGTAACAACAACATAAAAGTGAGAAATCTCTTTCGAGTGCCAACTCTTGACTAACTGTATATAGAGACTTCAGCATCCTCCAGGGTCTAGACGTCAAATCAAGCACATGAGTATTTGAATGTGCTTACGTGCGAAGAATCTTATTCAAACATTATGTTATGCATCTGAGAACCCTTACTCAAAACAACATTATGACAATGGTCAATGAGAGGTGGGCCATTTAGGAAGCTCTAAAGGTAGATGACTATGCAAACAGGCCTAGGGATCACATTCACAAGGTCTCTTTCTAACCCAGGAAACCTTGTGTATATTAATCGTTTATTCCTTGGTGAATGAGTATTTTAGTTTGTGAACCTGCTTATTTATAATTTGATTATGATGTAAGTACCATCAAATTCAATGTTTTTATCTTTTAAATATAGATTACATGGTAAGTTCATGATAATTTCCTGAATTTTACAAATATATATATGGAGTTACTCATGTATTTCAATAAAATACAAAGCAGCTAATGATGTATCATCAGTTTTTAGAAAAGTGACATTCCATTCTCTTGATTTCTTTTCCTTTCTAGTCCGGAGTTTAATGCTTTTTCATTTTCTACTTGCTTGTACTTCCTGTGATCATATAGATGTCTGGGTTGGTAAACTTTATAAGCAGATTCAGATATACTCACATAGTTTGGTCCTGAGATCCAGGATACAAGAATAAGTAAAAAAAATATTTGATAACATAAAATCCTAGCATATTATCTAAAAAATTTACCAGGAGCCTTTGATCAGAGAATCATGGTGTGTTTGCCCAGCCCTTGGAAAAACTGATGTGTGTTAGGATTTTCACCTAGTGCTAACCATAGTAAGGTGAGGGGGTGAGTCTTGCCATCCTCCCTGCTTGCAAACCCTTGACTCTGCCTCTTCAGGCAGCCTCTCTAAGCCAGTTTTCAATACACATTTCTCTGTGTCTATCCATGCATACATTTAAAAGTAATCCTGTTTTAACTAACATCGCTGGTACTTTTACGTGTTATTATTAAACAGTGCTTCAGCTGTCAGCATGATGTCCTTCTCCATATGCTTCCCTGACCCTTCTGACATGCTGGCTTTCCCAGGGCCCATGAAAGACAGAGGGGGTCTGGGTTTGTAGGAAGAAGTGCCTGACGGACACAACATGGTGCAATTCTAAAGGGCATTGCTTCTCCCTTCATGCTTTTCAGACTCCCCTCTGCTGAGGAAGGAAGATGCCCTTCTATACTTCTTTGTACTTTGGGGCACGGAGCCTCCAATCTCCACTCTCATAACCCCATGCTGAAATTGCAGCTTATTCCATTTTCTTTTTGTAGCAAAATGATAGTCAGTGGGCTGACATTTTCTATCTAAGTGGGAAAGCCATCCTGCTGATTAAGCTTATAAAAATTCCTTCACTTATATAAAGCTTACACTCCACACTGTTCTATTCACCAAAGCTCACAACAACCTGCTCAGTATTCATTAACCAACTACCAAAGAGAAGGGTTATTGTCAACCATCCTACCAGGCATCATTGAGCACTTACATAGTGAACACTGGGCATTTGAGGATAGGCTCGTTGCTATTATGATTATTTGTTGAGTTAGTCATTAGTTATTTCTATTTTACATATGAGGATTAGAGTAAAAGGATTAAATGAATTTGCCCCAAGTCATCTAAATAGTGAATTAATGCAGCAAAACTGTCAAACTTGATTTTTTGATTCTAACTATAGTGTAGTCCCTTCTTCTACTCTAATTTGTTGCTGAGTTATATTTTTCAATCTTACCACTTCTGTTTTAAAAGAATTGTATTAAATTTCTGCATTAATAGAACTAATACAATAATTATATGTTGAATAACTGAAGGTTCTCATGTGCTAACATAATCAATAATCATGAATGTGAATTTGTTAACAATAAAGTTTAGATGTAGCCATTAATAATCAAGAATGGGAAGGAATGGCTTGAAGGAATGTAGCAGCTGTGGTGGCTAAGGTCACGAGTGCAGTGGTCCTATCATGTCTGGAAGACAGTTTTGTTCTCCTCCACCTCTTCCTTTCACAAACATTCTGACATATCTCTGTCCCCAGAGCCTAGGGGACTGGGTTTTGTATAAGTGATCATTTTGGAGCAAGCACTCCACATCCAGTTACCTAGTCTCTGAACTTAGTCTGCTTGTCAATTTCTGATGAGGTCTACACGTGTTTGCACACATACTCCTTCTCAAAAAATGTACCTAGAAACTTCAGAGCCCTTGAGTTCCTACCTTCCTTAGCCTGCATGTACTCTCACCTCTGAGAAATGCTATCATTTCCACCCACCCCTGGTAACCATAAAAGTTATTTTTTATGTAAGTGTATCCTCATCATATCCAGGAATAAAAAGATAGAAAGGCTATCGGACCTGAACTGGTTTGGAGTATATGATAGTTTGTATATGCTTGGCACAGGGAGTGGCACTATTAGGAGGTGTGGCCCTGTTGAAGTAGGTGTGTAATTGTGTGTGGGAGCTTAAGACCCTCACCCTAGCTGCATGAAAGTAAGTATTCAACAAGCGGCCTTCAGATGAAGATATAGAAATCTCACCTCCTCCTGGACCACACCTGCCAGGCTGCTGCTATGCTCCTGTATTGATGATAATGGACTGAGCCTCTGAACCTGAAAGCCAGCACCAATTAAATGTAGTCCTTTTCAAGGCTTGCAATGGTCATGGTATCTGTGCATAGCAGTAAAAGCCTAATTAAGACAGGGTACATGTGCAGTAAGGCAAAACTGTGTCCTTCATTAACTTTTATGTTAGAATTTTCTGTTTAGTATCTGATGTCCATCCAGAGTTGGCCATGTGTATGAACATAGTCAGATGCAATATGGAATAGGGCAGACTCAGTATAAAATGATTATATTCTGAAACTAGAATAGAGACACACTCATACTATAGCCTTTGTAGCTGTGGTCATTTGAATAAGAGTGATGACTTTGGGCTCTATAATTGAATGCTTAGTAACTAAGCAGTAGAACTCTTTGGAAGAATTAGAAGGATTAGGAGTCATGGCGTTTTTCACTAGACCTTTCTTTGAGGTTCTAAAATTCCATTGCAAGCCTAGGATCTCTCTTTATCTTAGTGGATGGATCAGGATGTAGTTTTTAGCCACTGTTCCATCACCTGCCTGCATGCTACTTATGACCCTTGCCATGAAGATATTAGATTATACCTCTGAAACTATAAAGAAACCCTCAATTAAATGCTATCTTTTATGTAAAAGTTGCCTTGGACATGGTGTCTCTTCAGAACAATAGAAAAGTGACTAAGACAGTAATCAACTCCTTCTCTTAAAGCCCATAAAATGAAGTTCTGAGAACGCAATGGCCCATCATGTAGCCTCATATATGTAGCCTAAAGTCAATGTTGACCTGTATCCCTCTTTAATGTGTAGTATGTCTTTGCTCCAAATAAAGGCATTTTACTTCTTTTCTAAATCTGTGAAAGTCTTTACTTTCGGATCTTTAGATAAGAGTCTAAGAGCCTGGAAACACTCACCCTAGACCCCAACTACCAGACACAAATTCTCTTCTTCTAAAGTTTTTATTATGTCTCAATAGCACCAAGCTGAAACCCAAGAATCTACTACATGCCTTTTGGAGGAAACTTATCAAAACACTTAGTAACTATTACTATATTTTCAAATAATAACTAATAAAATAGAGAAAAGTTTAACTTATAATATAATGATATGATATAGCTTCAATATGTCACTCGAAAGCTTTTAGAAATATTTTTATTTAAACCATATGCTGATGGTATTTCAGAGCACACACCTCTTTGAGATGTCATTAATGTTAGATGAGTTCATGACTATAGGCCCTCATGGTGATCTTAGCTTCTCAAGAAGAGAACAAAGTGTCTGAAGTCACATATGTCCCTCATCATGTAATGCCTTCAGCCATCATGGCAGACCAAGAAGGCCCTCATCATGTGATGACATCTTGATATTGGGCCTCCTAGCTCCTAGGACTGTGAAAAACACATTGCTAACACACAAGGTTGTAGACATTCAGTCATACCAACAAAAAGTTTACTAAGACCATATGCAGTCATAAGTATTAATAAGTTTCTGGTTTAAAATCAAGTTATTAATAATGGTTATGTCTTTGGGATGTAGAATTTAAGGTCACCTCAATATAACTCATTATATATATTCATATTTTCAAAATTTTTCATAAAAACTATGTGTTACACCTTTATTTTTAGAAGACAAATAAGGATTTGTCTTTTAATTAAAGGTATTATTTTATGAATGTATCAAAATGTTTAACTAACAAAACGTAATCATTAAGATTTCTTTTCTCTGTGTGTGAGCCTTATTTATCTAATATTATACAACTTACCATATTTCTACTGTGAACTTGCCATCTGATATTTATATTTTTACATTCTAATTGACATTTCTGTGGTATTAATAATAGTTAAATATTATTGCATACATTTTCTGGACATTATTATCTCTACTAAATTTGTGATATGATTCTATTGCATAAAATATTTTTCTATCGGTTTCTTTCACTATTCTTGTACCTCATAATATATTAATTATATAATAGGTGACTTTATGAAATAGCTCAGAAATATCAGCATGCAGATCTCATTTTTTGATATAGACTATGACATTTATGTTTGTGTTGTTTCTATAGTTTTAAATATATACATACATATGTTACTACTCTGTCTTATACACACACATATGTATATATGCACACGTGCACACACACATACAGATACACACACAGAATTCTTTCTGCAAGTGCCGTGCTAAATAATTTCAATCAAGATTCAGATCATCTTATGCTATTTGTGAAACATGAGTTTGAACCCAGTGAGTATCCCAGATTCTAGAACTATGGGAAGCCCACAAGTGATGATATCCAAAAGACTCATATTTCTGTTCTTAGGATTGTGGTTACTGGACATACAATGCTTAAGTGACTCAAAAAAAAAAGACAAAAAATAAAACAAAAAAATAATATTCATCCAGTAAGTGGTTGTTTGATGGAGGAATGTGAATAAAATATCCCATTTAGCCTGCAGTACTAAGGGGCTCTGTACCTGATGGGTTCTGTCTGGGAGAACACATACCAATTGTGTTCTCCTGAAGATTTCCACAGGCCATCTTTTCTTTGACCCAGTATAGTATCTTAAAATGCAAAGCCCAGAAGTAGTAACACCTGAAGATGACATCATCATCATTATCATCATCATCATCTTATTGTTGCTATTTTGTGCTATGGTACTATTGCTTCTATTGGGCAGAGACCTAGAAATCTTCTAAATAGCATGTAAATTTTAGGACAGCACTAGTAACAAATTGTTTGAGCCCAAATCTCAATTTTGTCGAGGTTGAAAGTCCCTGACCTAAAATGATAGATAACTTCTTTTATTTTAAAAGAGTCATTTAGAGGAGAGAACAATAGATGTATTTGAGAGACATTACTCATCTGCCATTGTTGCTATGAGCCTCCAACTAAAATGGCCAATAAGGAGAGAGGGGGAAGGTGGGGGAGAAGGAGACAGACAGAGAGAGAGAAAGAGAGAGAGAGAGAGAGAGAGAGAGAGAGAGAGAGAGAGAGAGAGTGAGAGAGAGAGAGAGAGAGAGAGAGAGAGAGTTTGCTATTTTCTGTGTTCAGCAGTTGTGCCCAGAGAACAGGTTTCTGTGCTTATTAGACTATCAAATTCTATAGGATCCCAGAGACTCTGTGTCTACCTGACTATATGCTATGAAGCCAGCAACCCCATTGTTCTGAGATATTTGTAGGTTAAGTAAGTTATAGCAAGGAGGTAGTGGAAACTCTAGCATCTGCTTCTTTGACTTTAAAGTGAATGCAAGACATCTGATCCTTTTGTAAAAATGCAGGTTCAAATTCTGCAGGCTTGGGCAGAATGGCAGCTTTTCTTACAAATGACAGGCTCCCACATGAAGTCAGGGCTGCTGGTCCTGATGAAACAGTGAACAGTGAGGGCAAACTAGATCATCTGCTCCCTTGATGTTAAGAGCATCAACAAGTTCACAAACTTGGTCCAAAGAGCACCGACTACACAGCAGGTACGCCCATCTTCCTTATCTTCCTGACTACTTACCATGTGTGAAGGTTGAAGATCCTTACTCCTAATAGTGAGCCCTAGGTCTGGGGCATTTTATTTTACAGACTTGTGAATCACAGCATCAATCTAGAGGGGTGAGCATTCTGACAGAACAGAGCGGGCTAGTTTTATAACTGGAAATGCAGGTCCTTTCCCTCTTTCCTCATTGGCTGAGTCATAAGGAGAGTACAAGTCATCTGGCTCTTACATGCCCTCCACTACTAATGCCTCTTGCTTAGGAAAGATGGTTCCTGAACTTATTCCTACATTTTACATCTTGTTTACTTTAAAGCTTATCAGGATTATGACCATGTTACATCTGCAGACAAGTTTGGCTACTCCTACTACTACTTTCCTACTCTAACTTTTAGATTGGAGTGAACTGTATACCTAAACAATCAGATCCCGGCAGGACAGGGGACCAACATTTTCTGATCATGTCTATGTAGACCTTAGCTGGCTCCAAGCATTGTGGGAAGTAGACCATTATCTTTTACCTCTTATGAGCAGCTTCTTGTTTTATCAGAGTCCCATTTTCTCCATTGTTTTAATGGAGTCCTAGTCTTTGTTTCCTTCATGTGCCTGGGATAAAGCTAGAAGGCAATCATTGGTGCTAAAGCAATTGAAATTGCAAATCTGTATTCACACAGAAATGCCCCATAGTGCGGAACAGAGAGGTTGGTTATTTGCTCAGTACAACTGGCTTATAGCTTAGTTTGGATTGATCAGTTGACTGACTTGTTTATAATCTTAGAACTGCACTTCACCATTCTTTGGTTCCTGACCACAAGTGGACATATAGAACGAGAAGCAGCTTCTTTTACTATCTTTCCATTTACTTGGATCGAATAAAATACAGCAATGGAATAAATGCAACTAGCTTCAAAAACTAGGCCAAAGATGTAGGTGAACCTCAGTGGTAGAGCACTTCTCTAATCTGTCCGAAGCCCTTGGTTCAATCCCCAGCACTACCACCAAATTGCTAAATTTGCTAAAAATACTCCCACTCAGAGAATTTAGAATCACTTTTCCTACTTTTGTGATTTGGTTCTAGTTTCCCTAGAGAGGCACAGTTTTCATACTGGAGAGACTATGGGCTAGCTTGTGAGCTGAATCTTCCATCCCCCTAAATATCTCCATGCATTTCTCTTGGTTGAATTTCTAACTGCCCCCTGGGGCTGTGGAATGTGACTGTGTTTGGAGGCAGAATCTTTCCAGAAGTAACTAGCTTATTTCCTAGTAAAGAAGACAGATGTCTTCATGAGAGGGAGCTCAGGAGCCTGGCCACATGGAAACACAAAAAAGTAAGTCATCTGTATGGCAAATAGAAAGCCCTTAGAAAAATCAAGCCCACTGACTCTTTGATGTCAGCTTTCAAGTTTCAATAATTGTTAGATTCATTCTCAGCTGGTTAAGCCACCAAGTCTGTGGTATTTTGTTCTGGCAGACCTTGGAATCTGATACAGATGGGCCATTTTAAGTGTTTCAGTGTGGAAAGCCACAGAACATAAAATATACATCTGGTCCTCTGACTTCAAGATCCTGAGGGTAATTTCAGCAAATAAAACTGGCTCTAGAAAGGCTTTGTGCATTCATTAACTGCTCCTCTAGGACTTTCCATGGAATCTAAGAAAGACAGCTAAACTCATATCAACTTAAAGAGAATAGTTTGAGCGAGCTGTAATAAACGTACAGAGCTTAGGTTCTAGAGGAATTCTCTTCCTGCATTCTCAGAGAACAACAGCCTTAACCTTCTGTGGACAGCATCTGACACTTCTGTGTGTGCTAAACCTTGAGACACTGTGCCCTGGTTGTTTGGAAATTTCTAACTTACACCAAATATGTGTTGTGTTGCTGATGGTGTTACAAAACAGAGACTTTAGGCTACGAATGCTTTGTGTTTTCTCGCCCAAGTTGAACAGATGAGACCTAACAGCTCTTTGTTACTCTCCCGGGATAGTGGTTTGTTAGACTCTGGGGCATCTCCCTAACACAATGCATCATGCTTGGCTTCTGCTTTCCATTTTAGGATAGTCCTCCAGGAAGGAGCATGTATATGCCGCTTGTACCTGTGTGAGATTACAAGTCCAGGACAGGGCTCTTGCTGGGGCCAGTTCACATGGGTGCACGGGTTGGCACTGTCATCTCCTGGTGCTGTAACTTTAGAAAAGTTAAATACATTTTAATCTTCCTATGCTTTAACTTCCTTACCTTTGCAAAAAGATAATCCTAATATTCTCAGCAATGAGCATGAAAGAGTAAGTACATGGCAAGCTAATCTAATGATACTTGGTAGAGTAGAAGGCTGTCAGTGAATGTTACCAGTGTAAATGGAATAGACAAGGCATTACATATGAGTTCCCCCCCACCATGTATTACAAGAAACAAAACTAACTAAGAAGACCTTGTCATGTAAACATTGCAGACTATTTGTTACCTTGGAAATGATAAAACCTCTGTTTGAGGGTTTCTATGTGGCAGACATGGTGCTAAGCAAATCTTCTGTTTTATTTTACTGAAACTTCATAACAATGCTATGGGATCAGCTTACAGACAAATCAAGGTAAGAGAGTTTGCACTGCAGTAGCAAAGCCCATGAAACTCTCAGGGGTGCATGTAATGAGGATGGACTCACCCAAAGGAGGCATAAACAAAATTCTAAGCTACAGAGGTCTGTCTGTATTAGCCAGGATAAATCAGATTGCATTGTATTAGGAGAAACACCAAAGACATACAATGAGATGTCAAGTAATAATAATGGTAGAGCCCAAAATACCAAGGAATGCCAGCAATTCCTTAAGCTAGGAAGGGTGAGCATGGCTATCTTCCTAAAGGCTCTGAAGAAAGCATGGACCTGAAAATACCAAATATGATGTGATAGCATTTTGAAAGAGGCTTAGCTGACCTCTTTAGCTGTGAGTGGTTGGTAGCACCATCTGCTGGTTCATTGTCTGGGGCTGAATCATAAGAAGACAGTGTGCAGCACATGAATACTATTCTCTCTAGGCTTCCTGATTGTGGATACTGTATAGCATTCCAACAGATAAGCCTTCCCATCAAATGATAATATACCTGCAGCCTGTGATTCAAAATAAATAGTTTTCTTAGTTTTTTTTAATCCAAATTTTTACTATGACAATAAAGAAAGTAATGCATATAGCATCTCTAGGAAACAAATGCAAATTCATCACAGAATCATGTGTTTTGAATTTTCATTTTTGCATTTTTGCTAGCCCATATGTTCCTTTAAATAAGTTTGGCCCTTCTCGGGGACTTTCTCCTTTCAGAAGTTGTGTATGACAGCTGTGCACTATGTCATGTACCTTGTAGCTGGAGTAACCTGTGCAGAAATTAATGCTGAACAGGCACTAGGTGGATGCTTTTGATGGAGCATGCTGCAGTTATGCTTAATTCCTTGTTGTGGTTTTCTCTTGTTTTGTCATCTAAACTTGGGCATCTTTACTTCCTAACAGGATAGCCTACTTATTTCAGACATTGAGAGTTCCCGAGACAGAAGGGAGCATGCAAAGCCAAGAGGAAAAATGTTTACTGCCATGGCGATGAAAATGAAGTGTTCATTATCTTATTCCACTTGGCTTCAGACTGGATAGAGTCAGTGTCCCATGTAAACCAGCTTTAATATCATTTCCTCAAAGACTTGAGAACCATCGTGGGGATTTAGAAGAAATAAATAGGAAATATACAACAGGGGAAATACAGGCAGAGAAGGATACAGAGTGAATGGAAGTACTCTAGTTCGTACAGGGCAATGTTCTCTATATCTTTTTGTTGGGAATACAATGAACTTTAAGCTCTTAGTTTAGGGCAGAAAGAGTTCATGTACAATGTTCTAGCATCAGGAGCTTTGAATGATCTACTGGTCATCTTTGTACAGCGTTGACTTCTTTGACCCTTATCTCAACCATTTCCAGTCATTCATTTAAGAATTAGCCTTTACCACTAGGATCCAGTTCTTCAGATTTGTTCTTCTCAAAATACAGTGAATATGTTTTTTTTTTTTTTTTGGAAGGCCAGAGACTTGAGCCTCCAGGTCTCTTGGTCAGTTTGGGAAGAAGAAGTCTGTGTTTGTCTAGTGGTTAGGAGACAGTTGGCAGACTGGAGCTGCTGGAGCCCACAGGAAGACCATGAAGAAAGAGCCTGGGACTAGACCAATGTAAAGAAGATTAGAGATAACATTTGGAAATAGAGTGTCCTATTACAGCTCTAGCATTTTGGCATTCTCAGAGCTAACATAACACTGAAGTTTTAAAATGATGAGGGAATAGCCCCATCAAGCTAGTGTTTAAATTTTTTCAGTTCTGAGCTAGGCTGAAAAATACGAGTTACATGTATTTCAGCTGATGTTGTGATACATGTGTACATTGAGAAATATTCCTGAGACCCAAATTTCTTCCTAGGTACTATTCCTTTTTGATATGGTAAGAGCACTCAAGGTCTCTTTCCACACTCCAAGAAGACAATAAACCATGTAGTCACCAAAATGGCCACTAAGTCTTCAGAAACTATTAATCCTATAAATCTGAATCTTTGTACCCCTGACCAAAATGTCTTATTTTCTGTAGTCCAATTCAGCTGCGGCAGGTGCACCTACTCTAGATGCTACATGAAGTAGCAACAAGCAGTACTTGCATTTCTCATTTATTCTATTTAACATAATATCTTCCATGATATTAAGACATCCTCATTCCTCTGCATTGTCACAATAATAAGTAATTTCTTTTTTTATTGCCTAAATAATATCCCCTCTGTGAGAATGTATGTTTGTAAATATGTATGCATGTATGTACTGCATTTATTTCAATCATTCATCTATAAATACTTATTTCCTGAACTTTTGATTGGTACTACTCTGATATGTCGAAGATGCTAACCCAGAAACCTATTGCCCATCCACATGCCATCTTTTGACAAATGTCTCTGTAAGTCTTTAGCCATGTATGGGAATATAACTGGATTCAGATTGTTTATATTACATGGAGTGACAAGCATCTTCCTCTGTCTTTTCTCTAACAAGAATGACAGAAATAGACTAGGGACCAACAAGTTTTCCTCTTTCTGAGTATATTAGACAAAACAAGCAAAAAAGAAATTTTTATTTTGTATCATTTAGAAAGTAAATTTTATTTTAAAAATAAAACATGCCTGAGAGCTTCTTTCTAACCTCTAGCAATTCTCAGTCCAGCTAGGGAGAGAGGCTGAGGATGTATAAAACAAAGCTTAGCTCTTATTATCCAGGGCAGAATTCTTTACCGCAGTGGGCATTGGTTTTCACCTTTTGATAAGAATGGCAGTTGACCCACAAAGCTTGTGTTTCTACAATGTTCGGCAGGCTTTTCCATCTGGGGTGAAGACTGGTGATCACCTTACCATGTTAATTAGATTTTCCAAGCCTAAGGCATAACAGAAATTAACAGAATGGTGAATTACAGTCCCTCTCATGGCCTTGTCCACAGAAATATATTTCCTTGAGGACAGATTGCTTACAATTTTGGCTTTGGGGCACTGGAATGAATCATTAGTTGCTAACATCATTTAAGAAACATTCAACAAAACCTTGAGAGGCAAAAGGAATGGCTTCATTTGGGCAAGTTAATACAATATACTAGGAGCTTTTAGTTTGGCTCCATATATAAAATAGCTACCATTTATTATATGTCACAATATGTATGCCATGCACTACATAATGTTTTTTACATGGGTCATTCTACTTAATTCTCATAGCAACTAACATTCTCCTAAGTAGATTCAAAATGTAAATGTGTTTGCCTAAAGTGATGGAGCTAACAAATGTAGCAGATTTGATTGGCAGTCAGTTCTAGAACCCAAGAGATTGCATTATTTACACTGCCTTCCCAGGAAGGGGGAGGAGCATGTAATTGAAGAAATGAGTAAAGAGCATTGCTGTGCAGAATCTGTGCACTTTCCAGACATGTAGGTTCACAGGCAGCTTGCTTTGCTTTGGAGCAGAGCAGAGAATTTCTGTTCTGTTATAATGGTCATGGAAAAGAACATGGCATGGAGAGACTTTGCAAAGGTGCATTATAGGATTTATATGCTCAGTGAAAAGAAGAAGAAAAAAATTATAATGTATGAGAGTCCATTTAAAACCCAGCTATGAAATGCCAACATCTAAAATAATAGCTGTCAGGCATGATTCCTCCTGGTCTGCAAGAGTGTATTCCCCAAATATAGTGAGGTTTTTGTAGCAGAAAGATTTGTCAAGGAATGAACTGTTTACATGCACATTTATAATAACCTCATACATCTGTTTAATGTATTTTAAAAAGTTTTAAAGACTATTCACCACAATTATGCCTAGGCATGTATACAAAAGGAAGATCAATGTTAAATTTACAAATAAATACCTGTCTCCTCCTTCATTTTATCATTTACATAAGAAAAATGAGAAATCAAAACATAAAAAAAGCTGCAAAGTGAAGTTATGCTGAAAGTGTGAAGAAAGTTTCATAGGCCCTTCTCTATCTTTTTCCTTCAAGATAAAAGCTATTTAAGCTCTCTCTCTCTCTCTCAGTTGCATTTTCATGGTGACCCACATTGTACTTATTATTTTTGAAGACAGATGCTGCACTAGATGAATAGGAAGGAGAAAAGATTGGTTTTCATCAGCCTGCAGGCTGGGATAAGGATATTACACAGAACATCCATTCAGTACCAGGGAAGAAACAGTACTCAGAGCTTGGCTGATACAGAGCACCAGCTATAAGGTTCAAAAATCAGACCAGCCCAAAGTGACAATTCTAAGTAATACAGTTTACTGCCCTTAAAATATTGAAGGCATTTAATATCTAAAGGAGTATGCTTGGCTCTCCCTAAATTCTCCTCTTCGGCCAATATAGATGCTTTGTAGCACCTTTCTCCAAACTAAAACCTCCCAATTCTGAGGGACACTCTTTAAGATGCAGAATTTAACCAGGAGGTAAAACAACAGGGTATTTTTTAGAACAACAGGGTATTTTTTAGGACTTTTAAAAGGAGGACGAACAACAATGTAATCTAAGGCAGTGGTTCTCAGCCTGTGGGTTGCGATTCCATTGGGGATCACATATCAAATATACTGCATAGCAGATATTTACATTATATTTCATAACAGTAGCAAAATTGCAGTAATGAAGAAGCAATGAAATAATTTTGCATTTAAGTGTCACCACAACATGAGGAACTAACTCTATTCAAGGGTCATGGTATTAGGAAGGTTGAAAACCGCTGCTCTAAGATGAAGTGGGTCATTCCATTCTGCATGCAAGCCATTACACTCAGGAAAGAATTTAGTAGCTTCTGAAAGTCCGTTAAACTGAGCAGATTCACTATCTGCCCAAGCATATACAAGCAGTAAGGACTGCTGTGAGATACTCTCAGCCAAGCAGAGCTTCCTAGAAAAGCCAAACCGCCTAGAAGAAGCAGAGACCAGCCAAATTTCCTGGAAGAGGCTTAGGCTAGCAGACCTACCAGGGAAAGATAGTCTTCAACATGTTTAGCTGTCTTTAGGCACATTTCCAGCTTTTGTGAGCTGTAACTCACGCTGTAGTGAATTTGAGTAATAAATCTGTCTTTGAGTAATTTCAGATCCTGTAAATAACATTGATAAAATTTGTTTCCCCAAGTTGGACTTCATTAGTGTCCTTAGTTTGGTTGATTCCATATTTGGGATAAATATGTATTTGTTCATTTCTCCACAGGATTAGTACAATAGATAATATAACTTTTGGTAGTGAAGAAAGTATGAAGGTAAAATCTGTGGTGGAGACCTAGCAAATATCTTTTTATGATGAAACTGGGGTCTCAAGTATAGATATTTATCTATTCATGTTGAATTAGATCTAGGCATCTCTTACCAAACTGTAAACAGATTTAATACCTTATACATAATGCAATATTAGTTCATCGGTTAGAGGTACAAGAGGTCAAAGCTATGGAGTTTTGTGTGGTTGCTGGATGATACAGAGCCTTGTGGAATATTACAACCTTTACCGTTGAGATTTGATTGTCTCTAAGCAGCAGGTTCAAGAATGGCTTTGTACACGGCAATATTAAGTGACTTGTGATATAATGTGTAACAACAAAATGCTCTAAGGTACATTGCAAAAAGACTTTGAGAAGTCTTTTTCTTGTGCTATACACTTTTGTCTCTCTTCAGCTGAAATGACAAGAAGATAGAATAATGTAGTTTTGACAAATCCTTGATGTGCATACGTTCTGCCTCTACTCATATCAAACACCGCTCCTGTAAATAACGGTGATAAAAACTTATTGGTTCACCAAGTTGAATGTCAATAGTGTCCACAGAGAAAATGATTTGCTGGAAAAAATGATATGATAAACTTGATGTAAAATAGGTCAGTGGTAATGGTAGATTGTGTTGGATGATATACAGTTAACACTACAAATTTTTAGTCACTCATATCTTTTATGGCATTTTTAGATAAGCTACAACAGTCACTGGTAGAATGTGATTACATTATGTTGTTTCATACAATGACAGCATATTTATATAATTTAAAAAGGAAACTTAAATTATATAGTGAAAAATTATGTTTGTTTTGAGACAGTCTTGTTATCTAGTCTGGGATGTAACTCATTCTGTAACTCTGGCTGAGCTTGAATTTTTGGTCCTAGTGCTTCAACCTCTAATGTCTTGGGATCATAGGCCTTTCTTTCTAGTCACTGGATCGTGACTTCTTGCTCTTTGGAATTGTCAAGAGATATAAATTTCCTTTATTTTTATTGTGGGCTATCAGCACTTCTGCCAACAAGGTGACTCATAGCAGTCTCTGGATAATTTTGGGATGAAGCCCAACTGTGCTGGAAAGATTATCTAAACAATTTGTGATTAAGATCTTTGAATCAGATAATTTTAACCAACTTCTGAGGATGTTGAAGACTAGGTCCAATCAAGTGGCCAGTGATCCATTCAATCACACAATGAACTTTATAAAACAGCCTGGATATTTGGCTCAGATGTGTTTTCTATTAATGAAACACATTCACATGCAGGTAGGTGCTGCATCCTAAGGACATGAAAATTTAGTGTTTAGGATTATTAATTGGTTTCATCCAATGTTATTTTATTATTTTTGCTAGGACTGATTAATTTATTTCTTAATGATTAAACTGTGGCCCCAAGTACAGTCGTCTCTCTCTCTCTCCAGATGGGATTAGATCTCAGCAACTTCCTTACTAAAATGAAAATATATTTAGTCTCTTATATTTAATACAACATTAGTTAGTTGGTCAGAAGTACAAGAGGCCAGAAAGCTGTAACATTTGTGTGTGGTGTCTGGATAACAGGAAGTCTGGTGGAGGAATTTTACCTGAATCATTGAAATTTGACTCTCTACACAAAAAGTGCAAAAATGGATTTGTAAATAGTAATGATAAATGATACAATGCATTTAAAAATGGTAAATGTACTTTCACAAAACCTGCCATTTAAGGATCCTAAGTTTCCAAAATTTGGAAAATCGTCATCTTATATGTGAGACTATACTAAGCAACTGATATAAACAGGTTAAGCCACTCATCTATTGTCTCATCATTACCAAGTGTCAGGACTGGGTGCAATCCCAAGTGATCTGGTTCTTGATTCTTTGAAACTATTTTTTTTAATATAGTGTCTTCTATTTCCCAGTGAATTTCAGTGTTTTTTATAGATGGGACTGATATTAAACTCTGGATCTTTATATGTTTGTCTACTTCATCTGTGCTAAGAGTACAGGTATGAGGTAACAGGTCTGTTAGGATGCTTATTCTATGAATGTTCCTCATTGTAGTTATAAAGTGTGTGCCTAGTACAATAACTGTGGAAAGGAACTACAGTTTTACAAAATTAAAAGAACTTAAGTCTTACAAAACTTCAAGCACACAGAAAGTAGTAAGTAAATATTAGTTTTTATAAAGATAAATTTCTCTATCAGGTAAATATAAATTCTTAAAACTAATTGCAGTTAATTAGTTTATGCCCTATAACACTGCCTAACACACACACACACACACACACACACACACACAAATACACACACAGAGATACAAACACACACACATGCTTTATCAAATACAAAATAAAAGATATCTATTTATCTAGAAGGCCAAGGACTTCTATAACATATCTTTTTAGTATGAAATAATTTCTTTTCTCTCAAGAAGTACCATTATTCTGAATATAAAGGCATTGTTTTAAAGGACTCGGCTCCTACAAGCTTTTCTTAGAATTATAAATTTATATAATTCTAGGTCACATTGTTGAAGACAATGAGAAAAGAACTTTTAGCTAACAAAGCAAAATATGGGCTTCGGGCTTCACTGGAGTGACTGCAGTGGCTGGGTTAGTTGGAATGCTCCAGACTGGTGATTTATCTTTATTTGTCAGTTCTCCAGGGTGAGTTCTCATGAAGGGCAGAAAGTGATGAGGAAGCAAAAGCAATTGCCTGCAGCTGGGGGTGAGTCTCCTTCTATTTGAGGGGGATCGGATTCTAAAATTCTTTAGTTGGACAGTTCTAAGTACATCCTAAAGTCTAACATTTCTAAGCTGTGGAATTGTTAAGGCATACATATTTTCTTTTACACAGTATATGATATCAATAATACTAGCTGTGACTATAATATGTAGATATGATAATTTTGGGGAAACAGCCAACTCTTAGAACAAAGAGGCTTTTGATACTGTAGAAGAAAACTTTTTCCTGGGCTTGGCATTCAAGGAAGTAGTACAGTCAAGGGCCCAAGCAGAAGTCACTTCCCACAGAGTAACAAAATTTCATCCTAACCTTGCAGGAACAGTAGAGGTATGGACAGGTCATTTCCCTGGCAAATTCATTAACTCTATGGATGTGGGAAGTGGCGAAGGAAGCTGCTGTGCCAGGTTTTTGAAGGGGCAAAAAAAAAAAAAAAAAAAAAAAAAAAAAAAAAAAGCCAGACTCAGTTTCACATATCAAAAGAAAGATAAAAAGGGTTATTGCCTGCCAACTCTGTCCATGGTGGTGCAGTGTACACCAGTTATGTGTATCTTTCTTTCCAGGAAGGCTGGGAGTGTGGGCCATTTAAATGCTTCCACCAGAAAAGCTATAACTCTGATATCCTGAAAGTTCCATTTTCTGTCACATCGGGAAATGGTCGATATGGTCTGCTTTAGTTCCATATTCTGAGGAACAGACGCTATCATATGCACTCTGTCATATGGCAGCTGTGCTATTTATTCATTCACTCATTCATTCATTCACTTGGCAAAAGGTTATTGAATACTTTTTAAGTACTACTCACTTTTTTAGATATAGTGGGTGTATGATGTTTGTAAATAGAGAAAAGAGACAAAACCCTATACCTTTTGGATTTTGTAATATACTAGAGGACAAATTCAATGGACAGATGAGTGCAATGAATTCAAAGAGAAAATTGTTTGAAGACAGTGAAGATGGTACTGGATCCAATACGAGTCAATCCTCGGGGAAGATCATCTGCTTGGTGTGACTATTAAGTGAAAGGTTCTAAGGTGGAAGCATGTAGACAGGTTATTAGAGCATACAAAAAAAATCTAAAGTGGAAGGAAATGTTAATAGAAAAAATAGTGAGAGAACAAAGGGGTGCTCAAAAGTCAAATATCATTAGAGCTTCGAATACTAAGGTTGAAAAGCCTGGGGCTTTGCATTGTATGTGATAGAAACCAATTAGAGGATAGAAACAGAGAGGCATGATGTGATTAATATTTAAAAAGCATTCACCTGGCATTTGTGTATGCAGCAGATTATATGACAGATATGTGAGCAAGGGGACAATGAAGAAGTTGGCCCATAAGAGCTTCCAAAAACCCAGACACAACAGACAACATGCCATTATCTTTTAAATGGATCAAATGGAGTCTGGGGTCAGACTCCTAATGTAGTGTTGTCCTAGGCATTCAGCTCTTTCCCAAGTGCTTGTTTCTGTACACTAACACATGGTTCAGTGGTCTAGGCCTCTCTGAAGGCAGCAAAATATTCAGTCTTGAAAGTTGCAAACTATAGCCAAAACCGAATATGTAGGGAAAAAACTGGGTGAAAGTATACACCTGGCAGGCAGAGAGTTTGCATGTTCATGGTAGCTCTTGTGGCTTGAGTTCATCTCCTTCCAGCCTGGTTTTATTTGTGGCTTCCTATCTGCCCACATTTGTGTGATATTTAGGGATAACAAAAGCTCCCAACTGCATTCTGGCTGAGTAGTTGAGGTTCTGTTGCAACACAGAATTCCTTTTGTTTCTGATATTAAAAGTCGATAATAGCATGGTGAATCCAGGTGTCCACATTACACTTAAAAGGAGGGAAAAAAATGAGAGGTGAAGGAGCTGTACCCGGTTCCTCTGCATATTGAGATTGGTATAAATCCAGAGAGCACGGAGAGACCTAAAATTCCAATCTAACCTTGTGGCTTTATCCTGTAGTCATACATCACAGGCTCATTTAAAAGCAAGGCAATACCTTAAGAACCATCATGTCATTGATTCATTTCTTCTGGCCTGACCCCCTGTAGAAAGTAATTTCTGCTTCCACAAACTGATGCTGTCATGGTTTAATTCCGCTGAAACACTCCATCCAGACTAATTATTTAAGCAACTGACTTTGAGATGCTTGCATTGTCATCAAATTAAATTTCATCATAGAATAATTTGGAATAAGCTTGATTTTCAAAAATTGAAAGAGTATTGGGATGGGTAGATAGCTCCATTGACAAAGTGCCTTCTGTGTAAACATAAAGATCTAATTTCAAATCCCTGGCACCAATGGAAATTGCTGATTATGGCAGCTCATGTCTGTAATCCCAGAACTAGAAGAGAAACATTTTTTGAGCTCACTGGCTAGAGTGTGAACTGGTAGGTATTTGGTTCAGTGAAAGATCTTGTCTCAGAAAATAACTTGTAGACCCCCATGGGCTACTGCTAGTGAAACCCCAGTCTGGTGCCACATGGCCTGCATGGGCAGAAAAAGCCTGGGATGACCCTTCCCTGGTACTACACAGCATGTGCAGGACATAACACTTCTGAGACAACCCCAGACATCCAGAGGCCACTGGCACCACTAAGATGAGCAAGTAAGTGGAGAGATGGAGGCAAAAAGGAAACAGAAGGATGTTTACATAATGAAAATGAAAGAACTGGGAACTTGAAAGTAGTGAGGAACACCCTAATGTGAGTAGCCAGCAATACCATCTAAGGCCATAGTGAGGTCATGGCCCCTGCTGAGATTATGGTCCATGCTGCCACCAAGAGCCACATCTGAATTCATGGCATTGCAACAGAAGGGTCTGCTACCACCAAAGACCAGGTAGACATCCTTGGTCTAAGTCTAGGATTACGTTGAAGTCTGAGGGCTTTGCAGATTGGCCCTCTCCCTTGCCTGGCCACTATGCTAAAGCTGGTCCAAAACATAAGAGCAGGAGGAGAGAAGAGCAGGCCCCACATCTCACACAGAATTCACAATAGAGCTGGCCTTAGTAGTGGCAGTGGGGGTAGAGGTTGAGGGTAGGGTTGTACATGAGCCGGCTGTGAGAGTGGGAGAATTTGCACTGTCCCTTGCCTGTTGTGGCATTCGGTAACCTAGCTCTGGGAGTACTAGAAAGCTTAGTCTAGTGTTATGGGTTGGGAAGAACTGGGAGACTGACCAGCTCAGCTACCATTCAGGCCAAGATCCAGGACTTTGAGTTAGCCCACCTCAAAAATGGAGTTAGTCTGTCTATGAACTGCTGGAGAAAATGAAGGGGCTGGCCTTACAGACCAAAAGCAGTAAGGATTGGGTTCACAAAGAATCAATAAAAGTTAAATAAAAAATAAGTTGTAGAGTAATAATAGGAAGCAAATATTATTGAAACATGGATAATACTATCAAGTAATCTATCAAGAATAGATATGCTAGTATGCTTCCTTTTGATTGACATATTAGAATCTCCTGCTGTGTAATGAGCATCACAATTTAGACACTTGAATTAGTGCCCATTTATTTTCATAAAGAGACTTAGGTAGTAAGTCTGAGAGGGCTCATCTGGATTCAGATTCTTGATTTGGTTAAGCTTACATTTGGAGGCTTTGGAGAAAAATAATTTCCAAGCTCATTCCTGTAAGAATTCAGTTTTTCATGGTTGGACTGTGGTCCTTATTTCCTGGTAGTGTCCCAGCTATTAGTTCCTGGAGGTACCCCCATTTATAATAACATAGGCGCATTCATAAGCGAGGATATACTCCTGTTGAGTCATTCCAATTTCTTCTTATGCAAAAAGTTGGGAAGAAAGATCTCAGAGAGTCTCAGGTACTAGATTCAGGGATTCTTGGAAAATCCCTTTGTATTAATTTCTTCTGTGCCATAAAATAGAACTTATTCACAGATATAATACTCATGAGATTCACCATTATGGGAATCATGCAGGACAGACAAAAATGGTATAGAAAAACTTAAGGCTTACCTTTGGACTCTGACTTATGGATTTGTTTACTGAATATTTTGTTAGTCTCTCCTCTTCCTCCTCCTCCTCCTCCTTCTCCTCCTCCTCCTCCTCCTTCTCCTCCTCCTCCTTCTCCTCCTCCTCCTTCTCCTCCTTCTTCTTCTTCTACTTCTTCGACTTCTCCTCTTCCTCTTCCTCCTCCTTCTCTTCCTCCTCCTCCTCCTTTTTCTTCTTCCTTAAATGAGTTGTCTCAGAATTTGCATACAAATAGATAACTATGAACCTGTTCCAGTAAGCACAGTAGGGGATGAGACAGGGGAAAATATGAAGTTAATATATCCTGAGTCAGTGACAGCTGGGTGTCCACCACAGGGAATCAGGATCAGGCTGCAGGAGGTTCAGCTCCCAGAACAGCTGCACGGGTGCTTTTTCACCTGGACCAGGGGTGAGCCTGGGATGCAGGCCCAGGGAGATTACACCAGGAGTTCTCAGAATGTGGAAAGCACAGTGCTTTCTGGAAGCGGGTATTTTCCAGCCCACAGAGAAGGCCCAGTCTCTATTATCAGAAATTGGGATCTCCCGTGGAAGGCTGAGCTCCCAGTATAGCTGTACAGGTGTTTTTCCACCGGGACCAAGGGTGAGCCCAATGCATAGGCTGTCCAGCTGTCCAGAAAGGGAACTCTGGAAGTTCTTGAAGCTCAGGGAGTGTGGTACTCTCTGGAAAAGTGTCCTTTTTTGGCCTAGAGAAAGAGCCATGTCTCTGCCATTAGAACTCAGGACCTGTGGGCAGAAGGCTGAGCTCCCAGAATAGCCTCAAAAGAGCTCTCACTCCTAAGCTCACAAAGTGAGAACTGAGTCACTATGATCAGAACTCACTGCTTGCCCACAACCAGCCAAACACTGAGGAGCAAACTCCCTCCTGAGACCACAGACATTCAGACCCAGAGGAGAGATATGCAACAGTCAGAAACAAAAAAGATCACTTACAATCATTGACAACAAGATGGCAAGAGGAAAGTGCAAGAACCTAAACAACAGAAACCAAGACAACCTGGCAACATCTGAGTCCAGTTCTCCCACCACAAAAAATAGGGGATTTCCCAACACTCCAGAAAAATAAGATTTAGACTTAAAATCATACCGCACAATGATGATGGAGGTCTTTGAGAAGGGCATGAGTAACTCCCATAAGCAATTACAGAAGAACCAGGAGAAATCACCCTACGGAAAACACAACTAAACAGGTGAAGGAATTGAAAATGGAAATAGATACAATAAAGAAATCACAAAAAGAAACAACCCAGGAGATAGAAAACCTATGAAAGAAATCAGAAGTCATAGATACAAGCATCACCAACAGACTACAAAAGATGAAAGAGAGGATCTCAGGGGCCAAAGGCAACATAGAAAACATTCACAAAACAGTCAGAGAAGATGCAAAATTTAAAAAGTACCTAACCCAAAATGTCCAGGAGGTTCAGGACACAATAAGAAGGCCAAACCTAAGGACAATAGGTGTAGAAGAGGCTAAAGAATATCAACCAAAAAGCTCAGTAAATATTTCAACAAATTCATAACAGAAAACTTTCCTACCCTTAAGAATGAGATGACCATGAACATATAAGAAGCCTACAGAACTCCAAATAGATTGAACCAGAAAAGAAATTCTTCCTGACACATAACAGTCAGAACCCCCAAATACCAGAGTGCTCAACAGAGATTATGAAAGCTAGAAGATTCTGGATAGACATCATACAGACTCAAAGAGAACACAAATGCCAGTCCATGTAACTTTATCCACTAAAACTGTCAACTACCATTAATGGAGTAACCAAGATATTCCAGGACAAAACTAAATTTACACAATTTCTGACCACAAATCCAGCCCTAAAAGGATAATAGGTGAATACTCCAACACAAGAAGAGAAAGGACACACTAGAAAAAAACAAGAAAATTACTATGCAAGAAAACCAAAGAAGAAAGGCACACAAACATAATTCTACCTCTAACAAAAAAAAAAAAAAAAAAAAAAAAAAAAAAAAAAGAAAGAAAAAAAAAAAAACAGGAAACAAGAGTCACTATTTCTTAATATCTGTTAAGATAAATGGACTCAATTCTCCAATAAAGAGACATAGACTATCAGACTGGATATGTAAACAGGATCCAGTATTTATCTGTATACAGGAAACTCATCTCAGAGAAAAAGACAGACACTACATTGGAGTAAAAGGCTGGGGAAAAAAACTTCCAAGCAAATGGCACCAAGAAACAAGGTAGAGTAGCCATTCTAATATCAAATAAAATAGACTTTCAAGAAAAAGTTATCAAAAAAGATAAGGAAGGACACTTTTTACTCATGACAGGAAAAATTTAACCAGATGAACTCTCAATCCTGAACATTTATGCTCCATTATACAAGTGCAACAACATTCATAAAAAAATCCCCTAGTCCAAAGCATATATTGTACCACACACAATAATAGTGGGAGATGTCAACACCCCACTCTTATGAATAGACAGATCCTGAAAGCAGAAACTGAAAAGAGATACAACAAAACCGGAAGAGGTTATGAACCAATTGGAATTAACAGAGAACTATAAAACATTTCATCCTAAAACAAAACAATATACCTTCTTCTCAGCATGTCAAGGCATGTCCAAAATGAACCATATAGTCAGACACCAAACAAGCCTCAATAGATATAAGAATATTGAAATACTCCCATGCATCCTATCAGATTACCATGGACTAAGGTCTGTCTTTAATAACAACAAAGACAACAAAAAGCCCACATGCACATGGAAGCTGAAGAATGTTCTACTCAATGATAGCATGGTCAAAGAAGAAATAAAGAAATTAAGAATTTTCTCAAATTTAATGAAAATGAAAGCATAACATACCCAAATTTATGGAATACAGTGAGCACAGTACTAAGAGGAAAACTCATAGCTCTGAGTGCCTCCAAAGAGAAACCGGAGAAAGCATACACTACCAGCCTAACAGCATAGATGGAAGCTCTAGAACAAAAAGAAGCAGATACACCCAAGAGAAGTAGACAGCAGGAAATAATCAAACTCAGAGTAGAAATAAACCAAATAGAAACAGAAAGAATCATACAAAGAATCAACAAAACCAGGAGCTTGTTCTTGGTGAAAATCAACAAGATTGGTAAACCCTTAGCCAGACTAACTAGAGGGCACAGAGAGAGTATCCAAATTAACTAAATCAAAAATGAAAGGAGAGACATAAAATTAAAAATTGAGGAAATTAAAAAATCAGCTGATCCTACTACAAAAACTTATACTCAACAAAACTGGAAACTCTGGAGGAAATGAACAAATTTTAGACAGATACCATATACCACAGTTAAATCAAGTTCAGATAAACCATCTAAACAGTTCCATAAAATCTAAAGAAATGGAATCAGTCATCAAAAGCCTCCCCTCCCCCCAAAAAAAGTCCCGGACCATATGGGTTCAGTACAGAATTCTATCAGACCTTCATAGAAGACCTAATACCAATACTCTCTGAACTATTCCACAAAAGAAAGACAGAAAGAAGACTACTCTACTGGTTCTTTGAAGCCAAAATTACTCTCATTCCTAGACCACACAAAGACCCTACAAGGAAAAAGAACTTCAGACCAATCTCCCTCATGAACACTGATGCAAAAATACTCAATAAAATTCTTGCAAACCGAATCAAAAAATACATTAAAATGATCATTCACCATGATCAAGTAGGCTTCTTACCTGGGTTACAGGAATGGTTCAATATATGAAAATTCATCAACGTAATTAAGCATATAAACAAAACTCCAGGAAAAAAAACCTCATAATCATCTCACTACATGCTGTAAAAATATTTGATAAAATTCAACACCCCTTCATGTATAAAGTCTTAGAAAGAACAGTAATACAAAGCCCATACCTAAACATAGTAAAAGCAATATACAGCAAACCAGTAGCCACCATCAAACTAAAGAGTGAGAAACTTGAAGCAATCCAACTAAAACCAGGGACTAGGCAGGGCTGCCCACTCTCTCCCTAACTATATAATATAGTATTAGAATTCCTGGCCAGAACAGTTAGACAACAAAAGGACAAAGGATACAAATTAGAAAGGAAGAAGTCGAAATATCACTATTTGCTGATGACATGATAGTATACTTAAGTGACACCAAAAATTCTATCAGAGAATTTTTACAACTGATAAGCAACTTCAGCACAGTGGCTGGATATAAAATTAATTAAACAAATCAGTAGCCTTCTTCTATTCAAAGGACAAACATACTGAGAAAGAAATTAGGGAATATACACCCTTTACAATATTCACAAACAATATGAAATACTTTGGTGTGACCCTAACTAAGCAAGTGAAATATCTGAATGACAAGAACTTCAAATATCTGAAGAAGAAAATTGAAGAAGATCTCAGAAGATGGAAAGATCTCTCATGCTCATGGATTGGATGGAACAACATTATAAAAATGACCATGTTACCAAAAGAAATCTAAAGATTCAATGCAATCCCTATCAAAATTCCAATTCAATTCTTCATAGAGTTAAAAAGAGCAATTTGCAAGTTCATCTGGGATAGCAAAAACTCCAGGATAGCAAAATCTATTCTCAACAAAAAGAAAACTTCTGCAGGAATCACCATCATTGACCTTAAGCTATATTGCAAAGTAATTGTGTTTATAACTGCATGGTATTGGTACAGAGATAGGCAGGTAGATCAAGGGACCAGAATTGAAGATCCAGAAGTGAACCCTCACACATATGGTCACTTGATCTTTGACAAAGGAGCTGAAAGCATTCATTGGAAAAAGGATGGCCTCTTCAACAAATGATGTTGGTTCAACTGGCAGTCAGCATGCAGGAAAATGCAAATTGATCCTTTCTTATCTACTTGTAGAAAGATCAAATGCAAGTGGATCAAAGATCTCCACATAAAACCAGGTACACTGAAACTATTAGAAAAGAAATTGGGGAAAAGCTTAGAACACATAAGCACAGAGGAGAATTTCCTGAACAAAACACCAATGGTTTATGCTCTAAGATTAAGAATAGATAAGTAAGACCTCATGAGATTGAAAAGTTTTTTTAGGCTCAGAACACTGTCAAGAAAACAAAACATCAGCCCCCAGACTGGGAAAGACTCTTTACCATTTCCACATCTGATATATTTCTAATATCCAATATATACAAAAACTCAAAAACTTAGACTCCAAGAATCTAATAATCCTATTTAAAAATGGTGTACAGAGCTAAATAAAGAATTTTCAATTGAGGAATATCGAATGGTTGAGAAGCACCTAAGGAAATGCTTAACTTCTCTAGTCATCAGGGAAATACAAAGCAAAACAACACTGAGATTCCACCTTACTCCAGTCAGAATGGCTAAGATTAAATACTCAGAAGACAGCAGATGCTGGGGAGGATGCAGAGAAAGAGGAACACTCCTGCAATGTTGGTGGGGTTGTAAGCTGGTACAACCACTCCAGAAATCAGTTTGGTGGTTCCTCAGAAAATTGGACAAAGTACTACCCAGCTATTCCACTTATGGACATATACCCAAAGATGCCCATATATATAATAAGGTCACATGTTCTGTCATGTTCATAGCAGCCTTATTTATAATATTCAGAAGCTGGAAGGAATCCAGATGTCCTTCAACATAGGAAGTGAAACAGAAATTGTGGTACATTTACCCAATGGAGTACTACTCAGCTATTAAAAAGAATGACTTTACTAAAACCCTAGGTAAATGGATAGAACTAGAGAATGTTATTCTGACTGAGGTACCAGTCACAAAAGAACCCACATGATATGCAGTTACTCATAATTGGATACTAGCTCTAGAGAGCTCTGAATACCCAAAAAACAACTCTCAGATTACATGAAGGTAAAAAAGAAGGAAGGCCAAAATGTGGAAGCCTCAGTCCTTCTTAGAATAAAAAGGGAAAAAGAAAAAGGAAATTGTGTATTCATCATATATTATTATGTAACAAATTTTTGAGCTATAATAATATTTTATAAAATAAATTAGTAAGAAAATAATAAAAAATATATCCTGAATCAAGGATCAATTACTGCTGCAGGTAAGTAGAGCTATTTATGCTTACTCTCTAAGAGAATGTAATCTACTTCTCAGGTCACTCCTGCTTGGTCTCCACCCTGTTATTAGGGGTACCAGTGTTCTACTATCTGTGGTTTCGTTACCAGACATCACCCTTATGCCCAGCAATTTAAATCATAGGATATTATCATTGCTACTGGCACATTGTGAAACTGAGACTTCGGAGTTTGGTGAACGTTTGAAAAGATTATTCTAGTGGTTGGTTAATGATATAGACCCTTGTTATGCATCTCACCCATGGCAACTGAAGAATATCATAAGTTACTCTTTCCTCCTGCCATAGTTCTCCATATATTTTGAGTAAATTTACAAACAACCTAACAATAAGGACAAGGGAGATCTGTGATATAGATGATCAAAAGGATAATAATTCACAAAAGTCCCCTTATCATAATTAAAAAGGAAATGCCCATTGCCTCTTGTTGACGTAAATTTCACAGTAATGATAAATTCCCATGACAACTCAGACAGCCCCATAAATTTGGTGTACTTTGATTTTTCATTATGTTTTCTAATTTGAGATGCTTTTTTCTCTTCTCATTATATATAAAGTCTATGAAAGAGTTATTAATGTTGTCATTAAGTATTTTGTTTTAGACTGGGACTGACTTGCACTTAATTCAGGCTTTGCCACTTTGTGTGTGATCTTATGTAATTTGTCAGGTTTAGTGCCCAATTTCAAAGAACACTTGTGGAGGAGAGAGTGGCAGACCAAGGCAGCCCCAGGCTGCAAGCCAAGGGGTGCTCGCATGGCGACAGCTGCAGTGCATACACTGCTCAGGACAGGGGGTCCCTGGCAACTGGAACGAAAAATAATTATGAGGCACTCGGACCATCCGTGACCAGGAAGAGCAGAGATCCAGATACACTGGACTGGAGAAAACGGGGTGAGAACTGGTTCCGACTAGCCAGGAGGCAGAGAGAACTCAGTGGAGCACACAGAAAGTGCAGCCTGCTCAATTTGATCCAGGGACCCAGAAACCCAGCATTGGACCCTCTGTTTTCAGCCGCTGCTTTTGGGGTGCACAACAGGACCATCTGCCACCAGGAACAGAGGAGATCCAGGGACAGAGCCCAGGTACAAGGGAAAGGAGAGAACCAATCATTGACAAGAAGTTGGCAAGAGGATAGCGAAAGAACATACTGCAGGGAAACCAAGAAAACCTGGCAACAATAGAACCCAGCTCTCCCATCACAACAAACAGCAGAATGCCAAACACTCCAGAAAAAGAAGACTCAGACACGAAATCCTACCTCAAGATGATGATAGAGATCCTTAAACAAAAACAGGATGAAAAGCATAAAGAATTAGAAGCATTTAAAGAAGAAACAAGCAAACAGTCAAAGAACTGAGAGAACTAGAAGAAAACAGAGCCAAAAACATGAAGGAAAGGAAGAAGGAATTTAAAATGGAAATGGACACAATAAAGAAAACACAAAAAGAGAAAACCCTAGAGGTAGAAATCTTAAAAAAGAAATCGGGAGTCACAGATGCAAGTATTTCAAATAGACTACAAGAGAGGGAAGAGAGAATCTCAGGGAACAAAGACAACATTGAAAACAGACAAAACAGTCAGAGAAGATGCAAAAACCAAAAATCTCCTAACACAAAATGTCCAGGAAACCCAGGACACAATGAGAAGACTAATCCTAAGGAAAATAGGAATAGAGGAGGGCGAAGAATATCAACTAAGAGGTACAGTAAATATCTTCAACAAAATCCTGGAATAAAACTTCCCTACCCTTAAGAATGAGATGACCACGAGCATAAAAGAAGCCTTCAGAACTCCAAATAGGTTGGACCAGAAAAGAAATTCCTCCTGACACATAATAGTCAAAACACCAAAAGCCCAAAGCAAAGAATGAATACTAAAAACAGTACAGGAAAAAGGTCATGTAACATATAAAGACAGACCAATCAGAATCACACCCGATTTCTCAACAGAGACTATGAAAGCTAGAAGAACCTGGACAGACATCATGCAGACCCTAAGAGAGCACAAGTGTCAGCCCAAGCTGCTATACCCAGCAGAACTATCAATCACTATAGATGGCAAGATGAAGATATTCCAAGACAAAACTAAATTCACACAATATATGACCACAAACCCAGCACTACAACGAATTACAGGTGGAAAACCCAATACAATGAGGGGAACCACCTCATATAAAAACAAGAAAATTTCTAAGCAAGAAAACCAAAGGAAGAAAGACACACAGGCAAAATTTAACTTACCAAAGCAATAATAGCAGGAAACAGCAACCACTATTCCTTGATATGTATTAAAATAAATGGACTCAAGTCCCCAATAAAGAGACATAGGCTATCAGACTGGATACATAAACAAAAACCCAGCATTTTGCTGCATACAGGAAACTCACCTCAGAGACAAAGACAGACACTATCTCAGAGTAGAAGGTTTGGAAAAAACCTTAGAAGCACATGGCCCCAAGAAGCAATCTGGAGTGGCCATTCTAATATCTAATAAAAGTAAAAGTTATCAAAAAAGATAAGGAAGGACACTTTTTACTTATTACAGGGGAAATCTATCAGGAGGGACTCTCAATCCTTAACATGTATTCTCCAGATACAAAAGCACCCATATTCATAAAAAAAACCCTACTATAGCTCAAAATATACATTTTACCCTACACAATAAGAGTGGGAGACTTTAATATCCCACTCTCACCAATGGACAGATCATGAAAACAGTAACTGAACTAGGACACTGTAAAACTAGCAGAAACTATGAACCAACTGGAATTAATAGATATCTACAAAACATATCATAAATATGTAAAAGAATACACCTTCTTCTCACCACCCCATGGCACCTTCTTGAAAATTGACCACATAATTGGACACAAAACAAGCCTCAATTGATACAAGAAGATCAAAATACTCCCATGCATTGTTTCAGATCACCATGGTCTAAGGCTGGTCTTTAATAACAACAAAGACAACAAAAAGCCCATATACACATGGAAACTAAACAATGCTCTATTAAACGATAGCAGGGTCAAAGAAGAAATAAAGAAATAGACCAAATAGAAACAAAAAGAACCATTGAAAGAATAAACAAAAGCAAGAGCTGGTTATTTGAGAAAATAAGCAAGATTGATAAACCCTTAACCAGACTAACTAGAAGGCAAAGAGAGAGTATCCGAATTAACAAAATCAGAAAGGAAAGTGGAGAAATAACGACTGAAACTGAGGAAATTCAAGAAATCATCAGATCCTACTACAAAAGCCTTTACTCAACAAAGCTGGAAAATCTGGAGGAAATGCATGAATTCATAGACAGATACAAGATACCAAATTTAAATCAGGAACAGGTAAACCATATAAATATTCCCATAACACATAAAGAAATAGAAGTAGTCATCAAAAGCATCCCAACCAAATAAAGACCAGGTTCAGATGGGTTCAGTTCAGAGTTTTATCAGACATTTATTGATAACATAATACCAATACTCTCCAAACTATTCCACAAAATAGAATCAGATGGAACACGACCTACTTCATGTTTTGAGGCTACAATAACCCTCATTCCTAAGCCACACAAAGACCCTACAAGGAAAAAGAACTTCAGACTAATCTCACTTATGAACAATGATGCAAAAATACTCCACAAAATCCTTGCAAACTGAATCCAAGAACACATCAAAATGAACATTCACCATGATCAAGTAGGCTTCATTCCTGGAATGCAGGGATGGTTTAATATAAGGAAATCCATCAATGTAATGCACCATATAAACAAATTCAAAGAAAAAAACCACATGGTCCTCTCACTAAATGCTGAGAAAGTATTTGACAAAATCCAATACCCCTTCATGTTAAAAGTCTTAGAAAGAACAGGAATCCAAGGCCCATACCTAATCATCATAATACCAATATACAACAAACCAACAGCCAAGATCAAACTTAACGGTGGGAACTTGATGCAATTCCTCTAAAATTAGGGACTCAACAAGGCTGCCCACACTCCCCCTACCCATTCAACATAGTACTGGAACTCCTGGCCAGAGTTATTAGACAGCAAAAGGAAATTGAAGGGATACAAATTGGAAAGGAAAAAGTAAAAACATCACTATTTGCAGATGACATGATAGTGTACTTAAGCGACCCAAGAAATTCTACCAGAGAACTCCTACAGCTGATAAATAAGTTCAGCAAAGTGGCTGGATATAAAATTAACTCAAACAAATCAGTAGCTTTCCTATATTCAAAGGGTAAACATGTGACAAAAGAAATTAGGGAAAAGATACCCTTCACAATAGTCACAAAAACTATGAAATACCTTGGTATGACTCTAACTAAGCAAGTGAAGGACCTGTATGACAAGAACTTCAAACCTCTAAAGAAGGAAATTGAGCAAAATCTCAGAAAATGTAAAGATTTCCCATGCTCATGAATTGGAAGGATCAACATTTTAAAAATGGCCATCTTACCAGAAGCAATCTACAGATTCAATGCAATCCCCATCAAAATTCTAACCCAGTTCTTCATTGAGTTGGAAAGATCAGTGTGCAATTTCATCTGGAAAAACAAAAGACCTAGAATAGCCAAAACAATCCTCAACAACAAGAAAACATCTGAGGGAATCACTATCCCTGACCTCAAGCTATAATACAAGGCCATTGTGCTGAAAACTGTATGGTACTGGTACAGAAATAAGCATGACGGTCAATGGAATAGAATAGAAGATCCAGAAATGAGCCCTCACTTATCTGGTCACCTGATTTTTGACAAAGGAGCTGTAACATTCAATTGAAAAAGGACAGCCTATTCAACAAATGATTTTGGTCCAACTGGCACTCATCATGCAGAAGAATGAAAATAGACCCTTTCTTATATCCTTGTACAAAGCTCAAGTGTAAGTGGATCAAAGATCTCCAGATTAAACCAGGTACACTGAAACTATTAGATGAGAAAGTAGGGAAAACCTTAGAACTCATAGGCACAGGAGAAAATTTCCTGAACTGAACACCAATGGCTCGAGCTCTAAGGACAAAGATTGACAAATAGAACTTAATGGGATTGCAAAGTTTCTGTTAGGCTAAGGACACTCTCAAGGAAATAAAATGTCATCCAACAGAGTGGGAAAAGATCCTTACCAACCCCACATCAGATAGAGGCCTAATATCCAAGGTATACAAAGAACTCAAAAAGCTAGACACCAGAGAATCAAACAACCCTATTAAAAATGGGGTACAGAATTAAACAAAATGTTCTCTATCGAGGAATATTGAATGGCTGATAAACATCTAATGAAGTGCTCAACATCCTTAGCCATCAAGGAAATGCAAATCAAAACAACCCTGAGATTCTACCTCACACCAGTCAGATTGGCCAAGATCCAAAACTCAGATGACAACAGATGCTGGCAAGGATGTGGAGAAAGAGGAACACTTCTCCACTGTTGGTAAGGTTGTAAACTGATACGACCACTCTGGAAATCAGTCTCGTGGTTCCTCAGAAAAATGGACATAGTACTACCTGATGATCTAGTTATTCCACTTCTGAGCATTTACCCCAGGGACACTCCAACACACAACAAAGATACATGCAGCACAATGTTCATTGCAGCTCTATTTATAATAGCCAGAAGCTGGAAAGAACCCAGATGTCCTTCAGTAGATGAATGGATACAAACATTGTGGTACATTTACACAATGAAGTACTACACAGCTATTAGAAACAATGACTTAACAAAATTCTTAAGTAAATCGATGCATCTAGAGAATATCATCCTGAGTGAGATAACCCAGTCACAAAAGAACAGACATAATATGCAGTCACTGATAATGAGATACTAACCCCAGAAAGCTCTGAACACCCCAGAAACAACTCACAGACTGTGAAGTTTAAGAAATAAAAAGAAAGAATGTATTTTAATTAAAATAAAATTGTATCACATCCCCCTTTTCTCCCTAGAGCCCCTCCCAGTTTCTCCCCTATTCACTCTAATTAATAGCCCCTTTCCCTATATTATTGTTACATATATACATATGTGTATGTATATGTACCCACAAATACTTTATTACAACCTTAAAAATGTGTTCGTGTACTTTTATACAAAAATGCTGAAAATTTGTACATTTGTCTTTGTTTTTTAAAATAAATTTTTTCAATAAAAAGAAAGAACACTTGTGAAGTCCAGGTCTGATGGCATGTTCAAAGTGCTTATATTTATTTAAAATTACTCAGCATATCAGCAGTTGCTATTATTATAAATTCAGTAATCCCCATTTTAAAGGGTTGGGTCCAAAAGTACTTTAGATTTTGTAATTTCATAGGCTTTGAAGTATTTGCAAGTATATAATGAAATGCTTTAAGGATCGGTCTAAGTTTACACACTAATCTCATTTGGACGTCATATCTGCCTCATTTACACACTCTGAAGGTAACTTATATGGTATTTTCAGTGTGCTTCTACCTTGATTGTAAACCATGAAGTCAGGTGTAAAGTCTTCCTCTAGCAATGCTATGTTAGCACATTTACAACTTTGTTATTTCTGAGCAGGGAGACTGCTTGTATCTTCATTGATAGGCAAAAAACTATGAGTTTCCTCAAATTCCTTGGGTCATTGCTGGTGGAACTAGGGTTAAAAAAATCTCCAGGCTTTGTAGTTATATCTACACTCCCTTTCTCAGAAGATAAATCTGTTCTTTTGTCTTCAAAGAACAATCACTTCTCAACTCTAAGAGCAGAAGGGAAGAAGCAGCATCTCCCTTGGGAAGTTCTTTCTTTAGTCACTCTGGCACATGACCCTCAGGGTAGAGTTTCAAGACTTCATTAATTACAAATACAGTGTTCTCAGTGGGCACTGGTATTTGGTGAATCATTTTCACAATGGATCTGAAGGTATTTTAAAGCTTTTGATTGGCAATACAGGAGACTTACCACTCAATTCATATATAAAAAGTTACCTCTGAGAAAATATCAACAGATGTTTTTCCTTGTCTAGCAATAATAGCCAAATTCAAATATTGTGGATTTACTTACACCCATCTTTCCCTCCATTGTCCCTTCACTGTCCTCTCATGTAACCAGTATGTATAAATGACTTCAGAATGGCTAGCCTTCCTTGTCAACTTGAAACTATTTTTTAAAACTCTCCATAGAAACAACCTTTGCGTGGGTCACAGTACATCTCAGAAATAAGTTTGGACTACATCCTTATAAGTAACAAAAGAGCGAATCCAAGTAGAAAGTGTTTTGTGGAGAACATTTTAAGTACTAAGCCCTAGAAAAAGACTCCAAGTGATGTTCTCTGATACCCCATGGAAACAAATTAAATTTGTGTTTATTCTGGTCTTACTTAAATTATGGATTTCTGTTTTTTAGATTGTTATTAACATAATTGGTATTTTAAATTAAGAATTGTCCCATGAAGAGAAATTTTATAAAGGACTTAAAATATGTTAGTAACTACTTTACCTTCTGATCATTGCTTCTATCACTTGCCGATGCCAATGAGCAGAGATAACAATTGAATCTTTAATTCTGCTCCTTAATCAGTCACACAGCAATTTGAGGAGACGGTGACTTATTTATCCTGAACAAAATAATAGTCTCCCATGGCATCTCTAGCCAACACACCACATAGAGGAAAGGGGGCAGGGCAAGTGTAGTCAATAACCCTGTAGTCCAGGTGGTCAGCTCCAGGGTTTTTAAGCTCCTGATATCTGCTTCTTTCATTATTATCTCTTAAACTCTTCCCTCATTCTTGGGTGTTTGTGTTCAGATGGTTTTTGAAATCCTAGGTCCTGTTAGTTTCTCTGATATCATACTCACACTATTCCATGAGTGTCTGGGTTGAGAGAGGGTTATCTCAGAACAGCAATAAAAACAGGTACAGTGTATTTGCTAAGTTAGTAATGACAAGTGTTGATTTCTCTTTACCTATGAACCTCAGTATGTCTGCATGTGTTAGTTAACCCAGGATACAAAAGTGCCCTATTACATCCAGTATCAGTCACTAACTTGAACAAGAAGAGCCAGCAATAAAATTTATATTTATCATTTTTTGGCCCAAGATCACAGGTTATTCTTTTCAGAAATTTTCTATGGCTTGAAGAACAAGCTTCCTAATGGAATCAAGCTTGTCTTTTGCTAAAATGAAAAGACATTAAGATCCAGCTGTGTAGCTCATTCTATTAAAGCTCTACAGTGCTTCTTCTGTTGTACCCCCATCATAAGAATAAACACACCATTACAACAGCTACTTGATTCTTTCTTCTCTTTCATTCTCCCTGCTTCATATTTTAGATTTCCTTAGGATTTGTCTCTTCCATACATTCTCTGTATAGTAAATGTCATCAAAGAAATATGAAGCCTCTTTTTTGGGCAATGCCAATGTAGCAGTTTATTTTGCTGGCCACTATGAGGATCTAAATCTGTATGAGAGAAAATACTGAGACAGTGCTATAACTGTTTTAAACTCTATCAGAATAACCCATGGAGCTTGCCAAACAGACATCCCTATCCCCAAACTCCAGGGCTTCTGAGTCAGTAAGTTTACATGAAGCCTGAAAAGTTATATTTCTTATGAGTTCTCAGGTGGTGGTGATGATGATGGTCATGGAGATCCTAAAATAAGAAGTTACTATATAAGGATAAGGTTCTGCAATCCTGCATCCAGTTCTAGATTTCATTCTGACTAGCTAATGTTGTCTCTCATCTGAGGTGGCCTAGATAGTGGAGCTTTCAGAGGTTTGATGTTATGTAAAAATGAAAACTTAAGTAAAGTGAGGATCCAGGATTGATCTGACCAAGGTTACAAATAAAGCTTAAGAAGTAGAAGATAGTGTTACAGTGGTTCTCAACTGCTTTGGGTCTGTGAAAACCATCCTTCTTCAGTTCATTTGGTTTTGAACTGAACTAGTTTTGAACATAGTTTTGAACACCCTTGATGACACATTTCACTCATAAAATCGCTTCTTTCATGAGGTCTCTGAGATGATTAATCTTGAGTACCATTTTAAAATGAAAGAAATAGGGATAAAAGATGTCTAAAGAATTAAATCCACTACTAGGCTTATTTGTGGGACTATGAGGGTGTTTTCAAGTAATGATTAGGTCATAAGAGCTGTGACTTAAATCAATGGTTTACATCAATTGATAGATTTTTTTAAGTCAAATATTCTATTATAAGGTGATAGAACGATGGATGGTAAGACCTTCCTGGAAAAAAGTTGGTCATTGGAGGCACACATTTGAAGGATCGATCTTGGTTCTGGCCCTTTCCCATTGTTCCTTTCTTCTTTTTATCTGTCATGAGGTGAACAGTCTGGTCATTCATGTTCATATAACTATGGCATTCTACCTGGTTTGAGCCTAAAGTCATGGATATGAACTAGCTTGGATTAAAATCTTTGTAACTGTGAGCCAAAATATACCCTTTCTTTTATAAGTTGCATAGGTTGGGTGGTCTGTGATAGTGATGGAAAACTGATTAGCATAGCCCCCTGCCTTACTATCTCAAAAAAAGCTTGGTCAAACCCTAGTCCCCAAATAGGCTCAGCCAAACCCTATTTTGTGGAAAACTCCATAAAGTAATTTCTTCCTTTTCTGAGATTTGCTTTTAGGATTTGGCAACCTAGTTTTGTTTTAATTAGTAGCAGAAATGTGTTTGTCTTCCTCTGAACAGAAACTAAAGCATGCCTTGGTTGATGCTTTGTATGTATTTATTTCAACTAGATCAAATTTCATAGATGCTATTAAACTAAATTTGAACTTTTCAAATATAAGAAAAATGATAAGTGCATGTTGAACATTTACTATAGATCAGGATTCTGAATCATCTCATTGATTCACTGTAACTGTGATTGATCCTGTGATCATCATCCTTATTATTTGAAGGAGGAAACAAAGTCTTAACAGGGCAAGGTCATGAGTAATCAGGATAGAGCTGGGTTCCTACTTCAGTCAGATTCAGAGATCATACTTCATCCTCCTAACTGATAATGAGCCAGAATCCTCCTCCAGTTCTTACCTGTTTGGCATATTCTCAGTTCTGTAAAGTATACTATATGAAGCTAGATATTCCTCTCTCTATCTCTCAACATTCTCAAAAATCACAGAAGCCACAAGAAAAATGGGATCTGGCCACTTGGAATCTGTTGACCAAAACCTTCCCCAATGACTCACCATCAAGACTTATGGAAGCCCTGACAGCAATAAAGCCATCTATCAGCTTCAAACTTACAAAAATAAAAAAATAAAAAATAACTCCAAGCTTTTATACTGGCATGAAGTGCTGGATTCAGACTGATTCTACAAAAAAAAAAAAAAAAATACATTTTAAGGTTTTAATTCCAAAGTCTCTTATAAACTGTAAATATGGGGAAAAAATCATTGGGTATAAAAAAATAAAAAATGATGCTAAATCTAAATGCTTTTTTAAAAGATTGGGATTTCAACATAATCCCTTCTCTGATAGTTCATCAAAGCTGATTAGAAGTAAATAAAACATTAAGCCAAACGATAACACACAGACACACATACACACACACACACACACACACACACACACACACACACACACACACACAAAACCCATACACACACCAAAACTAATTTTTATACTGGTAATTCCTAGTTTCTCTTTGGTAAAAAGGCTTGGCCTCATAATATTCAACCAAGTTCATTGATTAAATACTATTCATTGTATGTAAATATTAATTATATACATAAAGATAATTGAATGCTGAATAAAGATTTCAATTGTCTTTAGTATATATTAACAATGAAAAGGTTCATTCAGTTTCATCCTAATGATCCAAAGAATGCATTTTGTGCCCCAAATTAAAAATAAAGTTTCTTTTCTCTTTTTATTTTCTTTTTCACCTGCCTCAGCCCATTCTTCTTGTCTCTAGGTATATCCACGGCTAGTAAAAAACTGAATTCTTGGGGCTGGAGACATGGCTCTGCAGTTAAGTGCAACTTGTACTCTTGCCGAAGATGCAGATTTCGTCCCCACCACCTGTAATGGGCTACTCACAGCCATCTGGAACTCTAGTTTCATGTGATCCAATGCCCCTTCTGCTCCATAGACATCTTAAATAGTATGCATAGACTCTTAGAGAAATACACATATACATGAAAAAAATTAATTCTTCCTGTACTCACACATATCCATAAATATATGCAAATACCACATGTGGTATTATGCTATAAACCATTTTTCTGTGGCCTTTTATCCACCAGAAGTTTAGTTACTAAAATGTGAATACGAGTTTATATCTAAGTTAGCTTTATTAGGGTTTGAAAGGAAAAATGTCTTACTTTCTGCTGTTCATACTCTGTGGTATGATAGTTGGTATTTCCCATTCCCAACTCATAGATAAACAAATGAAGCCTTTTAAAAAGTACTTTGTGAACTGGGTGAATGACCTAGTTCAGAATGTACCTGACACAGAAGCATGGGCTCATGAGTTAGAATTCTTGATAGGTAGAAAGCTGGGAGCAGTGGTATAGGTCTGTAATCATGGTGCTGAGAAGGCCGCCACAGGAAGATCCCTGGTATTCAAGCCAGTCCTGAATCAGTGGACTCCAGTTTACCCAGAGATCTTGTCCCCGCCAATATTAGATGGAGAGTGATTGAACAAGATACCAGAGTAGATTTCTGAATTTGTCTCTCTCTATCTCTATCTCTCTCTCTCTCGCTCTCTCCCCCCCCCCTCTGTGTGTGTGTATGTGTGTGTCTCTCTCTCTCACGCATAAAAACATACATATTCACATACACTTATACACATACAACTATGCACATACATGCATGCACCTTGCCAAGCCATTTCAGTTGCTAAGACAAAAGCCCCCCTCTGAATTTAAATGTAACCTGTTTACTTTTACAGGTCTGTGTGAATTTCTGCCCCTGTCTCAAATATGATATCTACCAACTAGTTTTACCTTAACCCTAGCCCTACTGTCTGCGTTTTGGCTTCTGAACTTGCAGATCAGGAATCTTTATTGACATTTACAGTGCCCTGTCCAAAGCTGGGTCCACAGTGAACTCCCATGGCTTCCTGGGATCTGATAGACTTTTCATCACCATGCAGAATGCCACATACCTGACACCTGTTTATTCTGTGACTTGTGACTCATTATTTTCTTTACAATTTGAATATTTTGTATTGCCTAGAATGACAGATTTTTCTTCCTCATATAAAATGTCCTCTGGTGGAATTCCTGGTCCAGTGCCCATGACAGCCAGGATGAGCCCACCAATGTCTCAAGTTCTGACTGTTTAAATGATCTTGCCTATATTCTAATTTTCTTTTGTAATTTTTAAGATTTAAATTTAATTATTTACTTTTGTTTTTATTTTCTTTTTTTTTTTTTTTTTTACTTTGTATTTATTGATTGACTGATTGGTTGGTTGGTTGGTTGGTTGGTTGGTTGGTTGATTTTAGGTTTCAGGCAAAAACTTCTTTCTGTGTTTTCCAGGCTACCTTAGATTCCTAGTGTTAAATAATTCCTTTGTTTTACACCTGAATGTGTGGGTCTGGGCCTCCAGGACTGTATAGATCTGGCTGGTGTATTACTACATCATCTGCTTGTATCCAATTGTAGCAAGTGTTTTTGTACTTTTAAAAACACAGTGATAAAGCTTATTGCAACTGTCATTTATTGATACTATGATGTTTTCAGTAGGAGAGATACTTTACCATTAACATTTTATTTGGTCTGACAAAGTTTGATCTCTGTAGCTTTATTTTTTGCAAAAGGCTACTGAGTTAGACAGTTTTTTGTTGCTGTGTCAAAATGCTAGAGAACATTGTTTTAAGTGAAAAATGAAACTTGTCTTATGGCTTCAAGAAAAATAGTCTATGATCACTTGGTATAGATGCTTCTAGGCCTATGGTGAGGCAGAGCATCACAATGACAAGGCAATGCAGTGAACTACTACACAGTATGCGATAACCAGAAAGCATGTGGTAGTGTTAAAGAGGTAAGTGGAAGGGTAAATACTTCCCAATGGTTTACTAATACCTTTCTACCAGACCCCAATACTTCATTAAATCTGTGGACCAAAGATGACTTATTCATTCATTACATCAGTGTATCCATGGTCCAGTAACCTCTATGAAGCACCACCTCTGAACACCATGAACCAAACCTTCAACATGTGAGCTTTGGATGTCAGTTAAGAGGGACCACAGCAGATGTTGTACCTTAGTGATGTACTCCAGCCTATGCACATTTATACAGCTAATTAGAGAATGGCAGTGGTGCCTACTCATCTTTTGTGGGTTATAAATACCTTATGCTTCCTACTTATTATTCTTGGATGCTATAAAGATGCATTCTTTTCTGATGATGAGCTGATGCTATAGCATCTAATCTCTTCATACTGTGTAGGAAGATGGAAAAAATGATATTCATTCCCCTTAATGAAAACATGTCACCTTCTCCCCTGTCATGTAGATAGGTTTTTGTGTACCTTTAAGCCATCATTCTTTTCACTGAGAAGACTTGTTTTAGAGATCCTATGAGTCTCAACTCTTCTTTGTTCAATTGAAAACCTATTGCTTTTTGTTTCCTTGAATGTGGGGCTATGCAGGATGCTCAAGCCATGTCTGGATTTGATGGTGTATCTTTGGACATGGCCCTGGGAGAATGTTACCAGAACCAGGAAGTTACCTCCGTGGAAACCGCAAAACTGTACTACCAACATCGCAAATGATGACTCTTCTATTCATCCATGGTTCATGTTGTAATCCCATAGATGATTCTAAGAGTTCATAAAAAACTATCATAATCTTCCTTCTTACTGATCCCTACCAGGCTTCTGAAAAGAGAGAGTGCACATGGTTTGGGTAGTTTTTTGGGCTGAATGCTGCTAAGAGGGCCCCAAATGGGAACATGTTTGCTTGAAGACAAGAAACTTTGACTTCCTTACATTCTGGAGGCCTAATCTAGTTTCTAGTTTTTATTACCCTTTATTCTTCTCAGCACCCATCTAAGAAGAAAATAATTTTAATGGGAGAGACAGTAACTATAGAAATGCTAAAGGATTTCCCTTTTCTATTATCAGCCCTGCTATGTAAAAGCTAAATCCCATTTTGTCCTCAAAGGGAATTGCCTTATTTTTTAGCCTTTTAGATGCCTCTCTGCCCACTTTTTTACATATTTGAACTTTGATTGTAACTTTCATAGCATAGGAAGCCCCTAATATCACAGAGCCATGAGGTTATGTTACACATTAACAAGTACCCCATAGGCCCATCGATATAGATTCAGTGCCACATTTGCCTAGCAAACAAGCCAAACCTCAAACCAAAAAGTCATTAATCTTCATCCCATCTGTATTTATGTGATGAAATATATGTACTCAGTCTTTATTTTTTAATTTTTGCTACTTTATTTAATTTTTATTAAATTATTTTATTTATGTATATTCCAGATGTTGTTGTCCTTCCTAATCTCCTGTCCCAGAGTACTTCACTCCATCCCCTTTCCGTTTGCTTCTAAGAGGGCGCTACCTCCCAATGCACCCACTCCTAAACTACCATCACCAGCATCTCCCTTCTCTGGAGCATCAAGTTTCTATATGTTTAGGAGTCCTCTCTCCCACAAAGGCCAGCCAACACAGTCTTTTGCTACATATGTGCCGGAGGCCACAGACCAGCCCATGCATTGCTTGTTGGTTGGTGGCTTTGTCTCTGGGAGCTCTGAAGGATCTGGGTTAGTTGAAACTTTTATTCTTCCTATGGGGTTGCAATCCCCTACAGTTCCTTCAGTCCTTCCCCTAACTCTTTCACAGGGGTTTCCAACCTCAATCCAATAGATTATCTGTCAGTATCAGTATCTGTCTCAGTCAGGTGCTGGTAGAGCCCCAGGACTCAATGGAGATGACCTTTTCTGAAATGGACCACAGTGAAGAGATGGAATCTGAAGTGACAACCTCCAGGAGATAGACATAGCCTTCAGGTGAGGCATGGGGCACCCACCCATATTCAAAATTTTTGACCCAAAGTTGTTTTGTTCTAAAGCAGATGCAGGGCCAAAACCAACCAAAGACTGAAGAAAAGGGCTATCCAGTGATGGGCCCAACTTAGCTTCCATTCCATGTACAGGAACCAAACCCTGACGTTGTTGCTGATGCCATGTTGTACTTGCAGACAGGAGCCTAGCATGACTGCACTCATGCTCTTGTGTGAATTTATGTATACCATCTGTATACAGTTTTTGTGATGATGTCTCTTCCTGTGTCAGCCCTTTCCTCTGGGTTTTGTACCTGTGAGTTTGCACTTGAGACTAATGTTCCATTCATGATACAGAAGTCATAAGTTAGTACATCAGGATACTAGATCTATACTGAGTTTCCCAATTTTTTAGCATTTCAGATTTTTTTAAAAAGGAGTGAGCTGTGTACAGGGGGTTAAATGCTTTATAGACACAAACAAAAAAAAACTATGCTAGAACCAACTTATTCATCATCATCTTCTTCATCTTTGTCTTCCCCTTCTTCCTACTCCTCCTCATCCTCTTTATCCTCCTCCTCATCTTTTTCTTCCTTCTTTTTCCTGCTTTTTTTAGTCTTGACCATCCCCTTTTTTGCTACATCAGGTTTTCCTTTAGCTCTGTAGGCAGCAATGTCCTCCATAAAGCACTAGAGTCGCCCAATGCCCATCCAGTTCTTGCTTGACTTGATGCTGTCTCAATGGAGCTCAGTGTCAAGTTTCTCATTTTTGCCCTTATCCCATTTCCCCATTGCCACCTCCTGTGTTTGTCGACCCCTTCCATAGACAGTGTTGTGAGGCCTCTAAGCAGATGAAATCCCATCCTTATATACTGGAGGAGGTAGCAGCTGCAGCAGCACAGCCTCAGGGACAAAGCATGTCTAGAATGGAGGGAAACATTGCACTTAAGATACCCCATCATTTATTTCAATGGCTAAGATCACAAATGCCTGAACATTGTTTGTCCTTCAGCTCATTACAAACATTTTTTACATATTGAGCTTTGTCTCATTTTTCTGTGTTGTTAAAGTTTGCTGCGTTAGGTTCCTTGTATAATTGTGAATTGTGGGTCACTCTCTTCTGTGTTTTTTGTCTTTTATCTGTCCTGATGGTCTTTGAAGAATCCATTTTATAACATCTTTTATGCAACTTTCTTTCCTTGCCTGCCTCTGCTTCTTTCACAGCTTAGAAACTGTTCCCAAGTCCACTGTCTCTTACTCAGTGAAGGGGGTATCTGAAGATAACCTTCAGGGGAAAGACTTCTTTTGTTCCTCTGCATTCTGTTTGGCCTGAGATTTTCCTTCTCTTGAGTGTTTCCTTACTGTGATAAGATATGATTTCACTAGATAACTGTTTTTCTCTTCTGGGTTATCATACTGAGATTCTTACTGATTCATAAGCAATTATATATAAAACTTCTGAAGTTCTCAGTGAGTGCTAGACACTGGACTCAATGCATTTCCTATATGCAAAATACATATAAAAATCACACAAAATTTTTAGCTACTATGGTAATAGGCACAAAAATCATAGCCTTTTCTTAGGCAATTCTTGTGTGTCAGGTACTGCATTGAGCTCTTTCTATATATTCTCTCATTGGTTATAATGATTCTTTGGTTATTGTCACATTTATTGCATAAATAAAGAAATAATAACTCAGAGAGATTAAATTATTCATGAAGCCTGGTGAAAGGGCTTTGCCACAAATTCAGAGTTTTGTTTCCAGGACGCAGATGGTGGAAGGAGAGATCTGTGAATCCCTACACTTATCCTCTACCTTGCACATAAGCACAATGATTTGTATACAAATGCAATAGGCAGGTAGATGATAGATAGATAGATAGATAGATAGATAGATAGATAGATAGATAAAACATCAATAAAGATTATCCAAGACCATGACACCAGGAAGTAGGGCAGTAAGAATTGGAATTGAATAAATAATAAGTTCATTCCAGAAACGGCTCTTCTGCATTACAAGGATCTAGTTGTTGTTTCTTTAATAATTAGCCACTGATTATCATGACTAAATGATTCTCAGAAATATGCATCAGGATTATAGTCAAATGCCCATTTGACAAGGTGAGTGCAAGATGCAGAGGGATGAGGCAGGTGGAGGAAGAGGTACCAGGGAAAGAAAGCCAGTTCTCAGCAGAAAATGAGCACGCCTAGGAGGAGGCCTTTCAAAGACTTGTGGAGATGAAGAAGCAATAATTGAAATTAAGAAGATTATAGACCCTGTGGATACCAATGACCCTGAGCCATTCAGCAGGGAACCACAAGTGCTGACATTTCAATGGTCCATGAAATCAACAGACAATTAATGAATTTAGCCAATTTTGTGCCTTGGGAGGAGGAAATGCAGTTCAAAGTTAGTTCATCTAGAGATGCAATGTAATTAGAAAAGTTCAAAATCTGAATAAATAATCTCAGAATAAAATGATTACTCTGGTATGAATATGTGACAACTGCTTTTCAATATGCTGCTGAATTTCTTGAACATCTCCCAGTCTCAAGTTGTATAGATGTCTATTCTGTCTGGCTGAGGAATTTGGATTGAATCCTGTCAATGGCTGTCTTACATCCTTTTTCTTGACTTTTCCAACTCCAGGGTTGCAGAAAAGAGCTTAATTACTCTTGGTCTTCTGCAGTAGGGGGCTAAGAAAAAGGACACCAGATTCTTTTGAACTTAAGATTGATGAAAACCATAGAAAATAATAGATTAAAAAGACAACTTATTCCTATTGGTTGAGATAACGGTCACAGGAATTTTTCTAGCTATAAACAGGTAATTGGTCCAAGACAGAAACATACAGTTTCTTTAATCAATAGAAAACTTATTTTATGAAAAAAAATGAGCAGCTCAGAATTATATAGTTGTTTTCAGCCATCCTAACAGAAGCACTGAGCTGACCACATTTCTTACTTAATTTTCCAGTCCTTTCTCTAGCTGGTTTATTGTTTTTGCATTGAATATGGTCTTAGGGAAAAGAGACAACAAAGGTACTTGAGAATTCATGTATTGCTGATTCCATCTTTATCCATTTTTATTTTACTCTTCCTCCTAGAAATTTATGATCAATCATTTACTGGATCCAAACCCAAAGTATCCTAAATTTCTCGATTTTCTTACTCACGACATCCAGCGCACAGTTGAAGAGCATCCCACTGTCCTTAGCACTGCTACTGCTGCCCATATCTCCTGGACAAATGTGACTGCTTTGTTCCTTTCTGATTTTGTTTGTAACTTTTTCCCATCTTCAAGTTAGAGTTGAAGTTAGAATAAATGGTAATAATGCGGATGTGGAAATGTACTCTGTTACATTTAATCCTCCTTTGGCTTCTTTGTTGTTGTTGTTGTTGTTGTTGTTCTGAGGTGCAAAACCATCTTTTCTCCTTGGAAAGTCTGGCCTCTTGCTCACACACCTACCCATCCCTGCACACCCATCACTCTCCCTGCTTTCTGGCTTCTTCCTCTCTCACTGTACTTCAGCCACTGAGGCTCTTTACTTTGGACATCAATGGAACAATTTTATTCCTACGTGACAGTAATTTTTTTCTTAACATTTCTTTTTCCTTGAATGGTATTCACCTGAGATGCCTCTGAATTTTTAAAAAATGAGGTTTTGCTCCACATGTCTTTTTCAACTTTGCTGTTTGAAGTTAAACTCATCATTCAGGTCTCTGTTCTCAGTTCACCTCTTCAGTGATGAGCTTCTGACTACTCTCTCTCAAAAGGCAGCTGTGCTCCTCTGTCTCTTTTATACTGTGTTATTGTGTTTTACTTCTTTCATGACTTTGTCAGAAGTTCTCCTTTACTTGTTTGGCCATATAACATATCTCTCTATCCCACTCTCTGGATCACCAGTTCTCTGAGACCATGTCCCTATCTACTTACCTGATATCTGCTTCCCTAATGGCACAGAGTCTGGAATAGGGAAATGAAGGTAATCCATGAACCATCAAAAGCAATGCCATCACAAGTAAGGCATCTTCTGTGTTAAGTGCTAAAGATATCAAGTGTCTTTTTCATGACAATGTTCTCTTTTATTTCCTTCATTTTTCAAAATGTATGGAGTACCATGTAATAATTCAATGTAATATCTAATAGGAAACAAACAAACAAAATCATCTTGTGGATTAACTTGCAATCTCTGTATATATTAGTAGACTGATGGATAATATGCCCATTGTGGGATATGGCATGCACTAATCCAGCTGCTGCTACTGTTATTTCCTCATTATAACTTTGTGATTACACACTTTGAACTTCTGTCTTCAAGTTTTTTAAAAAATACTTGCATAGGATAGTATGAATTATGGCCTTGTCCATATTCTGAGATGCATTAGCATTTATTTCCTCTTTAGAGAAAGTATATTTATCATTCCTATTTAGAAGTATTTATGTATCTGTTAAGAGATGCCAAATTTGAAAACACATTTCTAATGTAGCAATGTGAAATATCCTGACAAGATATTCTGGATTGATATCTACCATTGTTTATGTACCCTTGATATTACATTAATTTTTTTTTCATTCATCATCTGCTGATACCTACTTTGTTTTATGCCTTCTGTTTGATGTTCTTATGTGATGATGAAGGAAATCACCATTTAGCCTTTAGGAAAATTAAAATTTAGCATGACACAGATTAAATTCTTTTGGCACCATTTATTTAATGCAGAAGAGAAGCTAGCTAGACATAGAGGAGTGCAGTGCAGGATCTCAGTAGCCTATGAGTCTGCAGGTCATTAAGACACATGGGAACAACTTCGGGGATGGTAGGAGACCTCAGACACTACACTGTAAGCAAGATGCTGTCAAATAACCTATGGGACTTATGGAAGTGTCTAATTCTAGTAGAAAGTGTAGGAAGATGCTAATTGACAGATGGGTAGGTCTAGAAATAGAAACACTAAGGCAGTGATGAGGGATACTCTTTTGTGCTGGGAGACTGTGGATATGTAGAGTAAGGTTAACAATGCTTCTGAAGTTCAAGCTGGCAGTGATAATTAACATTGTTTATAGAGAAGACGGAACCTTAGTGAGCCATCTCTGTGGAAATGGATGAACCCAGAAACCTATGTCTTGGTGACTGGGAAATTAGAAAGCCATCACACAGAAGAAGGTGTTTGGGGAATTGAAATCAAGTAGCGAGGTCATTGAATTCTGTTTATTTTACATTTCTATGAGATGCCTGCTTTGTTTATCTTTTTATATAATTATTGAAAAGTACATATAATAGAAAACTAACTATTTATAAGTCTGTATGGTCATATCTATTATCTAGTTAATGAAAAATTTCAACTCCCCCAAAGTATAAAATCATATACATTAAACACTCACTTCCAGTTCCTTTTTATATCTTCTGCCATTTACCAATTTATGTTCTATTTCTATGGATTTATCTATTCTAGGTATTTCATACACTTGGAATTCTTTTTTTTTGGGGGGATTGTCTATAAATGGTAAGATTTATTTTCTATTAGATTATGTTTTTTTTTTAAACGACTTTATTTTGCAAAACAAAGATACATGTAAAGATTTTAAACATTTTTTGCTTAAAATTATACATTTTTGTCAGTACTGTTTTTTCAGACATTAAAATAAATTTTACATAAAACCATGTGAATATGTTTTTTAGTCAGTACTTGATTTTTTTCAAGGGCTTGACAGTATGCATTGAAAACGTACTAGTTGCAATAAGCTTAAAGTACATGCAAAACAAAACGCAACATGGAAATAGTCAAAGTCTTCTTGTTTTGTGAATATATGTATATTTTTTTGTTTTCTTTATTTCTTGGACTTCATACAGTCTGTGAGTTGTTTCTGGGGGAGTGCAAGCCTCTGGGGTTAGCATCCCACTATCAGTGACTGCATATTATGTCTGTTCTTTTGTGACTGGGTTATCTCACTCAGGATGATCTTCTCTAGATGCAGCCATTTTCTTAAGAATTTGGTTAAGTCATTGTTTCTGGTGGCTGAGTAGTATTCCATTGTGTATATGTACCACAATTTTTGTATCCATTCGTCTTCTTAAGGACATCTGAGTTTTTTCCAGCTTCTGGCTATTATAAATAGAGCCGCTATGAACATTGTGGTGCATATATCTTTGTTGTGTATTAAAGTGTCTCTGGGGTATATGCCCAGAAGTGGAATAGCTGGATCTTCAGGTAGTACTATATCCAATTTTCTGAGGTATCGCCAGACAGATTTCCAGAGTGGTTGTATTAGCTTGCAACCCCACCAACAGTGGAGAAGTGTTCCTCTTTCTCCGCAGCCTCGCCAGCATCTGCTGTCATCTGAGTTTTGGATCTAGGCCAATCTGACTGGTGTGAGGTGGAATCTTAGGGTTGTTTTGATTTGCATTTCCCTGATGGCTAAGGATGTCGAGCACTTCCTCAGATGTTTTTCGGCCATTCGGTGTTCCTCAACTGAAAATGATTTGTTTAGCTCTGTACCCCATTTTTTAATAGGGTTATTTGATTCTCTGGTGTCTAGCTTTTTGAGTTCTTTGTACACCTTGGATATTAGGCCTCTATCTGATGTGGTGTTGGTAATGATCTTTTCCCATTCTGTTGGTTGCCGTTTTGTTTTCTTGACGATGTCCTTAGCCTTACAGAAACTTTGCAATCTCATTAAGTCCCATTTGTTAATCTTTGACCTTAGAGATCTTTAATCCACTTACACTTGAGCTTTGTACAAGGAGATAAGAATGGGTCTATTTTCATTCTTTTGCATGTTGAGTGCCAGTTGGACCAGCACCATTTGTTGAATAGGCTGTCCTTTTTCAATTGAATGTTTACTGCTCCTTTGTCAAAAATCAGGTGACCATATACATGAGGGCTCATTTCTGGATCTTCTATTCTATTCCATTGATCCACTTGCCTATTTCTGTACCAGTACCATGCAGTTTTCAGCACAATTGCCTTGTAATATAGCTTGAGGTCAGGGATAGTGATTCCCGCAGATGTTTTTTTGTTGTTGAGGATGGATTTCGCTATTCTAGGTCTTTTGTTATTCCATATGAAATTGCACATTGATCTTTCCAATTCCATGAAGAACTGGGTTGGAATTTTGATGGGGATTGCATTGAATCTGTAGATTGCTTTTGGGTAGGATGGCCATTTTTAAGATGTTGATCTTTCCAATCCATGAGCATGGGAGATCTTTCCATTTTCTGAGATCCTCCTCAATTTCTTTCTTTAGAGGTTTGAAGTTCTTGTCATACAGGTCCTTCACTTCCTTAGTTAGAGTCAAACCAAGGTATTTCATAGTTTTTGTAACGATTGTGAAGGGTACTTTTTCTCTAATTTCTTTCTCCACATGTTTGTCCTTTGAGTATAGGAAGGCTACTGATTTGTTTGAGTTAATTTTGTATCCGGCCACTTTGCTGAACTTGTTTATCAGCTGTAGGAGTTCTCTGGTGGAATTTTTGGGGTCACTCAAGTACACTATCATGTCATCGGCAAAGAGTGATGTTTTTATCTCTTCCTTTCCGATTTGTATCCCCTTGATCTCCTTTTGCTGTCTAATTGCTCCAGCCAGGACTTCCAGTACTATGTTGAATAGGTAGGGAGAGAGTGGGCAGCCTTGTCGAGTCCCTGATTTTAGTGGGATTGCTTCAAGTTTTTCGCCATAAATTTTGATGTTGGCTGTTGGTTTGCTGTATATTGCTTTTATTATGTTTAAATATGGGCCTTGGATTCCTGTTCTTTCCAGGACTTTTAACATGAAGGGGTGTTGGATTTTGTCGAATGCTTTCTCAGCGTCTAGTGAGATGAGCATGTGATTTTGGTCTTTAAGTTTGTTTATATGGTGGATTACATTGATGGATTTCCTTATGTTAAACCATCCCTGCATCCCAGGGATGAAGCCTACTTGGTCATGATGAATGATGGTTTTGATGTGTTCTTGGATTCGGTTTGCAAGGATTTTGTTGAGTATTTTTGCATCAATGTTCATAAGTGAGATTGGTTTGAAGTTCTCTTTCCTTGTAGGGTCTTTGTGTGGCTTAGGTACGAGGGTTATTGTAGCCTCAAAAAATGAGTGGGGTAATATTCCATCTGATTCTATCTTTTGGAATAGTTTGGCGAATATTGGTGTTATATCCCCAATAAATGTCTGATAAAATTCTGCACTGAACCCGTCTGGACCTGGGCTTTTTTTGGTTGGGAGGCTTTTGATGACTTCTTCTATTTCTTTAGGTGTTATAGGGTTATTTAGATAGTTTACTTGGTCCTGGTTAAACTTTGGGACCTTGTATCTGTCTAGGAATTCGTTCATTTCCTCCAGATTTTCCAATTTTGTGGAGTATAAGTTTTTGTAGTAGGATCTGATGATTTCTTGAATTTCCTTAGTTTCAGTTGTTATGTCCCCACTTTCCTTTCTGATTTTGTTAATTTGGATACTCTCTCTTTGCCCTTTAGTTAGTCTGGCTAGGGGTTTATCAATCTTGTTGATTTTCTCAAAGAACCAACTCTTTGTTTTGTTGATTTTTTCAATGTTTTTTTTTGTTTCTATTTGGTCTATTTCTGCCCTAATTTTGATTATTTCTTGCCGTCTCCTTTTTTTGGGGTATATCTGCTTCCTTTTGTTCTAGGGCTTTTAGCTGTGCTGTCAGGTTGCTGATGTGAGCTCTCTCCAGTTTCTTCTTGGAAGCACTTAGGGCAATGAGTTTTCCTCTCAATACTGCTTTCATTGCATCCCATAGGTTTGTGTATGTTGTGTTATCATTTTTGTTGAATTCTAGAAAGTCCTTAATTTCTTTCTTTATTTCTTCTTTGACCCTGCTATTCTTTAACAGAGCGTTGTTTAGTTTCCATGTGTATGTGGGCATTTTGTTGTCTTTGTTGTTGTTAAAGACCAGCCGTAGACCATGGTGATCTGAGAGGATGCATGGGAGTATTTCAATCTTCTTATATCAATGAAGGCTCGTTCTGTGTCCAATTATGTGGTCAATTTTCGAGAAGGTGCCATGGGGTGGTGAGAAGAAGTTGTATTCTTTTACTTTAGGATAGTATGTTCTGTATATATCTATTAATTCTAGTTGGTTCAAAGTCTCTGCTAGTTTTGCAGTGTCCTTGTTCAGTTTCTGTTTCCCTGATCTGTCCATTGGTGAGGGTGGGGTGTTAAAGTCTCCCACTATTATTGTGTGGGGTGAAATGTATTTTTTGAGCTTTAGTAGAGTTTCTTTTATGAATGTGGGTGATTTTTTATTTGCAGCATATATGTTAAGGATTGAGAGTTCCTCCTGACAGATTTCCCCGGTAATGAGTAAAAAGTGTCCTTCTTTATCTTTTTAGATAACTTTTGGTTGGAAGTTTACTTTATTCGATATTAGAATAGCCACTCCACCTTGCTTCTTGGAGCTGTTTGCTTGGAAGTTTTTTTCTCACCCTTTTACTCTGAGATAGTGTCTGTCTCTGTCTCTGAGATGAGTTTCCTGTATGCAGCAAAAGGCTGGATTTTGTTTATGTATCCAGTCTGATAGTCTATGTCTCTTTATTGGGGAGTTGAGACCATTTATGTTAATAGATATCAAGGAATAATTGTTTCTGTTTTCTGCCATTTTTGCTTTTTTGGGTTGAGTTGTGTCTGTGTTTTTTTATTCTTTTAGTTTTCTTGTTTAGTAGTTTTCTTGTTTTTATTAGGCTGTATTTTCTCTCCTTGTATTGGGTTCTCCACCTATAATTCGTTGTAGTGCTGGGTTTGTGGTCAGATATTGTGTGAATTTTGATTTGTCTTTAAATATCTTTGTCTCTCCATCGATGGTGATTGATAGTTTTGCTGGGTATAGCAGCTTGGGCTGGCACTTGTGCTCTCTTAAGGAGTGCATGATGTCTGTCCAGGCTCTTCTAGCTTTCATAGTCTCTGTTGAGAAATCAGGTGTGAGTCTGATTGGTCTGCCTTTATATGTTACCTGACCTTTTTCCCTTACTGGTTTTAGTATTCTTTCTTTACTTTGGGCACTTGATGTTTTTACTATTATGTGTCGGGAGGTATTTCTTTTCTGGTCCAACCTATTTGGAGTTCTGAAGGCTTCTTTTATGCTCGTGGTCATCTCATTCTTGAGGGTAGGGAAGTTTTCTTCTATGATTTTGTTGAAGATATTTACTGTGCCTCTTAGTTGATACTCTTCTCCCTCTTCTATTCCTATTATCCTTAGGTTCGGTCTTCTCATTGTGTCTTGTATTTCCTGGACATATTGGGTTAGGAGCTTTTTGTTTTTTGCATCTTCTCTGGCTGTTTTGTCTATGTTTGCAATGTTGTCTTCTGCCCCCGAGATTCTCTCCTCGATCTCTTGTAATCTGTTGGAAATGCTTGCTTCTGTGACTTCTGATTTCTTTTTTTAGTGTTCTGACTCTAGGGTTATCTCTTTTAGCGCTTTCTTTATTCTGTCAATTTCTGTTTTAATTTCCCTCTTCCATTCCTTTATTTCTTTGGTTCTGTTTTCCTCTCGTTCTTTGAGTTCTTTGAGTGTTTTTCTTGTTTCTTCTTTAAAAGCTTCTGAATCTTTTTGCTTTTCCTCCCTTTCTTGTTTAAGTAACTCTATCAGCGTCTTGAGGCATGATTTCAGGTCTGTGTCTTCTTTCTCTGGAGTGTTTAGAATTCCGATGTTTGCTACTATCGGAGAGCTGGGTTCTGGTGTTGCTAGATTATCTTGGTTTCCTTGGGATATACTCTTTCTCTTTCCTCTTGCCATTTTGTTGTCAGTGATATGTTCTTGCCTTTCCCTTGTATCTGGTCTGTGTCCCTGGTACACTTTCCGTGTGCACTCCGCAGAGATCTCTCTATTCCCCGGCAGCCCAGGTTCCGGGTGGCAGCTGGGCCAGGCTCTGCTCTGCGTCCTGAAGTCACCTCCGGGTGGGAACAGACGTTCCTAAGATCTGTTCCTGGTCACAGATGCTCAGCCTCTCCGAGCCACCTTTCTGGCTGGCAGGTGGGCCAGGCTCTGCTCTGTGTCCTGAAATCGTCTCAGGGTGGGAACAGAAGTTCCTAAGATCTGTTCCCGGTAACAGTTGCTCAGCCTGTTCGAGCCGCCTTTCCGGCTGGCTGTTGGGCCAGGCTCTGCTCTGTGTCCTGAAGTCGTCTCCGGGTGGGAACAGAAGTTCCTAAGATCTGTTCCCAGTCACTGGATCGGGGAGGACCGGGCAGGTCAGGGCAGGGGGTGCCCTTTCCGTGTGCACTCCGCAGAGATCCCTCTGCTCCCCCGCAGCCTAGGTCTCCCACTCACCAGTTGCTCAGCCTCTCATACACTTGGAATTCTATAACACATAATCTATCATAACTAGGTTCTTTTCCTTAACTATAGTTTCATTTCTCATCTGTATTAAAGTAATTATCTAGATTTTATGCTTTTTATGAGAAAAAATATTGGAATTTATAAATATACCACATTTTTTTTATCCATTTAGTGCTACACATTTGGGTTTATCCTACTTGGTGCTTATTTTTAATATTGCAACATTGAACATTTGTCTATAAGTAGTTGTTTCTTGTTTTCAACACTTGGAATCTATATAACATGGTAGGTGAGTCTTATGATAATCCTATATTTAGCTTATTAAGCACATGTCAAAATATTTCTTACAGCAGATGGACCATTTTATATTCTTGATGCCTTTCTTTGCCTTTAGTAAAGTGTGAACATCCATCAGTGGAGTCTGAGTAAACAAGAATCACTGTGGTTCTGGCTCATGTCAACTTTTGGATACCTTCCTGCCAGAGCAGTCTCAAATGAAACTGGAGTTCATAAACTAGGCCAGCCAAATGTTGGGATTTGGCCTAATTGATTTTAGGACAATTAGCAATTTACTGCTCTAACATTAGAAAATAATGCATGCTTAACAAAAAAGTTTTCTTTACCTAGTTGTTCCTTTGTTTTGTTTTGTTTTGTTTTGAGACAAGGTCTCATTACCTAGCCCTGGCTGGATTGAAACTCACCATGTCAACCAGAATGGTCTTGAATACACAGAGAGATCTGCCTGTCTCTATATTCTTAATCAAGGATTAAAGGCATGCACCATAACACAGGGTTGTTTTTGCTTTTTGTGTTTGTGGGTTTTTTGTTGTTTGGTTTTGTTTTTTTTGGGGGGAGGGTGATTTTTTGTTTGTTTGTTTTGCTTTGCTTTTTATATTTCAAAACAAAGAAAACAATTGGATTTGAAATTATTTGATAAAGTTCTGAATCACTAAAACTGAACAAATTAAGACTTTGTAGACTCATTTATCACCTTAAGTTATTGTGTTGCAAAAAAAAATGGCCATGTTTAGTGAGTTTTTTTGTTCCAAAGACAAAAAGCAATACAAAACAAAAAATCCAAGCAAGCAAGCAAGCAAGCAACCAACCAACCAATCAACTAACCAACCAACCAAACAAACAAACAAACAAACGGACCTCCTCCTTCAAATCTCAGAAGCCATGAGAATTCACTAAAGAAAATAAATGTTGACTGTTTTGTTAACAAATACACAAGAACAAAAATGGTGAGTTATAACCAAAATTTTAATTTGCTGTGCTCATTAAGGCAAACTCTTGAAGATAATGAAGCACAGCTAGTATTCTGTAAAGTTCCACAAAGAAACAAAAAAAAAAAAAAAAAAAAAAAAAAAAAAAAGAAAAAAAAAATGGGTTCAGACACTTTTTAAGGCCTTGAGTGAGAAAAAACTAAGTTCAACTATAAAAATAAATATAAACAAACAAAAAAGCAAGCACAATCAAATTGAGGTATTTTAATTTTAAAAACAGTGAAATAAACAAAAAAGCAAAGAACCTTGAAATAATTCCAAGTAGATATCAAAAACAGTCTATTAAAAATCCATCTATATTAGTCTCTGTTCTTGGATAATGGCATTAAAGACCCTCTTTGGTCTGTGATGATTTGAATGAGAATGGCTCCCATTAGCACATACATTTGCATGCTTAATCCCCAGTTATTGAACTGTTGTAAAGGATTAGGTGGTGACATTATTAGAAAATGTGTGGCCTTGCTTGAGGAGGTTTGTCACTGGGGTAGGGATTTAAGGTTTCAAAAGCTTAGGGCAGGCCCAGTGCTGTTCTCTCTGCTGCAGTTACTGCTCCTGCCTGGGAATCAGGATGTAACTTTCAGGCACTGCTCCAATGCCTAGCTAATTTCCTCCTTGATGAGGACTAACCCTATAAGATTGTAAGCAAGACCCCAATTAAATAATATTTTATAAAAGTTTCCTTGGTTATTGTGTCTTCTCAGAGTCATAGAACAGTAACTAAGACAAGGTTTGTCTTCTTCTCTAATTTAAATGATGCACAAATATAGATTTTTATAATTAAAACCCCATAAATATTATGAACACTATAGAAAATAATGGTAAGATGCTGCTTTTCTTTTTATCCCTCCTACTTCTTGGAGGTGCTGGAGGTTAAGCCAGGGTCTGGTACATGACAGCTAAATGCTTTCCCATTGAGCTACACTCTCCACTCTTGTAAAGCTGATGGTACTTTATTTTTTTTCCTTTTTCTTTTGGAATTTTATTCATGAATAAAATGTACTTAGATTATATCCATCAACTCTACCATGGCCATATCCTCACAATGTTGCTCAGTCTTCCTTCATCTCCCTTCTAACATCAGTTCTTAAATTTACTTTTAATTTGCCATGTTTAGATTAGTATGTTTATGTTTAGTAATCACAGATTTAGGTTTAGCTGTGCAGCTCAGTGTGAAATCTGTGCTTGTGGAAACACTGGGGAAAGTATCATCCATGGGTGGTTTTTATCCCTCTGGAAGTAATACCCCTTCGAATAGAACAGAGATTTCTGTGTGCTCATAGTAGAAAGAAAACAGCAACCCAGTAGCAATACAATCCAGTTCTTCAGAAACCTGGGCTTGAGCTGGTTATTTTCTCATTCCTATTATCCATTCACTATACTATATAATATTCTAAACCCATGCAGTCAGTTTTGGACTTCAGTTTCATTTTGTTGTACAAGTTTTGTGATGATTGGGTCATTTTATTTGGGGTGTTATGCTAATTAGAATAAATTCTAGTCAACAAATGCATCTTTAAAAAAATATTCTGAGTTTCGGAAATGATAAAGTTGACGGCATCAAGTGCTTTATTCCTGATAGTTAATAGGAGATTAGGCTTGGATCCTAGCTCATCACAGATGGATGCAATCAGGGGGCTAAGGGGTTTACTAGGCACTACTACCATTGGCTGCTAAATCACAGAGCCATGTGGGAGATTCCAGGGAAAGTTGGACAGTAAATAAACAACTCAGTATTCTCTCATTCAATGTGGCTCTCTCAGGCAAGATTCTGTGGTAGTTTGCAGTAATAGAAACTCTGTGGAATCATCTTGTTTTTTTCTCGTCAATGCTGCCCTCAATATAGTGCGTCTTTCCAGAGCACGGCTAAAGACAACACAAAGTTTATACTCATCTTTAGTCTCTGATTTCTATCAACATGATTTCTTTTTTTTTTTTTTTTTTTTTTTTTTTTTTTACATCTCCAACAGATTTATTTTTAAAGGAATGACCTAAGGGAGAAAAAAAATGGGGGTACAGAGGTATGGACTAGAAAATAAATACAAATGTAAGCTGTTTTACTAATTTTATAACCACAAAAGTGTACAGAGAATGATGCCCTGTACAAAACACAACAGATGCAAACGAGGTGTTCCCTTAGCAAGGCTGAAGACTCAGTCTCTGGTGTTTGGAATTTAGGATGCAGTCCTTGTTTTTGGATGGATCATGGGTGTTTGGCACAGTCCATGCGTTTAACCAGATTTGAACAGAAGAATGGCCACCTGACCCAGGTAGAAGTAGATGAAGTGTTTGGTTTCATGTGTCACATAACTACCGAAGTTCCGGCCCACAATGCAGTGCCAGGTGGGGTTGTACTTCTTGTCAAACTCCTTCTTGATATGGGCCGCAATATCCTTCTCTATGTTGTACTTCTCCAACGCCTGAGTAGCGCACTCCACCGAGTCCTGTTGCATCTCTTCCGACATGTCTGCATTTTTGATCACCGCCTTGCGGTCGCACATGGTTACTGTGGAGCAGGGGCCAGCCGGCTGCTGCGAGCTCCTAGGGAAGGTGCTGGCGCCGCTCAAGCAGCAGAGGACAGCCGGTCGCTACCGAAGCAGTGGCGCATCTAACTCAACATGATTTCTAAATCACCTTAAACCTTGTACTTTTCCTCCACGTCCATGACATCAGGGCCCTGTGTGTCTGGGATATCTAGCACCCATAAGTGACTTTTTTTCTAATCTTAACATTCAGGCACCTGACTGTACTCTCGGTTTTACTCTCAGGATTGGACATCATGCATGACTGACAGAACAGTAGTTCTGCCATCAACACCATTTGATCCAATATCTGCAGAGAGGCACCACCCGATTCTGGAAGCTGGATGGAAGGAAACATGAGCAGGGGACTTTTTAGATAGGGGGATTTCTCTAGTGTCATTAACCTTCTCAGCCTAATTTTGCCAAGGCAGTGAATCTGACTTTAGATGAAACAATTCATAGCAGTTGCTCTAACAGAATTACTCCTGATGCTTATCATTGGAAGTGTCTTTGCAAACACAGAAAGGGGCTGCTGGGAACCAAAGACCTCTGCTCCAAAAAAGGATAAAGCACCAAAACTGGGAAGAGTGTGGTGGGAGTGAAGGACCTTATCAGGATATTTGGCTAAGGAAAAATAGTTTGTGATGACTTATATCCTGGCTTTTTATATAAAAATGTCACTTACTTACTTTTGTACTTGAGTTTAGGAAACACATACATTCAAGCATAGGTTTATATTTCTGTGTTTCAGATAGGGCAAAGATATACCATGGGAATGTATTTGCGGTTATTTATTTTTTTAGGCTTGTAGCCTGGAATATTAATGTTGCTGTGGGGATTGTTACCATGGTTGTTTTCTGAGCCTTTGCACATATATCTAGATATTCTTCACCAATATGTATTTTGTCTCTAAGATTAGCAACAGTACAAACAATTGGAACAGTCAGTATTACCCAGTTGAACTGAATAGTTGGGAATGATGGGTGAAGATCTGTGAAGAGTTTTTATTTTAATGTATTAAAGTTTTGGTCCTAGACGAAATTTTGTGACATTATAGAATATATGGGATGATGCTTAAAGTGAGCAAGACCACATGTGATTCTCCTTGACTGGAAGATGAATTCTCCTTTCTGATTTCCTTTTAAAAAGTTAACACTGGCACTGGAGAAATGACTCATGGTACAAAACCCATGGTGCAGACAGTTCATACCTATAAGCCTAGCTCTGGAACTGAGGTGGAGAATGAAAGATCCCTGGAGAATGCTCACCAGCCAATCTAGCTAAAACAGTGAGCTCTAAATTTAGTGAGAGTCCAGGTCTCAGAACAATGTAGAGTGCTGTTGCGGTAAATATAGAAAGGTGGAAACCTTTTCTCACTAGCTAGTGCTGGCTCCTGTAGGTCCATATGGCACTGTGAGGTATTTTATCTTAGTGGCTCCATGCTGCCTCTAAGTACTCACAGACCCCGGCTTCTTTTGAACCAGGTGTGGTCCCTTCTGCCTGCCCTAGCTGCTTCTGTTCCAGGTGGTCCATGACCACCCCAGTGTATTGTTTTCACTCACTCCCTTTGGAGTGTTATAGCCAAGCCTTGCACACACTTTCCAACTTTGTGGCAGGCCTTGTGTGCCCTGCCACTTTGAACTTAAGTAAGTCGCCACATCAAAGAACACACCAAAATACTCTGATACAATTGGTATAATATAATTTGCCCACCTAGATAAGTCAAATGTTCCTGTACACTTCCATCTCTTACAAAATATCATGACAACCTTTTCCATATAGATATCCGCCAAGAGAAACATCCATGTCTGCTTCCACGTTTACTTCTGTTGGATCTCTTGCTTTCTACTCCTCTTCCACTTTCCCAAAATGTATTCGTGCCTACTCTCTACTGTCCAATCAGGTATCGCCCTGACATCAACCACCAGAGAGCAACTGCAGAGGACATCTAATGTTGACTTCTGTTCTCCATACATAGCTGTGCAGATTCACGCACACTCATACATGAATACACAAATGTAGTATATGCTTCTAACTAATACATTCAAATAGACTATTTAAAGGTTGCTCTCGACTAAGCTTTTAGGAGACTTTCATTTTGACAACTTTGGCAAGGCTGTACAAATCCATTCCTGGAATTCTCTTTATCAGAACTTGCAAGCAATTATTTAAGAATGCAATGTTATCCCTCATGCTTCAGTTAGTTCTCAGGGGAAAAAATTAAGAATGAAAATATTCATAATGGATGGATTAACGCCTGAGCAGTGGGGTTACATTGCCTCTAGAATGCAGTGAGGCCCGACTCATCTTCTAGGAGACAAGTTTCTTAAACACAGTGCTAGATCAACTGGAAAATTAACTAGGGTGTCGACAGAAGGGAGCTTATTTCTGTGCAAAACTCTCCAAGTAGAAATGAAAGAGATGTCTGACAACGCTAGGCCTTTTACGGTTTAATTTCTCTTACAGGAAAAGAAAAAAGAATTGGAAGGCTTTACTCATCAAAAAGAAGAAAAAGAAAGAGAAGACAGATTTTAGGGAAAATGATAGCTACCAGGACCCTGTTGTCTAGAAGAATTTTTCAACATATGTTTTTATTACAAAGTGTATTTTGTGTTATTCATCTTAGTTCTAGCTGACTTAGGGAGAAATGAAGAGCGATATTGTATATGGCCCTTAAATATTACAAGAGTAATGTTTTCGGTGCAAGTAGAACCAGGAGGGTGCAAGAGCATCAGCTATGTGCTACTGTTTCCCACACTCTGTTGTTCATTTTCTTTTCTTTTCTTTTCTTTTCTTTTCTTTTCTTTTCTTTTCTTTTCTTTTCTTTCTTTCTCTCTCTCTTTCTTTTTTTTTTTTTTTTTTTTTTTTTTTTTGGACACTAATCTCAAGGCTTCTTCTATTTTAGAAGGCGCTCCCCAGAATGTCTGTCTAGGCTTACGTTCTAATATAGTGTTAAACAAACTTTTATTAGATTACTTTCTAGTGACTTCAACAAAATCCTCCCAACTTAATCATTTTGGCTGTTAGGGTTAATATGTTTATCTCTGAACCAGTGGCCATGGCCAAACTGATTGGAGTACCGGTAAGCATATACATCATACATTTGGGAGAAGGAATTAGAATCAACCATGATGAAAATTTGGGTAGGAGTTCACCATAGAAATTTATGCTATTCTTCCCACATATAGAAATAAAGTAATCTTCACTCTTTTTCATAGTGCTACCGAACCTTTCTTTATCCATGAGCTTTCCCATGGTGCTCTGCAAATTTTATGTTCAGCCAGAAGATGCTTCCCAAAAGTGAGTCTGACCATGGTTTTACAACTTGCCCTGGCAAATGCAATTCAGCAGAGATGATACAATCAGAGACTTAGAAAAGTGCTTACATGAATGATGTGAGATGTCATGCTTAACCAATTCCATTGATTTGAAGAAGACACACAGGCAGACTAGAGCTATTCAGCCAAGGTGCCTTCAGCCAAGCTATCTCACAGTAAAGGTTTCGGTTTGTTGTAAGATATCTGATTGAACACAGCCCAAGTAAGTTGATGCATTTACAATCTGTGAGGGTAATAACAAAATAAATATTTAAAACCAGTGTTGTTTAGCTGGAGAGATGGCTTAGCAGTTATGAACACTTGCTGTTCTTGCAGAGGACCAGGGTTTTGTTTCTACCTTTCATAAACTGGTTTAGGAGAATTAGGAAAACTGACTCTTTTAGCCTCTTCTAATCTCTGTGGTCACATTGTACATCAGCATAGATACAAGTAAACCACTCATATACATTAAATGTAAATAAATAAATGAATATAAATAAATAGTTAAAACTAGTGCCGTTGAGTGGTGTCTTTCGCAGACATGCTAGCTATCTGAGACTTATTAACTAGTAAGGCCAACAATATGAGCACATGTTCTGGTTCATCAGTGACTAGTATATTAAATCATTAGTGAACAGTTGTTTCCTAATCTTGCATCTTTTCCCCGTGTTCTTGGATCTCTCTAAAATTCAGTAAGCAAAGAATTCTTGCCTGAAATGGCATGACTCCTTCAATGCTCACATCACCTCTCTAGAGACTCTTATATATTGGTCACAGCACATGTCCTATATTTGTTAAAGACTCAACGTAATACTTGGAGTCCATTATAAACCTGACCTATCTGCAAATAAGACTGGTATTATCCAAAGGTAGTCTCTATATTTGATTCATTTCCCACACTTCCTCTGGGCCTCATTTCATAAATACCAAGTATAATGACACACAAAATGGAGTTATAATCCAGAGTAAGCACCAGGAAGGTTGGGGTCATTGGCTCCTGGACTTTAAGTGCCAGCTGAACTCATTTAACTTACTGAGTGTAAAAGGAGACAGTCTCTTCAGTGAATTATATCTCTTTTTTTAAACAAAGTTTATAGTTCTTTTCAACTTTGTGTGTGTGTGTGTGTGTGTGTGTATGTGTGTGTGAGAGAGAGAGAGAGAGAGAAAGAGAGAGAGAGAGAGAGAGAGAGAGAGAGAGAGAGAGAGGGCCACTTCTGGTATTGGTCCTCAGAAGTCATCCCCCCACCCCGCAATGCAGTGTACTTTACTGGGATTCACTGATTGGGGTAGGCTGGATGACTAGAGGCCCAAGTATACTCTTGTCTCTACTTCCTGCCATGGGAACGACAAGCACATGCCATTACAAGCTTTACCCCCAAGAGCTTTAGAGACTGAACCCAGATTCTGAACCAAGCTGCCTTCCCAGCCTTGAGTTCTTTTCTTACTACACATAAACTCAACCATGTCTTATCCAGAATTGCCATCTTTTTTCTCATCCTCATTTTCTGGCAAATTAACTCCTATAACTTTTCTATGTAAGTAAGTCTTACTCATTAATACCCACAAACAAGAAATCAATCATGCACAGTGCTGGACACCATAAAAGAACACTGAACAGAACAGGCAGACTCGTGTCTCCTTGAGTTTGAGGGACAGAAGAAGTTCCTTAAGTATTATTTTAATTGTATTTCTTTTCTGCTTTTCTGTGGAATCTTCTGCCCTGCAGTACCCCAGATAAGCTTTCCTCCACCAACTCATATCTTCCTTTTCTTTTCAATGCCTCCATCTCACTACAAAAGGTCCTGTTGTGGACATTACCTCATTTTGACACTTTAGATTGGTGTCCTGCTCCTTACAAACTGTGACACGACTAGAGTCCTTTTCTGCTTACAGCTTTGTAAGCTAGAATGCCAAAGATGATAGACACTTCTGTGAGTAGAAGTTCCTGTATGGAAGGGTGGGGCTGACCATTCCACTTCTGTCTAGGTAGGAAGGTGTTGCCTGGATGTCCAACCAGTTCTGAGGCTGATACCAACTTGGCAGAATGCTGATTATTCGCTAATCTACCATCATATCTGTAGTGCTCCCATCTTTATCTTCTACCATCATGTGGTAACAGGCCTTTTTTCACATGTCCATAAAAATGTTGCTATATAGAAGAGTTCTTAGAAACTTGGGGGTAGTTGGCATTTATTTGGATAGGGAACATGGCTCTTTTATTAAACTTTCATTATTTCCTTTCTCCATGCTTTATCTGTAAATCAATTCAGGTCTGACTAGAAAGAATTTGTCAGATTGTGGTTATTCTCACTTAGTTTGACCTCAAAATGCCTATTACTCATAATAATAATTATTCAAAATATACCTCTATTTAAATATGCAAAATGAACTTGGCATTTCCTTAAATTTTCTTGAGTTGTAGAAATATTAATTAAGAGCAGAAACAGTAACATCAGAAAGTTGCAAGAATCCTAAAAGGCCATTGAGATTCTAGGATGTACCCCAGTGGATAATGGCTTCCATTTTCCATCTACAGTGACAAAGTATTGCCCCACTCTACTG